>NC_056686.1:207260499-207860499 GCF_018350215.1 Panthera leo | reverse complement strand
CCCTCTCTCTGCCTCTCCCCTTTCCTCAAAAATCATTAAAGGTTACACATTTTTTTAACAAAAAAAAAATAAAACAAAAGAGGAATTCATATACTTTTCTGTCATGAAAGCCATTTTTTCAATGTTAAACTAAAAACATCAAGACATAATTTTAATGACTTCTAATTAATACTGTTCTGATGTTCTCCATACTCTTATCCAGATTCCCTACACCAGCCTTTTCCATTCTCGTCTAAGCTGTAGAAGCTTGACTGTTATGAATCTCATCGGTGAGCTACCTTGCTCTCTGGCTTCCTGTAGGTTGGGCCGATGGGAAGCACTGACAGTAGACTGAGTTGGAAGAGGAGAATGTGGCCAGGGTATCTATTTTACCATGACCCCCCTTGCCAAGTGGCCACAGGTTGGCTGCATCACTCTGCCAAAGGCCATAGTGTCCCCAGCCGGTCCTGTCCATACACATTCCCCATGTTCTCCTAACCCATGTCTCTACTCAGGGGAAGAGGTGATAACAACTCCTCAGAGCTCTTTGCCCCTGTGTGATGACCCATCCTTTGTTTGTTTCTTTAAATCCTGTCCACACCACTTGAAAAAAAAAAAAAAGGGAATCTCTTTATTAAAAACTCGTCAATTACATCGTTTGAAAGAACCATCTGTTTTTGTCAACATCCTAACATGGCACCTGCATGGACTATTAGAATTAAATTCCAGCAGGCTCCCTACAGAGTTCTAAAAATAAATCATAAACTTTGCATCAGCTCAACGTATGTTTTCTGTATTCTCAACAAGCCACCTGTATTTCGCAAACCTTAGCTGCATTTATAAGTGAAACGGTTAATGTGCTAAGGAAAATATATTTGTCATTGTTAACATCCTTATAAGGGTTTTAAAAACAGATTGTTTTGCTGTAATTAAAGAAAAAGTTGGGGCTCCTGGGTGGTTCAGTCCGTTGAGCATCCGACTTCGACACAGGTCATGATCTCGCGGTTCGTGAGTTCGAGCCCCGCATCGGGCTCTGTGCTGACAGCTCGGAGCCTGGAGCCTGCTTCGGATTCAGTGTCTCCCTCTCTCTCTGCCCCCCCCCCCCCACTCCTGCTCTGTCTCTCTCTGTCTCTCAAAAATAAATAAATGTTAGAAAAATATTTTTAAATGCTGAATGGCTGTGGATCAGAGTTATACAAGCACTGGTGTCCAACTCTTTCCAAAATACATGATTTAATTAGACATGCTAGCCTTTAGGTCCATTCAAGCATCTGCTTCAGGTGGCGGGCAAAGAATGTTGTCTTCATTGCTCCAATCCAAGCACCTAGCAAGGGTTGGCTCCTGGTAGATTTTCAGTAAATTTTTACGTGTTGAATTTATGAAGAAATCAAAGTTTACTTCCTTTTCTGATATTACTGAAAAGAAGAATCTAAAAGTTTAAAGTCTGGTAACTACTTCAAATACTTTAAGGTTTCTTTTAAAATTAAATTATACCTAGAAGATATAAATAAATAAATATATATATAAGTATATATATAGAAAACATATAAACATATTATATTATATATATAATAGAAACATATTATATATAAACATTATATTATATGTAAACATTATATTGTATATATTATTTATGTAAACATATATACACATATGTAAATTATATATGTGTAAATTATATATATAAACATATATATACATATTATATACACATATACACATTATATACACACATATAAATTATATATGTGTACATTATATACATAAACATATATATATATAAATAATTATTATTACATTAGTAACAGACAAAAATTTAATTGAGCTGTTATAATTAGGGGATTGGATTTCACACCCCTAATTTAATTTCCAGAATAGAATAATAGAATCCCATACCTGGAAGAGTTCTGTGAGAATTCTAGCCTAAGAGGCATCCTTTAGAATTTGAAATTTGCCACCAAGGCAATCTAAGTGAATCATCCACAAGTGATATACAACTGTTTTGAAATTTAAATGCTTCCCAGTTTTATGGGCAAGCGTAGGTCTCCCAGAAAATTCCAGTTGCTCCACAGACAAAGCACTCAGAATATGCTCTGGAAAGTAGGTACTACTCTGATCAAAAGAAACTGAGGCTATTAGAATATGATCTTCTGCAGAGAAAGGGAGAAGGGAGCAGGGAGTTGGGTGGACATTCGTACTTCTCAGACCTGCGCAGCCCTGGTGGATTGTTGTCTGAGCCCTAGCTCGATTCCCAAATTTTAAAGTCTGGTCAAATCCCAGTGAACTGTTATCAAAGAAGTTGGGGTTTCTTTTTCTTTTTCATTTTTTTTAATTAATTTATTTATTTTGAGAGATAGCAAGATTATGGGAGGGGCCTAGAGAGAGGGAGAGAGAGAACCCCAAACGGGTTCGACCTGAGCCAAAACCAGGAGTTGGGCGCTTAACCCACTGAGCCACCCAGTTGCCCCTAAGTTGGGGTTTCAAGATAAGGTGGAGTTAAGACAGAAGATCCCAGAAATAATGTCATTCAGAGGAAAAAAAAAAACTTACCTTTCTTGCTGTTCATTATATTTAACCTCTACTTCTTCCTCCTCATTTTTATTTATATTCTTCAGTCTCAGTTGTTTTTTTTTTTTTTTTACTAACTTCTCCCAGTCTTTCTCTTATCTTCTTACTGGCGTCTTATGTCCCACTAGTAACTCACCAGAGCTATACCAATCTTCCTCCAATGGATAATGTTGTTTGCATCGATTCCTTTAGCTGGTAAATTAACAAGTATAATTCAACTTTTTTCAACCAACTTTTGTTGAAGGTCAAGCAATTTTCTTAGTAATAGGCTACAGTTGTTGACCTCACTGACCTCAAAATCTGGCTTATGTTGGAGGAGGTCATCAGGAGAATGTGACCGCCAGTTGACTTGAGAGGTAGACTCAGGTAACAGAAGGCTCTTCGCCATCTTCTTTGTCTTTGAAATGAATGTCCCGCCTACAGTTCTTACACTAGCAGGACAGTGTACCTGTCTCAATGACGTAGTCTGGGGAGAGAAAGGTGTTAGGGCCATCTGGACTGTACACAAGAGTGAACCCATTAAGGCTCTCACATAAATTTTTAAGATTCGGATGGGCAGGTAAAGAGATTTACTTGTCTTACAGTTTCCCAAGGCAAATCTCGGATGTCAATTCCCTTGTATATGGAAACTGCCACTTACCAATCTGGAGTGGTCTGCCTATTTCTTCAGTCTCTCCCTGCCCTCACTGTAAAGGGACCAGATTCAGATTTCATTGGGAACTCCTGAGGTTGTGAGCCAAGGAAGCAAATAATTGTTCTTCAATTTTTGAGAGTGGGTTTGGATTTGATCACAACTACCTGAGTAAACCAGAATAGGCATCATGAAGTAGGCAATATTTGAGTTAAATAACAATTTATCACAGTAAGTAAATATAGGAGGAGATCTTAGATTGTTTTGGAATTATTAGAGGAAGAAGAAGCTGGAAAAGGAGGATGGGACTAGCCTGGGAAGACCCCTATAAAAGTTTACAGATGATCGTGTGGTTTGTGATGATTCTTTGAAAATACTTATACATTTATTTTTTTTATATATAGAGAGAGAGCACACGTGTGCAAGTGGGGAAGGGGTGGAGGGAGAGAAAGGATCTTAAGCAGGGTCCATGCTCAGAGCAGAGCCTGATGTGAGGCTCCATCCTGCGACTGTGAGGCCATGACCAGAGCCAAAATCAAGAGTCAGACGCTTACCCATCTGAGGCACCTAGGCACCCCTGAAGATACTTTCAACTATGGAAGTGAAATATTGTACATATGACTTACATGATCCAAACTGAGCTGAACTGACTAAAAAAAATGTTGATTTATCAAAATGAAACAGAAGCACAGGGAACATAGGGCACACTGGGATTATTACTATTTTTGGTTTTGTCAAAACAGTTGTGCCGGAAATCTAGAGAATCATACATTGGCTAGTTTCATTGGTGTCTGATTTGAACCCAAGTCAAAATGATTGGAAAAGTCAATGTAAACTTTTCTTTAGACCTGCAAGGCCCCAAATAAAACAAGAAAAAAAAAAACAAAAACAAATTTAAGCCACAGAAATTTAAGCCTAGTACAATGAGAGGCTACGAGAGAGAGAGAGAGAGAGAGAGAGAGAGAACAAAACATTTCTTAAGTAAATAATGAAGAAAATAATCAGATTGTACTGATCTTTTATTAGTTCACTTTTTTGTAACAAACAAATGTTGATTATCTGCTTTTGCCAGGCAGTTGCAGGGACAAAAAGACTGTCCCTCTCTCACTTTGGGGAAATCTCAATTTTGTGGTAGAAACTCAGTGTAGATAAATATACCCAAGTGATTAGCTTCGATTACTACTTTGCTAAACTACTTGGAGGTAGTCTGAATATCATCTTAAATGGAATATTATTTCTAAAGCATTTAATGTCGTCTGTCTTTTCACATTTCCCTTACCAAATGTTATCATAGGATTTGCAAATATAGTATACATTGATCTCTGTAACATATGGTCCTGGGAAAGCTCTTTTACTAATAGGAATATTTGCAGGAGAACTATTTCTCATTACTTATGTTCAAAAATCCTAACAAATAAACTCTTTTGGCCTATTACAAAAATGTTTCTTATCCTCTCAAGTTGTAAAACTGTTACTTTTGCTTCCGGTTTAACTTGTAGACTCAATTTTCTTATGCTACAGTCATCATTATTTTTCTATAAGTCATATCCTAAAGACATATTAATAATTTGAATTCCATACCTCGCCTACGGAGATGTAAGCGGTATGAATTATTTTTGAAGTAGGAAAAAAGCTGCTAAGATGGGCTGATGACCATTGTCTTAAATATCACTTTCTCAACATCAAGGGTTACACCTGGAAACTGTTCATCATAGCCAAAGAGGCAAGGCCTCCTTGGGATGTGGCTCATCAGAATGACTAATACAAAGTCATTTTTCTCATAAATCTGCCTATTCTCCCACCATCTGTTATTTGCATTTTTCCAGAAAGTTAAAAAAAAAAGTACTGATGGAATGTTTTGACCCAACTGCAGTTAACTTCACATGGTTTACTGTTTTACTTCCCAAGATGACATTTCAGCCAAGTGTGTAGTGGAATATTGCATCAGAATATCTATCATCAGAATTCCAGGTGAGACATCTAGAGGCAAAAGGGGGAATTGCTTAACAATTTAACCATTATTAGTATTTTGCTTCAAATCAACGTTGAGTTAAAAAGAAGAGAGAAGAAGAAGAAGAAGAAGAAGAAGAAGAAGAAGAAGAAGAAGAAGAAGGTGGAGGAGGAGGAGGAGGAGGAGGAGAAGAAGGAGAAGAGGAAGGAAGAAAGGAAGGAAGGAAGGAAGGAAGGGAAAGAAACCTAATAGTCTGTGTACCTATCACTGAATATTAACCCATAAACTCTCACATGCTTTAATTTCCAACAGGCCAAGCCTATGAGGTTAACAGTTTTCTTTGATTTGCAATGATTTATAGTGTTTTTTTTTGTTATTTTTTACTGTCAACACCAAAGAAGATGTATATTTCTGATTTCATGAAGATGCATACTTATAGAATAAATGCTGTGTATTATGTCTGGACATAAGACATTTATAACATTTGGCATAGACAAATATGAGATAATGCCCACTCAAAGCTATTCACCTAAAGAATGTTCTATTTAAGCCAAAAGATCCATATAGCACTTGTAACAACAAATAACAACATGATTCATTCTGCTATATATGAGTCACTCTGCTAGGCACTGGGTGTACAATGTTAAAAAGGGCAGAAATAGTCCCTGCCCTCCTGGAGCTTATAGTCTAGTGTGGAGAAATTAAGATTTTAAAAATCAACAAGAGGATGCATAATTACGAACTGTAGTAAGTGTTATAAAGGAATCAAAAATATGAACTCATGGCACCATAGATACTCATTGACAGAAGTGGCTTTGGACCTCATCTAGTGATTGAACACAGTATTTCAGAGCTAAAGAATATAATGTCTAATGGATAAAAAAATGGGCCCAAGGTCATACGGTCATGTGTGATATTTCAGATTAGACACAGAGAAAACTTAAAATGGTGAATTTCACCAAACCCAAATAAATTATGACAAATTAAAATAATTTCCCTAGCTCTTCTGGGGGGCAATACGATTAGAAAAAAGCAGTAGAATAGAAGATTCTTCTTGGTCTACAAATGCCAAACAGGAAGCGACTTTGGTGATTGTTTTTCGTATGTTGTATCAGTCAGGTTAAGTTATGTTCTGATGTCCTAAGTGCTAGTATATTACAAGGAAAACCCATTTCTTTCTCACGTTCTATGTACTTTATATTTTGCCAATGAATCTGCACCAATTCATCTTCACTTCTGGGACCAGACTCATGGAGAAGACTTCCAGCCAAAGCACCACAGGTTGTAATGGCAGAAGGCAGACCAAATTTGTTAACCATGTGCTGGCTCTGGAAGCTTCCACTCAGAAATGTTGCATGTTGTCTCTGCTCACAGGAGAATCCAGGTTTCATCGGAGTACAGTCTTCCCACAAGAAGGAGCACCAAATGCAAATGAATAATAATTACAACCTACCACATACATGGACTATATGTTTTTTATATAAAGACGCTAAGAGATGCAATATTTTAGTGACAGTCCTGACCGTTCCTCTGAATTAAATCTTGATTTCACAGTTGCTTCCTCCCTCAGCTTGTATCTGCTTTCTCTTGGAAATGTCTCATTTCTTTTGTCGTGGGGGACCCTCCTCTTCTACTTTCAGTCCATGGCATCTGAGTCCCATGTCCATCTTTAAGGATGAAATGCCCACCCCATGTCAGATTTAAGCCAATCATTGCTTCAAATCTTCCTGGCCACAATGATTAAGTCACAGTAGGGACTAATTCTATACTTGGTCTAATTAAAGCAAAGTACCATGCTTCTGTGGGGGCCACAGGTGGATGGCCACGTGGAAGGAAAATTTATTTCCTGCTAGACTCAGACTTCAAAAGAGTGAGGCAGACCTGTTATCGCCTTGTTCATACTTAGAGCCTCTTCATGCTTGGAGCCTCAACCCTGGAGAGGAGGAGTTGACTGATCTGAGATAGGCAAGGCAGTCAAGTCCCCTGTGAAAACGATTGAGCTCCTGAACAAAGATGCTCATGAAGACAGCCCTCCTCTGGGTTTTCAAATGTAGAGATAATTTTAATTGTTACAATTAAATTGTTTTGGGGTTCTCAATACTTGCGACTTGAAATACGTAATAAATGTTTTGAGCAACTTACTCTGTCTGAATTTACGCTTCCTCCTCTGTTTAAAAAAATAATTAAAAAAAAATAAAGGAGGGGTGCCTGGGTGCCTCAGTCGGTTAAGTGTCCGACTTCCGCTCGGGTCATGATCTCGTGGTCCGGGAGTTCGAACCCCACGTCAGGCTATGTGCTGACAGCTCAGAGCCTGAAGCCTGCTTCGGATTCTGTGTCTCGCTCTCTCTCTGACCCTCCCCCGTTCATGCTCTGTCTCTCTCTGTCTCAAAAATAAATAACAAAAACATTAAAAAATTCTTAAAAAAAGGAGGTAGTTGGATTAGATGGTATCCAGATTTGCATTCTCTGATTCCATAATCTAAGCTACTGGGTGCCATGGTTAAGACCCTAGCACAAGAACAATAATGTTTGTATCTAATTGAGATTACACACTTGGCACTTCTCTTAGTGTTTTCACCAGAGCAGCTCTCTTTCTGGGGCAGCTAGGTGGCTGTCACTTAAGCATCAGACTCTTGGTGTCAGCTCATGTCATGATCTCGTGGTTTGTGGGTTCAAGCATCTGGCTCTGTGCTGATGGTGCCGACCCTAGTTGGGATTCTCTCTCCGCTCTCTGCTTCTGTCCCATTCACACGTGCACACGAGCTCCCTCTCCCTCTCCCTCTCTCTCTCAAAATAAACTTAAAAAAAAAAAGAAAAAAAACCTGCTCTCTTTTCATGTCATTGCAGCCTTATCCTATGACATAGACACTCTACAGATGCCCCTTTAGGACTCACAAAATAAGTTTGCCAGTATAGTTTTAACTGTCTTTGAAGCATGATTTTAAAAGGCCCCAGGATCCAGACCCTTCAGAGTTTGTCTCTTCCCCTAGTAGGAACCATGTGGCTCTCTGTCCTCTGTCAACAATTTCTGTTGTGCTTGGATTATTCTCTAGTTTCCCACTTCCTGGTTTCAATCAACAAATGCTCAGAACTCTTTCTGATATTCCTAACATTGATTTTGCTTTAAGTATCCAAGGGGTCATCTACTTGAGTCTTTCATTTTCCATCAAATTCATTTTTTTTCAACTGTTTGGCCTAATTCTGGAAAACTTCAGAACATGTGGTAAAAATAAAGAATTAACTTACCAATTTTCACTCCAAATTGGAAATCAAAATCAATCCAGATGGGTCCCACAGGTCATGATTGAACCTTGAGAGTTGCTTGCTCTTTGTGAAGTCATGTCAAGACCCTCCAAATCCTTGAAAACGGGATCATGAACAAAGAAACAAAGGTTCCTAGCGCCTCCGTCATTCAGAGTATCAAATAGATTCCTGTGTTATCAGAAGTTGGCCCAATAAAAGCAGTTATTTTTGCTCATAGAATGTCTAAAAAATTGCCCTGTGATGTCTCTCCAAGCATATTTTATCAAGAACGTATTTTCAACTTCATAATAACCTAATTCGCAACTTGCAGAGGAAAGTTCTCAGTTTTCTAGGAGAAAAGCTAGATTTAGGGATTCTGAGATTCCACAAGGCAGAAGCTTGGTCATCTTGATTCAAAAAAAATCTAAGTCATAATGACACATTTATGGGTCCATAAACAATATTATAAAGTTGTAATGAAAGATTCAAATTTCAAGTAGTGGTTTTGCAACTACATGAGGGAACACTAAAGTTCTATAACAGATTATGCAGAAATCTGGTACCAGTCCAATTCCACAAGCAATACTGAGCTCTTAATACATATAAAGTACCATGCTATATATGAGAGGGACATGTAAATAGATGAAGCCTAATTTTTTTTAAGTTTATGTATTTATTTTGAGAAAGAGGGAGTGTGAGCAGGGGAGGGGCAGAGAAGGGAAGGAGAGAATCCCAAGCAGGCTCCGTGCTGACAGGCAGAACCCAATGTGGGGCTTAATCTCAAGAACCATCAGATTGTGACCTGAGCTGAAATCAAGAGTCCGAGGCTTAACCGGCTGAGCCACCAGGCACCTGGAAATCTCATCTATACACTTGTGAGTTGGTGCTGTCTCAGGTAAGGCAAGCATAGGTACATATGGAAGGGCTTTAGGGTAGAATAGATCTCACATGATACAGGAAAAAGATGAGAAACTATTTCCTGGAGGAAATAAAAGTTGAAGCAGATTTGGTGGAGTTTAAAGCCATAAAATTAAAAATAATAATAGTTACGATGGTGATCAATAGAACACAAGCAGAAACAACCAAAACAATAAGAAATGTTTATTAAGGTATTACAAATTCTGCTCGCAATCCTCTAAAGATCACGTGATTTAAACCTCAGTTATATTAAGAGAAGGTAGGGTCTCCTCTGTTTAGCGACAAACACTTCTGCAGCTTAGAGTGTTCAAATGACGTGTCTATAGCCGTACAGCTGGTAGTGGAGTCAGTATTCAAACCCGGATTTATCTTACTCCAGAACTTGAGCATTAAATGGTGTCCTGTATCCTCATCTTGGTCTCATGCTTCTTCTTTCTCCGTGTGTCCCACACTCCTCCGTTCTGCGTTCTAGGATCGCTAAAGGAAGGAACCCAGCCTGGCTTACTCTGTTCAAGGCTACCACCCCAATAGTCAAAGCAGAGTTGTATTGACGCCACCAGTGCTAACAAAGTGGTAGTGCCCCAACAAGTGAATTAAGAGCCAAGAGTGGTGAACATCCCACCCAATGGTGCTGAGGCCATTGGTTCCAAAACTCAAGTTATAAGAGGAGATTTAGGGATGGTGCACCTGGGTGGCTCAGTCAGTGAAGCCTCCGACTCTTGATTTCAGCTCAAGTCGTGATCTCATGGCTGGTGGGATTGAGCCCCACCTCAGGCTCTGCGTTGCTCTCTCTGCCCCTCCCCCCCCTCGGAATTAATTAATTAATTAAAATAAAGGGAAGAATCGGGAAATAGTCACCATATTCTCTGAGGTGATACGACTCATATTAGAACATGAATTCCATGGAAACTGTGATGTCTTGAAGTTCTGCCCAGAGTTTTGATGTGTTAACAATAAAGCCCTTAAAGAATAGAGATTACACTTTGCGGCTATAATTTAGGTATTTCTTTGGAGAAATTTCATTTTACGGAATATCCTTGCAATAATCCTGTTGCACTATGGCATTCTGATTGGAATTTTAAAAGAACACTAGATCTATTAGCTTGAGAATTTCGTCGAAATAGAATCTAGAGGCCATCATGAAGAATCACAGAGTTTGATTTTTGTTCTTTGAAGGTACTAAGGGTAAATAAATCTCCATTTCTCCTTTGATGGATGCTTCCCCGTGGGGACTCACCTTGTTTATTGACTGCTGAAACTTGAATGTCTTTTGGTATTTGGTGTTATTTTTATGTGATTCTATTTCTTTATCATTTAATTGTTTCACCATAGAATTTGCCTGTGGGCCCTTTGAGTTGCGACAAAACAGCTGGTACATGACAAGTTGCCAGAGTTAACAGCCGCCTGTCACACTTCATTTCCAACTGTGACACCAATGATGAACACAACCCCAGTTTTAAATGGGCCCATTTTTTTTTTTAGCCTCAGAAAATTGTCTTCATGCCTTTGAGCTCTTAAGAGGCAAAGAACATATCCACACTAGCCTACACCTAATTCGTCATCTCGTTAATGCTTGTCTTGTGCTGCCATTTAGCAATTATCAAAAGGTCATATAAATTAAAAATACAGGTCTGAGGAGCATATAAAGAATAAAACACATTTGTAAAGAACTGCACGAAAAGTAAGGCCGATTTTAAGGGTAAAAAGATGGACACTTCATCTAAGAATTCCCAGCACAATAAAAAATTGCAATAAATAGAGAATAATATGTGTGCGTTATAATAAAGGACAGAGTGCATAAGGAGCTATAGAGGAAGCTGCAACATTTTAATGGGAATTTATATCATCATATTCATTTTCATATTTAAATCCATTATCACACCTGACATCCTAAAAGTAACCAAATACATAATATACCTCACTCATCTTTAAAGATGAAAGTTCAAAATCTCTAATATTATACTCTGATTTTCTAGGACTAAAACAACATCTAAACATATTCTGTGTGTGTGTGTGTTTAGTAGGAAGTAAAGCTTCCACAAGAATGCAACCGGAAAATAATGTATTTCATATAAAAAATTATATGACCTTCACTACATAAAGATAAAAAGATGGGGGCACCTGGGTAGCTCAGTTGGTTGGGCATTCGACTCTTGATTTTAACTCAGGTCGTGAGCTCTGAGTTGGAACCCCACATTGGGCTCTGTGCTGGCAGCACAGAGCCTGCTTGGGATTCTCTGACTCCCTCCTGCTCTGCCCGCCCCCCCCCCCCCCCCACCGCTTGCTCTCTTTCTCTGAAAAAAATAAAAAATAAACTTTTTTTAAAAAAAAGGATAAAAAGATAGATTACATTGGAGCATCAGAATAATGAAGCAAATTTAGAAATTGAGTGATCCAGAAACAGACATAGAGGTAAGGAAAATAGGTAAATCACAAGAGAACAAAAGAAAAATTGAGATGAAAACATGTGAATAAGCATATCAGTGATTTTATTTTTATTTGTTTTTAATTTTTTTAATGTTTATGTATTTTTTGAGAGAGAGAGAGAGAGAGAGAGAGAGAGAGCAAGCTGGGGAGGAGCAGAGAAGGAGGGAGACACAGAATCCAAAGCAGGCTCCAGGCTCTGAGCTGTCAGCACAGAGCGGGATACGGGGCTCGAATTCACAAACCGCGAGATCATGACCTGAGCCAAAGTGGGTCGCTTAACCGACTGAGCCACCCAGGCGCCCCAGCATATCAGGGATCTTAAAATATTGTAGCAATTTGGCTTGAACTTCATATTAAAAGTTTAGGACACACAAATTCAAACATAAAGCAAAATCCCCTAATTCTCTTTGTAAGAAATATGGCTAATCCAAAGTGGCCCCAAAATAAAAACAATGATGAAATAAATAAGACCTAACAGGCACAGAGACAGGCAAAAATAAAGGAGCCACGACAGAAATTAGAGAAAATGTTCAATCACCAAAAGCGTTGGTCTTTTCTCACGAAGAAGTGCATAGCCAAGAACCTTTAAATTCTGGTAATATAAAATCGAAATGAGAGGCTGATGTGACTTGTCCTAGATCACAGAGTGCATAAGCTATGGGGCAAGAAATGAAACCATATTTCCTGTAGGTAAAACTTAGTGCCGTTTTCCATGCTAACAGTGTGTGCCCGTGTGTGAAGGGAGAAACATATCGTGCCCGTGAATTCACAGATGCATCATGCTAAGGCTTCGTGTTTAGTGGGTCCAGCCACCCGTGATAATTTTCATATGTTGGAAAGACTATCGTCACTGGTGGGCCCCAGTGCGAAGTATGAAAAGCTGGGTTTTGGAGTCTTTCACCTTTCTTTCCTGAGCCTTCCCACGACCTCTCCAAATGTCCTCCCCTCCTCTCCCTGTCACCAGGCACTCCTGCGGCTCTCATGGGGCACCTTTTAGCACTGTCCCTGCATCCTCCCCCTCTGCCTTTATTCCATGAAGACACTCCTAACAGTTTGTTCTGCTCCCGAACATCCAGTCCCCGAGGGACCGTGAGTACTACGTTGACAGATGGCACTGCTCTGCTTTCGGTCCTCTACAGGTTGGAGACTTCTTACCGTCATGAGAAGGTGCAAAGGAAAACCTGAAAAGCTGGGATTAGAGAAGACAACAGCCCTGGTGTAGCCCAGAGACGGACCTTACCTCTCCTAGTTCAGTATAATAGAAAACAAAAACAAAACAAAACAAAACAAAACAGAAGTACCCTTCACTTTGCTCCCCCAGATGTGCCAATGGGTCATGTTTTTGGTATCTAAAAAAGCAACCCCCACCATCCCCAAGCCCTCAACTGCTTAAGTTCATATTATTTATTTACAACTTTATATTATATATTTATTGTTTTCAATTGTCTATCTTTCTCCCATAGAATAAACACTACATAAGTGCAGGGATTATGTCTGTTTTGTTCACTATTTCCCCAGTGCACCAGCAGAATAGAAGCTCAATAAGTACTTGGAACCAGGAAGGAAGGAAGGAAGGGAGGGAGGGAGGAAGGGAGGGAGGAAGGAAGGAAGGAAGGAAGGGAGAAAGGGAGGAAGAGGGGAAGGGGGGAATGGAGGAAGGGAAGAAGGAGGGAAGGAGGGAGGGAGGGAGGAAAATGAAATGAAATAAAATAAAAGAATATGATAATTTTTATTTTTACATGTCTTTCTGGAATAAGAGAAAATTCCATGCTTCCATACAAAATGATCCCTATATGTATTTCCATAGTATTTTACCATGCCTTTTTAATTTTTACAGTTAAATTTGTTTTGCCTTTGAATATCTTTCTGAATACTCACCTAAAAAGAAATCAAAAGTAAATTACTTCCATAGTTGAGGTACATCTGCCCTTACTAGCCAATCGGTTTCTGTTTATGTAGTTCATATATAATGCCAAAGAATATTCAAAAAGTAAATTAACTTGAAACATTATAGTCATTGGTATTTTTCTCTCCGATGTGTAAGCAGGCACTAAGACATCCTTTTCTCACAGATTCCTTTGTCCTCATATACTCCAGGTTAGCTATGTTCATGGCATATGAGTTTATATTAAAACACATTGCCTCTGTATAGAAGACCAATGAGCATGACATTAGGTAGGTAGCCTTCGATTTAGTTTTTCAGCTATCTGTAAAAATACGGTAAATTTGAATTTTTATCTAGAGAGAAATTAAATTATTGAGACACAATTATGTGTCAGAATGTCTTCCAGATAATACTAAATATATTTAGCTAGTTCTTTTTATCAAGAGAAATTCAGATACTTTCAGAAATGATCCAATTAGCTTTCTCAAAGTCTTTTTTAAACACCCAATGTCAATAAATAACAAATAATTAATTTCTTATGGAACATTTCTTAAGGCATCTTTCACTAACGGATGCTATTTACTTTGCCTATGTAGGCTAAATAATATATCACCTATTATAATCAGATAAAGTCCTCTCAATTCATGCATCTGGTTCTTTAAGCTAACATGTAATGAAGAAAGTAAAGTGGTAGAAATCTCTGGGATGGTAATCGTATATAGATTCAGGGGAGACAGAAGAGAGCCCTGAGCGCCAGGTAAAGAACGCAGGTCCCTTAATATCCGGACGTCAGCCTGTAGGACTCTGAGCACAGAACCCATGTAGGCTGTTCCTTGACTTCCGACCTATGCAAACGCAGAGATTGAAAATGGGTGCCTAAGCCACTTCATGGTAATCTGTTATGCAGCAACAAATAACTAATACAGACCACCAACCAGATTATTTACAATGCATTGTGTATATAAGGTGAACCCTATAAAATGTCTGATGCTGGACCATTTTTGACACATATGTCTTCCCAGAGGTGGTTCACGTGGTAGTTTGTGTCGGTAGAACTAGCAGGAGAATCTCTGACTTCTTCCATGCCCAACCCCAAGTCCTCTCTTATTTATTTATTTATTTATTTATTTATAATTTTTTTAAAATTTATTTGCAGAGAGAGAGAGAGTTTATGAGCAGGGTAGGGAGAGAGAGAGAGAGAGAGAGAGAGAGAGAGAGAGAGAGAGAATCCCAAGCAGGGCCCATGCTCAGCACAGAGTCCGACATGAGGCTTTATCTCGTGACCATAAGATCATGACCTGAGCCGAAATCAAGAGTGGGACACTTAACTGGCTGAGCCACCCAGGTGTCCCTCAAAATCCTCTTTGAAAAGAATTACCTAATCAGATCAGGGCTACCTAAGGGAATCTCCCTTTGGATAAACTAAAAGTTAACTAGCTAGAGACCTGAATTAAATCTGCAAAATCTCTTCACTTTTGCTATGTTATATTGGTTACAGGCAAATTACAGGTCCACACTCAAGGAGAGGGAATTAAGGAGTATGTGTCATGATTTTAAATTATTTTCACATATGAACTGGTGAATCTGTGAATAAGAGGTGCCTAAGAAAATGGTCTGTAATCCATTCTCCAGAAAGTCAATTTCTCTCTATCTCTCTGTTTCTATTTGTCTCTTTCTTTCAGTCTAGCTACTATTTATCTTGGTTTGTAAGTTCCAAGCAGCGGATTTTTCTTTAAGCAATTTTGTTAATTGTAAATAATTTTCAATCTTTACCTATTCACTATTCACTGTCAAAAAGTCTGCATCAGTTTTCTGCATCAGTTTTATTGCTGAGATATGTTACTTTTGCCAAAATACCTTCTGCTAAATACCTAGGGCTACTTACTTATGCCCAAAGAGTTTTTGCCTATTTATATGTCTATGGAACTTTTCATCTGGTTCAAATTGCTTTGGTATTCTATTTTCCTTGATTCATTTATTTATTCAAGAATATTTCTTTTTTTTTTTTTTTAAGTAATCTCTGTGCCCGATGTGGGGCTTGAACTTGAGTTCGGGCTCTGTGCTGACAGTGTGGAATTGGTTTGGAATTCTCTCTCTCTCTCTCTCTGCCCCTCCCCTGCTCTCTCTCTCTCTCTCTCTCTCTCTCTCACAGACACACACACACACACACACACACAGTAAATAACTACACTTAAAAACAAAGAAGGGAAATGAAGGATTATTATATCAGCTTCTCAGTGAGTCTCTCCATTTTGGTAGAGGGAATAATCCCCACTGGGGGAGAGAATGGACACTTGGGTGATTTCCTGAGTTAAACTGATACACATGTTCTAAGCTTATAACTTCTCATGATTTTACTCTTCAACTGTTTAGTATTCTTTTATATGTGAACAACCATTCATTCATTTCATCAGTATTTTTTTTTATTTTTTAATATTTTTAAGCGTATTTATTTATTTTGAGAGAGAGAGAGAGAGAGTGCAAGTGGGACAGGAGCAGAGAGAAGGGGAGGGAGAGAGAATCACAAGCAGGCTCCATCCTGCCAACTCAGAGCCCAACATGGACCTTGACCGTGAGATCATGACCCGAGCCAGAATCGGGAGTCAGATGCTCAGTTGACTGAGGCACCCAGTCGCCCCTCATCATTATTTCAGGGATCATCTACTGAATGACATTTTAGTTGGACTTGAGAAGATGGTATAGGCATATAGATAAGCAGTATGTCAGATTGCAATGAGAATTATGGGAAACTATTTCCCATGATGAGGATTTCCAAAAGTGATAATGGTTGGAACGTGCCCTGTAATTTAGCAGGTTCAGCGAAAGCCTAGCTGCGAAGAGAGCATTTAAGCAAAGACCTGAAGCAGGTGAGGGATTATATTGGTTTTACCACATGGGGACGGGGGTTCGGTTAGGGAGAAGAAAGCAATGTAAATTCCTGAGCCAAGCATCTGTCTGGAAAGTTTGAGGAGCTGGGAGGAAGACCCAGAGTGTGGCTAGAGCAAGGGAGCGAAGGAAGATTCCCCGGACCTGACCGGGGCGATGGAGGTGGTGTATGTTGAGTCTGAGTACTTAATTCCTGATGAACTCTCTTGATGGAGGGCAACAGCAGTGCAAATTAATCTAGATAGTTCTCTTTGTATCAGTGCCATCACTGCTTGTCTAAATTTGTTCTACACCTGTTTCTCGAGGATATGGTGATTTACTTCTGCTTTTGCAGTTTTGTTCCCAAAACATATTTAACTTGTAAGATCATTCTTTTCTTCCTCTCCTCTTCCTCCTCCTCCTTCCTCTCTCTCTCTCTCTCTCTCTGAGTGTGGGTGTATGTGTTTAAGATGACAGAAAGGAGATACATTTTTACTGAGGACTTCCACAGGAAAGACACCTTACTAGGTATTTTCAAGAATTAAGATAATTAACTAGAAAACGAGACAAAAACAAGAAAAGAAGTTTCTCTTTGCAACACCGGCTGTCTGAAATACAGGAAGCTCCCTAACTGTGGAGGAAGGGGGTGAAGTGAATGGGGGTGGAGGGTGTGGAACCGGGTTATCTCTGGAAGACAGAAGTGTCGTTTCGGGACTCAGCAGGGCAAACGAGGTGCTTAAGGTGGATGTGGGGAAAGAAGGGGGCAAGGACACAGAGCTGTTAAGATGCCACGAAACCAGTCACCGAAACAGGCTCCACACAGCCTCCAGAGAGCCTTCCCCGCAGAGGGAAGCCACGGAAGTCTGTTCGGACTGTGTCCGTTGGCATATTGGGAACATTGCAGCCTTGCTAAGCCAAGGGCAGGGGCCGGTGACATTTCTTCCAGCCCAGCACCACATCTGGATTTGAACATTAACAGGCCATTGTCGGTCAGGCTCTGGAGCGGTGGGTACTACCTGGTCTTTGTCACTTGTAGCCTTCGCTTGGGATTTTAAAATACCAGGGTGTGTGTGTGGGGTGGGGGGGGTGGATTTTTGTCTTCAGCTTGACACATAGCATGTCGAGGCAGAGAGAGTTTATCTCTCATCTGTCTGTTCGCTTAGGAATCTGACGGGCCAACCAAAATGGAAGGGGCCCGGCATCGCGGTGGCAGGGGACATGTTCACGGAGTGTACTCTCCTGGCTTGTTCAAGGAAAATGAAGCTGTCTGCCTTTGGTGATCCTGAGACTGCGGTGGCGACTGGGGCTTCCGACAACCAAGATCACGCGGTCACCACGATGCGGGAACCAGCAAGCCTGAGAAGAAAGCGCTACCATGCCGTGAGGAAAAGGAAAAAAAAAAGATCTTGGCAATGAAAGTTGTTAACGCTGGAACCAGATTTGATTTGATTTGATTTGTAAATGTTGAATTTTTGAGGGCGGGGGGAGGGGCAGAGAGAGAGAGAGAGAGAGAGAGAGAGGATCCGAAGCAGGCTCTGTGCTGACATCAGAGAGCCCAAGGCGGGGCTCGAACTCACAGACCAAACCAGGAGCTCATGGCCTGAGCCGAAGTCAGAGGCTTAACTGATTGAGCCACCCACGCGCCCTTGGAACCAGATTTTAGAGGACATGGTATAATACGTGTCAGTGGAGGCCTTTATAAACAAAACAGGGTTTACTATGCCCGGGAGACGAGAGGCGTGATTCTGCAGAACATAAACTATAAATAAGTTGACTATTGTAGGCTTTTCCCATGGCCAATTTATATTTAATTACCGATATCATAAAAACGCAAATTAATGTATACGAGGAGTCACTTTGGCTCACTGCATTCATGGTGCGCGTGTCTCCCACGCGTTTCCAATGTACATGTCCTCAGCATGGACTCACGCCCTAACCCATTTTTTGCAAAACCCCGCTACACCCTTCCAGTCTATGCTAGTGTTCCTAGTTACTTATGAGCCGTTCTTTATGTTTGTGTATTCGTATGGGAGTGTTGGTAGCATCAGCTGTTTGCTTTAGACTTCACAATATTGTGGCAGCTTCTGTCCTCCCTCCTTTGTATTTCAAGCCCCAGATTCCAGGTGACCTCCCTGGGGTAATTCCCAATTCCACAAAGCCTGTAGGATTTCATAATCCTTCGCCGCATCACTTATATTCATCGTGTATTTGCAGATATCTGTGCACCGCTCCTGACAGTGAATCGCACGAAGGCAAAGACTATTTTACTCATCTCCCAACCACTGTGATAGTCACAATGCATAAACAAAAGCATGTAACGTCATGAGTATTTCGAAATTAGGTACTTAATTATATATGTGCCTTCGATACGCTTACTGCAAAATCCTTTCGGACCTACCCCTGGATGACCTACGTCAATTGGCTGCTGAGTCACGGATCCCACCGTGGGAGTGTCTCCCGACTTTTATTTCTCTGATCTCAATGTCTAAGCCAAGATTACCGTCATTTTACCTACATTTTTGAAATAGCCTCCTGACTCCTTTCCATGCCTTCAGAGCGTCAGCTTTCCAGCGTATCTTTCGCAAGGTAACCACAGCTATTTTTAATGATCTAGATATATCACTCTGTTGCTCAAAAACAACACCAGTGAACAATAACGGCAGCGGGTGACAACTTGGACGTGTCCTCGGCAGATATTCAACCAAGAACGAAGAACATGAGTGGCCGGGGACACCATGAAAACCAGCCGTGCGGACAATCAGCGAGAATAAGGATGGGCCTCCTGACGACCAGACTGCACCATTCCCATCAGAGCACCAACAACACTCGATCCAGAACACTGATGAGGCCATGCCAGCGCCACAGGCATGACTAAACCTTCCCCTCCACTGATCAACAGGAATGGCTACGGCTTCTTTTCCATCACAACTCTGACCCCGATTCAAGCCTCCCACCTCAGGGATACGCTTATTAAGGTACCAAGTCACAAACTGGCCCCTGCTACTCAGAGCGCCCAGTGCAGGGCTGACTCCGGCTACCCTAATTCCTCCTTAAACTCACCAGACACAAGTCCACGTCCCGTAAATGTCCACCCTTAACCCCCATCATAGTCACCCCCAAGTTTCCTCTCTGAAGTGCTCCGCACTTCTGCAGCGCAATTAATAAATCCCACCTTGTTTGGATCTAGGAGTGGTCCCGGTGGACATCGTTCATTGAACCGTAATGGGATGCACTAAGAACCTTTCGGTGACAGGTTATAATCCCAGTACGCTTTTCTTTCCCACAATGAAGATCACCGTCAATAATGAGAGACAGATAATATTGATGAGAGAATGTTACTCATGGCTTTTATTTGGAGGAAAAAGGGTGGTAGATCAGTAGATTTACAGAAATAGTAAGCAAGGTATTTACACCACTTCTTCCTCTATCTAAAAATCAGCTGCCGGGGCCCCAGGGTGGCTCAGCCGGTCGGGCATCCGACTTAGCTCTTGATTTCAGCTCAGGTCATGTTCTCACAGTTCATGAGATTGAGCCCCGCTTTGGGCTCTGCACTAACAGTGCGGTATTCTGCTTGGGATTTTCTCTCTCCCTCTCTCTCTGCCTCTCCCCTGCTCACACATGCTCTCTCTTGCGCGCGCTCTCTCTCATGCTAATAAATAAACTTCCAAAAATAAAATATATATATATAAAAATACAAAAATAAAAATCAGCTTCCTATCCTCTAGTCATAGGTCCCAGGACATCCTCACACCAAAAATATTTCCTCCCCTAAACACGTCATGTACTTTCTGGTTATATGATCCTGCTATGTCCATTCTCTAGTTTACGAATTACATTAGCAACTCTCTACGTGGTAAATCTCTGTGTGTTTCAAGTGTAGCCCAGCTCTCATTTCTTCTGGGAAATGGTCTCCAGTTCCAACATTTTGAATTAATCACCTTCTCTTCTAGGCTCCCATAATGCTTGAACTTGGATTAAACCTGATTGCGTACATATTTATCTCCCTCTCTGGCTTACGAGCCCTTTGAATTTTATGAGTCTACATTTTTTTTTTTTATTCTTCATGCCCAACACAGTTCCTTGAAAACAGGGCAGCTCAATACATAGACAATTGATTAGTTTTAGATGCATCGACTCATGTGAACAAAGTCTCAAGAAACTTGTTAATAATCCTGGATCCCAAATTAACATTTTAACATGGCAGTCACATCTGGTTTGAAAACTAGAGGTGGTAACTTCTCATGTCATTTTTAAAGGGCACGTTTCCTGAGGAGGCCAAGTTATAGATCCAAATATTACCACTGAGCGCCAGAGATGGAATTTTCTAGAAGAAAAGTTCCAAGAGGTTGTGTGACATCCTAATTCACAGTCTTCTCTCATTCAGGACTATTGCTACAGAAATACCTGCTAGAGTCAGCAAAAACCAGAGTATCTGTTTTCCTAAGAAAATTAGTTATAATGTTCTTACTCTTTGGTCCCCCCACCACTCTTGAAGTTTGAATACTTTCGGTTACACTACCTAAATATTCCTTTTATTTTTGCCAAAAATTGACAAATATCATCAATACCACATGGTCCAAAAAAGTTCATACCTTCTAACTCCACACTGCACTGTGACGGGTGAGTGGACTAGGTTGTACCTTCCTCTCGTTTCATTCTACCGTGCGTGACATGCTATCATCATGAAAATCAGAGCTGGTTGTCCCCACTCTCCTTAGCAACAGATAATACACATCACTGCTTAAGGAGAACTCTTCCTGCGGATGGTGAATCCCAACCATTTGCTATTTATTTTTACTGGTTTCAAACACAGAGGGGGGCGCCTGGGTGGCTCAGTCGGTTGGGCGGCCGACTTCAGCTCAGGTCAGGATCTCGCGGTCCGTGAGTTCGAGCCCCGCGTCGGGCTCTGGGCTGATGGCTCAGAGCCTGGAGCCTGCTTTGATTCTGTGTCTCCCTCTCTCTCTGCTCCTCCCCCGTTCATGCTCTGTCTCTCTCTGTCTCAAAAATAAATAAAAAACGTTTAAAAAAATTAAAAAAAAAAAACAAACACAGAGGGATGTTTTCTTGACCTCGGCCTTCACGGCATTAAGAACACTAAAACAACCAGACTGACCAGAGGGCAGTTACCACGTTTAGAGACTGGTCATAGAGCTTCTGATATGAATATATCATTAAAGCTTAGAAATTGGATCACACTAGGATGCACACTGCACTTTGTTGCAGCGAATCCATCTTCAAGCTGCCAGCATAAAATAGTCTTTTTCTAAAATACCAAATGAGGGTTGTTCTGATTAATAATCACTTTACAAGTTCGGCGCTCACAGCATGGGTACTGAGAACAGACTTTAAGACAGCTTTCATTGTATTAATCTAACATGGTTGATAGCATCCATATTTTAAAAATCCTTTAGACTAATATTTTTATCATTAAGCAGTAAAATTTAACTGTTGTATGTTTTATTTCCAAGTTTTACCACCTGGGAAATATGACTACCTCAGGAATCAATTACCATTAAGGAAATTGATTACAGTCTGGTATCCTAACATTTACAGTGTTTTTTTCCTCTTTCCTTTCCTCCTAGAAATTTTTGGCTCAAGCATTTCAGTTTATGTTTCCATTAGTTATTACTACAAGTTGAAGGTAACAGTACAAGTTTGCTTAAGCCAGTGAGTTGGTTGAAAGAAGAGTGAGTTCTAGTTAAGTGTTGGTGGAAAATATATGAATACATAATACAAAGATAAAAGGTGAGATTCTTGGGGTGTCTGGGTGGCTCATTTGGTTGAGCATCCAACTCTTGATTTTTGCTCAGGTCATGATCTCCCAGTTGTGAGATCGAGCCTGACCTTGGGCTCTGCATTGTCAGCACAGAGCCTGCTTAGGATTCTTTCTCTCTCTCTCTCTCTCTCTCTCTCTCTCTCTCTCTCTCTCTCTCTCCCTCACTCTCCCAAAGTAACTAAATAAATAAACTTTTAAAGAAAAGGTGAGATTCTTAATCATTGTGTCTTAAATAATATATCAGCTGCCTGTAAGATATATAAGTACTTTTTTAGCCTCCTATATTTATGATTTTTGGAAGAGAATGCTGGTTTTTTTAATAACTTTTTTTAAATAATAGTTTTAGATTTACATGAAGCTTGCAAAGATAGTACAGAGTTCCTATACACTTCACACCCAGTTTTCCCATACTTAATACATTACATTAGTGGTAGACATTGGCCATAAGTTACAAATACTGATGCATTGCTACTCACGAAAATCTATGCTTTATTCAGATTTACCTAGTATTTGTGTCTTCTTCTGTTATGTAGCATCACCCAGGGTACCACAATACATTTCCTCATCATGATCATGTTTCCTCATGATTTCCTTCACTGTGTCAGTTTCCAGGACTTACCTTGTTTTTTTTTTAAATGTAACTTACATTAATTTTTTTTTCCAACTTATATTTGATACACAATGTTACATTAGTTTCAGGTGCACCACCTAGTGATTCAACTTCTCTACACATTATGCCCTGCTCCCCACAGTTACTGTCTGCCATTACACAATGCTAGGCTTCTTCTTATTTTTGATAACCTTGGCAGTTTTGAAAACCACTGGTAGGATATTTTATAGAAAGCCCTGCCAATGAGATTTGTCTGTTGTTGTTCTCATGATCAGGCTGCTGTGTTTCGGGGGGGATAAGACCGCAAAGGTAAAGTGCCACGCCCATCAGGTCATATCAAAGGTATGTACTGTCAACTTGACTTATCCTTGTTGAGTAAACCTTGACCTCCTGACTGAGGTACGGTTTGTCAGACCTCTCTGCAGTAAAGCTACTCTTGTGTCCCTTTCTATACTGTACTCTTTAGGGAAAAGTCACTATGTGCAGTCTACACTCAAGGATTAGGGAGTGAGTGCGGGAGTCTCCTTCAGGGTGAGTATCTACATAAATTATTTAAAATTCTCCTCCATTGGAGGTTTATTTTCTCCCCTTTATTTATTTTTCCCATATAAGTAATTGGCCTAGACTCATGGCTATTTATTTTTACATTGGCTATAATCCAACACTAATTTGTTCATTTCCTTGCTAAAATTGTTCCAGCTTTCCATTACCTCCTACATCCCTTTGACATACCCCCATTCAAGTACTTTTAAGCACCTCACTTTTTGGCCCTGCAACATAATCCAGGCTCCTCTTGTAGATTCTCTGACTTAGCCCTCGAATCAGCCATTTCTCAAAATTCTTAGGTTCCTTTTGTTGAGAATGGCAGTAGAGACAAAGACATGGGCACCAGGTAAACTCATTGCTACTGGGATAGAGTTGTTTCAAGGCCCTTTTAGCTGAAAAGAGCAAGAAAATATATGCATTTATACTATTTCATGTACTTTGCAAATCTATATCTGCATATGTATGTATTTATATTAAGCTAAACATATTTATGCTGGAATCTCCACTCTAACTCATTATTACATGGTTTATTCTAGCTTTCTTTCCTTGCTTAGCTGTAGCTTCCACACCAGCATGAGAAAATTAACTCCCACCGTTCAACTTCCATTTAATTAATTGTTCGCTTCTAGAATATACGTATAGTGGTTTCAAAAATGTTAACTGATACCCCCATCGGAAACAACTTTACCAAATCAAGTACAGTGCTTATATGTATTTTCTTTAGTCTTTGTGTTACAGTCTCTATTCATTTCCAAAATTACTTTGTATCTTTCCTTCTAATCTCTTGAGAGAAGTTATTTGATGCATTTGTAACATAGTCCCATATTTTTGTCACAGTGAGTGACTCCCATCCTGGAATCTCCCAATCTGCCAAGCGGTATTTTAAATATGCACACATTAAGGTTCATTATTATTTTTTTTCTGTAAAGTTCTGTGGGTTTTGACAAATGCCTAGTTTCATGTGCCTGGTGGTATGTTATCACACAGAATAGTTTCACTACCTGAGAAAATCCCCTATTTCACCCGTTCAACTCTTTCTCCTTCCCAAAGCCCTGGCAACAACTGATATGTTTATGGTTTCTATAATTTTATTTTTCTCAGAATGTCACATAAATAGAATTGTACAGTACATGGTATGTATTACATACTATATTATATACAGTATATATTGTTCACCCTTTCTTTCTGATTTATTTACATTAGCAATATGCTTTTATGATTCAACCATGTTTGCGTATGGCTTGGTATCTCATTTCTTTTTCTTGCTAAAATGTGTTCTATCGCATGGATGTATCCAAGTTTGTTTATCCGTTCACTTACTGAAAACTGTTTTGAATAAAATTGCTATAAACATTTGTGTGTAGGATTTTGTATGAGTGTAAATTAGGTAGATACCTAGGATCATAACTATGCTTCATCATGTAAGAAAGTGTCACACTGTCTTCCAAAGTGGCTGTGGCACTTGGCATTTTACCAGAAATGAGAGTTCTTGCTGTTCTATATCTTTGCCAGCAATTATTGTCAAGTTTGGGATTTAAGCCATCCCAATAGGTATATTATGGTGTATCGTTGTTCTTTTAATGCGAATTTCCCTAACGACAAATAATATTGAGCATTTTTCACATGCTTGGCATCTGTATATCGCCTTTAGAGAAGTGTCTGTTCAGATATTTTGCCCATTTCTTAAAATGGATTGAGTGTTTTCCTATTGTTGGGTTTAAGAGGTCTTTATATATTTCAGTTATTGTTCCAAGAACATATTTTGCTAATATTTTCTCCTGTGTTGTGACTTACCTTATTCTCATAACAGCATCTTGCATGGATGTGAATTTTTAAATCTAATAAAGTCTAAATTACCTGTTCCTTATTTAATGAATGGTGATTTTTTAGTTGTATCTAACAACTCATTACCATGATCATCTAGATTATGTCTTATTTTGTTTTCTAAAAAGTTATTTGTACATTTACATCTGTGTTCTGTTTTCAGTAATTTTTGTAGAATGTGCAAAAGCTGTGTCTGACTTCTTTTCTCCTCCTCCTCCTCCTCTTCCTCCTCCTTCTCCTTCTTTTATGGCATGTGAACCATCAGTAGTTCTATCACCATTTGAAAATAACTATTCTTTCTCCAGTGAATTGCCTTTGCTGCCTTTGTCAAAAATCATTTGAATATAATTGTTTGGGTCTATTTGTTGGGTTTCATTGATTTAAGTGTGTATTGTTTCAATACTATTACTCTGTCTTGATTACTGTAGTTTTATAGTATGTCTTGAAATTGAGCACTGTAAGTTCTCTAACTTTGTTCTTTCTTTTCTCCAACATTGTGTTTGCTATTTCAGGTTCTTTACCTTTCCATATGATTTCAGAATCAGTTTGTTTATATCCACAAAATAACTTTCAAGGGTTTTGTTTGAGACTCCACTTATTTTATGGATCACGGTGGGAAGAATTAACATTTTAACAATATTGAGTCTACTGATCCATGAACATGGAATATTTCTCCATTTATAGAGATTATCTATGATTGCTTTCATCAGTGTTTTGTAGTTTTATGCAAACATATTATATGCAAATTTTGATATATTTATACCTAAGTATTTCATATATGGTATTACTCTAAATGGTATTTGTTTTTCAATTCAAATTTCATTTGTTCAATACCTGTATACAGGTAAGCAATGCACTTTTATATAATGTCCTTTATCTTAATCACTTATTAATTCAAGGAATATTTATGTATATTCTTTAGAGTTTTTTACATATCCATTTTTTCCCTTGCTGAATAAAAGCAATTTTATTTCTTCCTTTCAAACTGTTTATTTTCCTTTCAATTCAGTACAGACTTTTAACCCAGGGCTTCCAGTATTATACTGAATAGTGTAATAACTCAACTTGATAAAACACCTCCAAAAATACCCACAGATTATACCATACTTAATATCTAATTACTGAATGCTCTCCCCATAAAATCAGGAACAGGGGAAGTATATCTGCTCTCACCAGTGCCATCACCATTATACCAGAAGTTCTAGCCAGCAAACTAAAAGACCAAAATGACAACAGCACAGCATGCAAAACAGGCAAGTTGGAAATAAATAAAGAAATAAATAAATAAGGTTCTCTCTCGGGATGCCTCAGTGGCTCAGTCAATTAGGTGTCAGACTTCAGTTCAGGTCATGATCTCACAGTTCATGGGTTTGAGCCCCATATCGGGCTCTGTGCTGACTGCTCGGAGCCTGGAACCTGCTTCAGATTCTGGGTCTCTCTCTCTCTCTCTGCCCCTCACCTGCTCGCACTCTGTCTCTCTCTCTCTCTCTCAAAAATAAATAAACATTAAAAAATTAAAAAAAAATAAAGTTCTCTCTCTCTATGCAAATAATTTGATAGTCTATGTAGAAAACCCTAAGGGATCTATAAAAAATTTCCAGGACTAAGTCCAGAAACAGAAAGTTAACAAGAAACAATGTAAACAGAAAAATCAACTACATTTCTATATTATAGCAACAAGTATATAGAAACACAAATTAAAAACCCAATACACTTTACAATAGCTCTAAAACTGAAACACTTAGGTGTAAACCTAACAAAAACATGTAGAAATTTTTTCTGCTACAAACAACAAAATACTGATGGAAAAAAATCAAATAAAATCCAAATAAATGAGAGACATTTCATTTCCTTGGTTTAGAAGACTGATCAGAGCCAATTCTCCCCAAATTGATATGCATGTTTGCTGCAATCTTATCAAATCTCCACAGAGTTTTTGGAAATATAAATGAGGTTATTCTAAAACTGTATGGAAAGGCAAAGTAACTACAAGAGCTAAAATAATTCTGTTAAAAGAAGAATAAAGTGGGAGGAAATATTCTATTCGAATTCAAGATATAATATATAGCTATAATTATCATGACTATGTGGTATTTGTGGAGGGAAGGACATATAGATCAATAGAACAGAAGGACGAATCCAGGAATAGATTCATAAAATCGTGCCCATTAAATTTTTCATGATGGAGCAAAGGCAGTTCATCAGAGGACGTATAGCCTTTCCAACAAGTGGTCCTGGAGAAACTGAGCTTCTATAAACAAACAAACAAACAAACAAGGGGCACCTGGGTGGCTCAGTCAATCATCCAACTTGGGTTCAGGTCATGATCTTGCTGCTCTCAGGACAGAGCCTGCTTCGGACTCTCTTTCCCCCTGTCTCTCTACTCCTCCCCAGCTCATTCTCTCTCTCTCTCTCTCTCTCTCTCTCTCTCTCTCTCTCAAAATAAATAAATAAACTAATTTTACAAATGTTTATAAAAAGGAAAGAAGAAAATGGACCTCACACCTTAAAAAGCCCAACTTCACATCTCATAGAAAATTAACTTAGAATGTATAATAGATTTTAAATGGAAAATATGAAACTATAAAACTTTAAGAAGATAACATAAAAGGAAATTTTCAGGCCTCAGGGCATGATAAAATGTTCTTAGAACTGTCACCAAAAGCACAATCCATAAAAGAAAAAAAATATATATCAATTAATAAGATGTTATCATAACTGTGAATGACCCTGGTATGTCAATTAAAAGACAAGCTGGGAAGAAAGTCTTTGTCAACCACATAGCTGGCAAAGGACTCAGATCTAAAATATGTAAAGAACTCCCCAAATTCAACTGTTAGATAGAAAACAATAACAAGAGGAATCCAATTAGAAAATAGGTAATTAGCACAATAACAAATAATTATATGAAAATATGTTTAACATCACTAATCACTAGGGAAAAGAAATATTACTACCCACTTATTAAAAGAGAATGTATTCTGGTGACAACACACAATTCTTCACCAGACAAATTCTGATAACAATACAGAAAAACTGGATCTATATTCATTCATTGCCGGTGAGAATGTAAAATGGCATAGTCACTCTAGAAGATATTTTGTATTTTTTTAAATGAAAATACAATTACAATAAACCCAGCAATTACACTCCTGGATATTTATCCAAAAAAAAAAAAAAAAAGCTTATGTCCACACAAAAACCTGTACTCTCTTTTACAAAAATAACCTTTTTTGGTAATCGCCCAAACCTGAAACAGCCAAAATGTCCCTCAATAGGTGAATGGTTTAACTGTGGTGCATCCATATCATGGACTATTACTCAGCAATAAAAAAAAATGAACTATTGATACAACAATTGGATGGATCTCATGGACATTATGCTGAATGAAAAAGACCAATCTCAAAGGTCACATTATCTCTGATGTTATATCCATAATAGTCTCAAAATTATTTTTAAAAATATGGAGATGCCAAGCAGATTAGTGGTTGTCAGGGGTTAGGAATAAAGAGACATGGGGGGATGTGTGTAACTACTAAGGGGTAACACAAGGAAGGTCTTTGTGATGATGGGATAACCTCATGTATTGATTACAATGATCGGATGAATACACGCATTTGATAAAATGATTCAGAACTATGCACACATATTATATCAATGTCAATACCCTCGTTTTTCATCTTGTTCTATAATCAATTAAGATGCAGTGTTTGATAGGGACAGAATGGGCGAGAGAGCGTCTGTGATCTCTCTGTACTACCTTTGCCACTTTTGTATATAATAATTTTTAAATGAGAAGTTTAAGAAGTTGTAAAATATTTTTATATGGCTTAAACTTTATCAAAGTATTTATCCACTAATTCAACAAATATTATCAAATGCTTCATCTGCCAGTACTATTTTAAGTGATAAAAATTCACCAGAATAAAGCAGTTTCCGATTCTGTGGGGCTTCCTCTCTCGTTGGATGGGGGGAGGGTACATAAAATAAGCAATTCAACCTGCACGTGATGTGTCAGGTGGTGACAGCAGGGCAAGGGTTCGTGAATGATGAGGAATGGGAAGCAGTGTTTCTATCCAATGTGATAAGGGAAAGATTCTAACGGGCTGCCAGGACCTGAAATATACGAGGGCATTACTCAGGAGACGATCTGGAGAGAGAGTGTTCTAGGCAGAGACGACAGCAAGACCCTGAGATTAGACAGGGATCGGCATGTTCAGCAAAGAGCAAGGAGTTTATATGACTGAACTATGAGCAGGACTAGGTTGGAAGGGACTGGAATCAAAATAATGAGCAGCCAGATTGTGTATAACTGGTAAGAACTTTGGGTTTTATGTTAACTTAGAAACCCCTTGAAAATGTTCGAGAAACGTGAAATAAAGATTAAGATTAAAGAAAATTAAGACAATTAAAGAGTATTACTATAATTTCATTTACTCTATTTTAAAAGCTTGGATGGATGGCATAACCCAAGGAAAAAAACCTGCCTCCCACAAATATACCTCATTTTTTTATGATGAAAATACAGAAATTTGATTTTTCAGAGTCTTCAAAACACCAGTATTATTAAAGTTGTTTATCTGTTGTCAAATGTCAAGATATATCTGTATTTAAGATATTTGGTAGAAAGTTTCTTCACAAAGATATTACAGTGCATAAATAGTTGTAATCTCTACAGATTCATCCATTCGCACAACATCTTCCATTTATATTGCATCTATCTCCCTTTCACTAAATCCTTTTATTCATTCATTATTTATTTTATTTTGCAGAAACTGATTTTTACCTGTAAATACAGGTAAATAAGGCAAGATTTCAGTCTTCTGCTGCCTCACTATGTTGTATAGGTGACTGATGTATAGACTGTCACAGTGCATGCATGTGGGAGGAGACTCTATAATAGAAATAGAAGTGTGTTATGCTGGAAGGAAAAAAAAGATCATACCCCTCATGAGTTCAAAGGTGGCACCTGACGGATGTTGAAGGGTAAGTAGGTATCTGCCCAGTGGCCAAAGAAGAACATTCCAGAGGCACACCTAAATAACAGCCAGTAGCCAGGCAAGAAAGTGTGAAAGATGATCAGTGGTTATAGTATCGGGTGCTTGATTTGCATGACGCATAGTTGTGCAAAAAAGAGCTCAGAATTATAGCTCAATGTTACACTTCTTGTGGGTATTTTAATCTTAATATGCCTATATTCTTGGAACAAAAAGCCACTGAGTGTGGTTTGGGGTCAGGACAACTGAAATCTCCAAATGAGGCTTCAGAGATGAACAGAAAACTGATCATTGCCTCCTAAAAAGCATGCACTTCATTTCGTAAGAGATGAGGAATTGAGATAATTTTCCTGGAAAATATCATGGTCATATTTACTTCAGAAGTTCTGTTTTAGGAGCAGAATGGAAAACTGTTTGGAGGGTATGGACTCTAAGTCAGAGAAAACCACCTTGCAAGCTATTTCAATATTTTTGTCTAGAAATGTTCATTGGTGGACCCAAAAGATTATTAAAGAAGGAAGGGTGTACATGGGGAGTGGATAAAGAACGCAACTGGATAGAAATTGAGGGAAAAGGAGTTGAGGATATAGAACGGTTTAGCTGTAGCAGGAGAATGAAGGGACAGAAGTGTCTAGGCAGCTGCAAGATAGTAGACATGACATTATCTTTGATGAAGAGAACAAAAGAAAACTCGAGGAGAAGGCAGTGATTGTGGGAAAAGCCCAGTGCAAACTCAGTTTGAACATCTTGGGTATGGAATACCCACCAACGAGTTAGGGACTGGAAACATAGAGATGAAAAAAAATCACCCTTATGTAACAAAATATCTATTAGCAGTTTCCAACTCCACTTTTTTTTTAGTCACTGTTGATCTTTAGGGTCCTGGGTTAGGTTAAGTTGTTATGGAGTTCGGTCTGTCCATAACAAAGCTGGTTTTTATTTTGCCACGTTGGGCCTCACGGGAGGTAGGCTCTAGAACTGCCTTTGATAATTACTTACAAGAGGAAGGAGGAGAAAGAAAAAGAAAAGGAGAAGGACAGGAAAAGGGAGAAGAGGGAGGAGAAGGATGAGGTAGAGGAGGGAGAGGGAAGCAGCATTAGCAGCTTCCACACAAAGAAATCAGATTCTTTTCTCCATGACATTTTTTGGTGCCTTCCCGATATCAGCTCACATCTCCGGAGAAGAGGAGTTTTGTCCTTTATTTGTCTTTTGAGATACCTTCGTGTCTTGACTAGATTTTGACATCTAGGTGCTGGGGTCCCAACCCCATGTCTTTTCTCAAGGGCAGCAGATAACTATCATGGATTGGAATGATCCTCTACACCAGTGACAAGAATGACGGCATGTGCAAAGAAAAAGTAGCACATGTTGTCACCAGCTAGCTCTATTGAGACACTATGGAAATATGATAGAGCCTGTAGCATTGTTAAATTATGGATCAGTGCTTATGTCAAGCGATGTCAACTCCAGGACAGGTTCTCCAATTCCAGTTACAGCCTTTCTGAACAGAGACTCTAATTCTTTAATAAATGAACAAACTCAAGCATTTCATTTAATTTCAACATGTAGGTGAGCTCTAGTGATCTCTGATCTATATATCAGAATGAAGTATGTATATGTGCTGAAAATATAGCTCAAATATGACAACAGTACAACTGATGACAGCAAAGAGATAATGGTAATAATATCCCAAAAGGTGAAAACGTAAAGGTTATCATCAGTGGCAGCATAGGGTCTTGGTTTATAGACACGTCATTAAGTGCCCTCAGGAGAATATGGTAATATGCTAGGACTTCTCAATGCCATAGGATAAGCAATACACTTGTCCTAGAGCAGAAACATTTTCCAAAGTCATGTAGAAATGGTAAGAACAATGACAACAAAAAACAAACATGAATATTTTCGAGAGATGAATGCAAAAATCTATATTAATTTAAAAATTAGAATACAAGGCCCAGAGGTTTTACGCTAACAAAAAAAATCTGCTTAGATTTGGCCCCCAAGACCTGCTGAGAATGTATGCGCCTTTCCTGTCTTCCTTAGCTCAGAATATTTATATTCTGAACAAGATTGAACAAGACTGCCTTGTGAACTTTAAGAGTCTGAAAGCTCAATGAAGTTTGGAATGAATTTTGCCTCCAGAAAGAGTTTAATTCATTAGTTAGATGACAGACAGACAGCAAGTGATGGACAATAAGTCATTAACTATATGCACTTCTTCTCATTGGCGACTGGGTCACTGGGGCTGATAAAAAAGTCACTTTGAACAACAACCAGATGTTGTAGTAACTGGGCATACGTCAAAAAATCATGCTGTATTATCTTTAATTAAATACAAAGACCTTCCCAATCATTTCACTCACTGTTGTCTCTCTCTTCAACAATGGTGAGATGGATATCTTTTCCTTGGGGAAGAGAAATCCATAATTTGTTGCATTCACCAAAAGTGAAAGTGTTGGAGGGCTGGGTTGCAAAGCTGGTGCCATCCTATCTTTCACATTAACATATCCAAAGAACCAGAATGTCTCTCTCTGTTGATGACCACACCAGTTCTTCCTCAGTTGGCCCCTCCAGTCACCATACACACAGATTACCAGTGTCAAACGTGATGAAATTGGCAATCCGGCCAATCTCAAAATCAATCCGAATAGTGAATCAGTCACCAGTTGAGGGATTCTGTGTGTGCCCACAAAGATCTTCCTCACCTTACACATCTTGTGCTTAGCTTTCTCGGGTGTAAAATGATGAACAACAAAGTAAAATTTGGTGTCCTAGGTCAGATGGAACTTTTCTCCGGTCTTGTCAATGTTGATGGCATCCATTAAGCCGGCAGGGTAGGTAGCATCATTTCAGACCGTGCCATCAATCTTGAGGAACCACGGCACTCAGGTCTTCTTTACATCAGCTCCTGACAAGGCACACTCGACTCTGTTCCTTGGGAGAATGATGAGGGGGAGACGTTCTCTCGGTTTGGAGGACTGGCAGATAAGCGAGGAGCAAACACGCTGGTCACTTGATCCAGCATCTGGTGCTTTAGAGCTGCTACACATTTCAGCTGCTTCTTGGGCTCACAAGCCAGGGCTGTGCTAGGCACGGAAAAGCCAAACTTGATTGGTTTTTGATAAAAGAACAGTTTTAGCTCTCTTACACTTTATTCCCTGGGTGACCAAACTGACTTAAAATTCTATTTTTTAAGTTCATTTATTTTGAGAGAGAGAGAGAGAAAGAGGGGGGGGGGAGGAATGAGAATGAGCTGGGGAGGGCCAGAGATAGGAGAGAGAGAATCCCAAGAAGGCTCTGGGCTGTCAGCGCAAAGCCCAACACAGGGCTCCCTCCATCTCACAAACTGTGACATCATGACCTGAGCCAAAATCGAGAGTCAGAGGCTTAACCAACTAAGCCAACGAGGCACCCCTTAAAATTCATAAACAGTTTACTTTCTAATTGCTGTTGAGGCTAGCGATACAATAAAATAATACCCTGGTGATACATATGATATTTTTTGCTACTGTTCTAACTTGAACGCAACAAAAATGGTAGCAAAATTATTCAAAAGAGAAACTTGTTGGAACTATGGCTCACAAAGTCAAAGGAATAGCTCAAAGTCAACTTGGCCTCAGAGAGGACAAGAGCTTGGATCTTACCCAGATCCAGGTAGCACAAATTAATAGATAATCTCTTAAGGACTTCAGTTTTTACAAGAATCCATTTTACCCATCTTTTCTTCATCCCTGAATTGCTTAGGTAAAGATTCAGACGCTCAGAGAAGAGACTATGGTGAGCTGGGCTATTGACAGCCTGTTGGACTCTCGGGTCCCTTTCCCGGTGGTCCGTCAAGCCTGCCTACAGTTCAGCAAAGGCACTACGTGCAGGTCTGGATATATGCTGTCTTTCATTCAGCTACACCAGGTTGTCATTTCATTGCCTTTGATTGTCAGTCAGTTTAGACTTGCCAAATAGAGCCATTATCCAACCAAGACTCCTTTGACTATTTAGTTTCATCACATGCTTAATTTTTATGTATCTGGCTACTGAAAACCTACAAGGATTTAACCAGCTGCCAAATAAAATGAAAGTTTACCTGCAGGCGCGCCTGGGTGGCTCAGTCATTAAGTGTCTGACTCTTGGTTTCAGCTCAGGCCATGATCTCACGGTTCATGAGTTCAAGCCCTGCGTCTGGCTCTGTGCGGGCAGTGTGGAGCCTGCTTGGGATTCGCTCTGCCTCTCTCTCTGCCCCTCCCCCATTCATGCTCACTCTCTCTCTCTTAATAAATAAGTAAAGTCAAAAAATAAAAATAGATACAAGTCCCAAAGTGGTTTTTTTTGAGTTTACTTGAAAAATGTTTAATCAAACTTTTTTTTTTTTTTTTTTAAGAGAGAGGGCACGAGTGAGCCAAGGGCAGAGGGAGAGAGAGAGAGAGAGTCACACAAGGGGCAGAGACAGAGAGAGAGGGAGAGAAAAGTGGGGCTCACCCAAGGCAGGGCTCGTGCTCACCCAGAGCAGAGATCAAGCTCATCCAATGTGGGACTCGAACTCATGAACCGTGAGATCATGACCTGAGCTGAAGTCAGATGTTTAACCGACTTCATCAAACTATTTATTGAACATCTATTACATACAAACTGGGTGTTATATCAAGAAGCATAGACTTTTTAAAATATACACATATTTTTAATTTAAATTCAAGTTAGTTAATATACAGTGTAGTATTGGTTTCAGGAGTAGAACCCAGTGATTCATCACTTACACGTAACACCCAGTGCTCATCGCAGCAAGTGCCCTCCTTAATACCCGTCTCCCATTTAGCCCATGCTCCCACCTGCTTCCCTCCAGCAACCCTCAGTTTGTTCTCTGCATTGAAGAGTTATCTTATGGGGTGCCTGGGTGGCTCAGTTGGTTGAGCGACCAGCTTCGGCTCAGGTCATGATCTCACAGTCTGTGAGTTCGAGCCTCGAGTCAGGCTCTGTGCTGACAGCTCAGAGCCTGGAGCCTGCTTCTGATTCTGTGTCTCCCTCTCTCTCTGTTCCCCGCCCCCCACCCCGGCTTGTACCCTGTCTCTCTCTCTCTCTGTCAAAAATAAATAAACACTAAAACAAATTTTAAAAAAGAGTTATCTTATGGTTTGCCTTCCTCTCTTTTTCTTATTTTATTTTTCATTTCCTTTCCCTATGTTCATCTGTTTTGTTTCTTAAATTCCACATATGAGTGAAATCATGATATTTGTCTGTCTCTGACTGACTTCTTTTGTTAGCATAATACACTCTAGTTCCATCCACATTGTTGTTGCAAATGGCAAGATTTCATTTTTTGATCACCAAGTAACATTTCATTGTATGCATATATATATATATATATATATATATATATATATACACATATATGCCACTTCTTCTTTATCAATTCATCAGTCAATGGACATTGGAGCTCTTTCCATAATAGACTTTGTCCAGCACATAAATACAGAATATAAAAGATTTATTCAGGTAATAAACTAAGCTATTCACAAATCAAGACCATGAAAAAGACATGCCTTAGTGTCCCTCATATGCTAGAGCTGAAACTTAACAAAGCCTTAGTTTCCTTAGCAGAACAGTAGAATCCATACTTGTTCTGTGGTTGAGACTGACTAGCTACTCACCAAATCTGCTAGTTTCCCATTCCTCTTGGGCACAGAGCTAGTCAACATTTCCCAGCCTTCTTTAAAGTAACGTGGGACCATATGGTGGAATTCTTTGTATGCTACTTCCAAACCTGGCCAATAAAATTATCCCATGTTATCTTCCAACCATTCTTTTCCTCCATGTGATTGGTGGATTTTGTTGTCCATAGTGATTATTGGAAATCATGTGTTTTGTATATGGTATTGCCTCCTTCAGTCTGAGTCCTTGAATGGCTGTGTGAAAAAGGTACCATCCCATGCTCCAAACTATGATTAATTGGATGTTATTTATGAGTGAGAAAAAAATGGATTTTAATAAAGAGACAAATTACGGGGTTTTATTGTTATAGCAGTCAGCTTTCTTATAATTAATACAAACGCACACTACGTAGGGTTGTTGAGGAGCTTAAATAAAATAATGCATATAAAGAGCTTACCAGAGTTCCCAACACAAACTAAGACCTGCAGTAAATGTTCATCATTATGACTAGGTGAACTAGGTTTAGCTGAATAGGAAGGAAATAAATCCTATTCAGTTATTTTCCAAAACACCATTAGAATTTGTTTGTCTAATTAAATTTGTATCTAATTTTCTTTTTAATTTTGCATTTACGGTCAGTGCTTGAGTTTATAGGTTGGTTATCTTCTCCATGTTGAAAAGTTGAAAGGTTCTTCTGCAAGTTGAAAAGTATCAAACTCAACTCAAAAGTATGCTTTTTTTTTTTTCTCAAATATATCCAAGCATTACATGTCATCTATAAAATTTAATGTTTCCAAAAGCTCTTTTAGACCTAGATTATTTTTTCTATATCTCTATCTAATTTTAAAAACTCAGATAGAGATTAATAATGTAGCTATTAAGGGACACGGATGTGAAAATTAAACATAAGTTATACTGCCTTTGGTTCTTTAAACTCATGCTATGAGTGTTGAATTAAAAAAAAAACAAAAAGATGAAACAAAAATAAACTAAATGGGTCTCAAGTCAACAACTATAATAATTTCTTGAGAAGCTTGCTAAGAAAATCTACAAGCCAAAATTCTTTGTCAAGTAGTCATTGCAAGACTCAGGCTATTTGCTTACAATCTGAGGAAATATTTAATTGCCTTTATTTTTTGCCATTGAATTTCAGAATGTTCCAGAAAAAGGTGCCCGATCAGAATTTTGGCTTGGGGTGAATGATCCGTTTTCATACATGGACAAGGAATTAGACTCCAAAGTGACACATACTATGCCGAGGTGAACAGATCCAAATTCTTAACCCAGCTTCCACGTCTGCAAAATAGAAGTTTATTTCTTTCTAAAAATAATATAGGCCCTGATATAATTCTATCTGAGGTGTAGAAATTTGAATAACAACATGACCCAGTCTTGCTGCACTCATATGAGTTTGGCAGCTCAAAAATCTCAAAGACCTTGGAAGTGGTCTTATGAAATGGACTTTAAATATTTAATTAAAGCAATGTGTGGCAAAACCCTATTGCAGAGATTGAAAATGAGGCTCTTCGGTTTTTTAACTTTTTCAAAAGGTTTGTTTGCTTATTTATTTATTGAGTTTTGAGAGTGAGAGAGAGGGAGGCGCAGAGAGAGAAGGCAAGAGAGAACCCCAAGCAGGCTCCATGCTGTCAGCACAGGGCCCCACGCAGAGCTCGAACTCACGCACCATGAGATCATGAGCCAAAATCAGGAGTCGGATGCTTAAATGACTGAACCTCCCAGGCGCCCCGAAAATGAAGCTCTTTATGGAAATCGATTTTTGTTTTTCTTTGTTAGAAAGAATTCAGCACCACCTATTCACTAAGGTAGACATGAAATTGAAAGGTTGTACTTGCCAAACATCCTGTGTGATTTGCTATATTGTCTCTCTGCCTAAAATTAAAAGACTCATCTCAAAAACATTTAACCCTTCCTATTTATCTGTAGTAAGTTGCTGATGTTACAAATCCAGTAACGTAGATCCAAGCAATAGAATCCCTAAATCCCAACACGTCTCTTAATCCAGAAAACAAAGCAAAACAAAACAAGACGCTTTTTTCTTTTGTTAGGAAATTCACAATATTTTACACGGGGTAGGATCACAGCCTTCATGTACTTTATGAGGTTCACCTAGAACATGATTTTAAAGTCTCCAAGGATACTGTGTTCTCTGAAAGGTCACAGTGACATGAACAAAGCAGCCGGAATGACTAATGGAGAAATCTATTGTGCCTCCGTGCAGATTCCTCAATGCAGACTGCTGGCTTTGACATTGGAATTCAAAACAAAATCTGTTTCTGATTAGATATAATTAAAATGTTTGCTTTGTGTCAGGTACAAACTATCACCCCCAACCTCGCCCCAGCTCTGCTTTCTTCGAACTAGTAGAGGCTTAGCTTTTGTGTTTATAAAGCTTACAGTCAAAATCTAAGTCATTTGTGTGAGAATTTCCTGGATAACTAAACACATAAGCAAACAAACCGGGAAATGAGGAAGTCAAAATGATTGGAACTCTCTGTTAACCATTTGATTATGTTCATTCTAAAGAAAATGAGGTTGAAAATTTGTCTTCATTCTGAATACTAATTTGCACTGCAGTGGTGTGTAAGTATCCTGGATATGCATTCATATTGTACTAAATGAATCTGTTTTCTCCACTTGCTAGGTAAGCAGGTGGTGGGATCCCCCTGATGAAGGGAACCTTGGATTTTAGGGGCACGTATGAGTTCACCAGCTCTCCTCCTACCCTGGTCTGTCAGTGCAGCCTTTCACATTGGATTTCAGATCCTTAAATCTTCACACGGTATGGAGCTACAAAATCCGGATTCCAAAATTTCAGCTTAAAAGTACAGAAATTTGGGGAGGGGGGTACCCGGGTGGGTCAGTTGGCTAAGCGTCCAACTTCAGCTCAGGTCATGATCTCATGGTCTGTGGGTTTGAGCCCCCCCTTGGGCTCTGCACTGACAGCTCAGAGCCTGCTTTGGATTCTCTGTCTCCCTCTCTCTCTCTCTTCCCCTCCTCTGCTTGCAATCTTTCTCTGTCTCTTAAAAATAAATAAATATTTTAAAAAGTTTCTTTTTACATTTATTTATTTTTGAGAGACAGAGAGAGACAGAGCACAAGTGGAGGAGGGGCAGAGAGAGAGGGAGACACAGAATCTGAGGCAGGCTCCAGGCTCTGAGCTGTTAGCACAGAGCCCCGTGCTGGGTTCAAACCCACTCCCGTGAGATCATGACCTGAGCCCAAGTAGGGCGCCCAATCGACTGAGCTACCCAGGTGCCCCATAAATAAATATTAAAAAAAAATTTTTTTAAAGTGTGAAACATTAGGGCGCCTGGGTGGTTCAGTCAGTTGAGTGTCCCAGTCTTGGTTTCAGCTCTCCCATCATGATTTAAACGTCCTGGGATCAAGCCCCACATGGGGTCTGCTTGGAATTCTCTCACGCACGCTATTTTTGCCCCTCGGCCACTTATGCACATGCCCTCTTGCTCTCTCTCCTCTCTCGAAATAGAAAAATAAGCATTTTTAGAAGGTATGATGATTTGTTATTTTTCATTTTATTGTGCTTGTTTTTTTTCATTTTATTTTTTAACATTCATTCATTTTTGAGAGACAGAGAGAGACAGTGTGAGCGGGGGAGGGGCAGAGAGTGAGGGCGGCACAGAACCTGAAGCAGGCTCCAGGCTCTGAGCTGTCAGCACAGAACCGGACGTGGGGCTCAAACCCACAAACCGCGGGATCATGACCTGAGCCGAAGTCAGATGCTTAACTGACTGAGCCACCTAGGTGCCCCCCTATATACATTTTTAATGCAGCAGTTGAAACTTTAGTTTTTGCTTATCCTGCCTTCTCTTTTCCTTCCTCTCCACTGCTGTCTCCCAGCCCCCCAGAGCCCATGTTCACAGTCTAGTAGGTGGCCTTCAATCTTTCTTCTAATGCTCAGATAATCCTTTTAATCATGTATGAATATCTCTGCAATGCATTACATGTGTGATGTATCCTCACATACATTTGGGTATAGGTACAGGATTTTTGACCTTTATTTAAAAAAAAAACCGAATACATGATATACAAATTTTGTATTTTTCTTTTGCCACTCAACACAGCACTTTATGGAAAGGTTCCCAAGTTAACTGGAACATAATGGGATACCAAGAGCAAGGCAGTGGGATACCAAGAACACAATGGGATACCAGTCAATAGGAGAAGGATACTGACTGGTGGAGAAGAATGTACCATTAATGCTATTGGAATCACCAGCATACAAAAGTACTAAACAGCTGGGTGACTTCTAGTTAAGCATACGGATGACAGACAATGAACCACCTTCTTGCTTTTATCCAGGTAATTTGTCCCCACCATCTCCTCCCACACCTGTTTCGTACACCACAGTGGGCATACAGCTCTAATCCATTATCTTCAATAACTGTAACATATTCCAGGATATGTGTACATGTCTCATAATTGATCAAATCGTTTTCTTACTGAAGAACACTCCCTTTTCTTTTCTTTCTTCTTTTTTTTGGCCATAGTTGCTTTACTACTCTAGATTCTTATGTTCCAAAGTTCTGGTACTTTTTATCTGTCAAGAAAAGTTTCAAGATAAAATTTCTTGTTCCAAACGTATGTGTATTTTTAATTCTAGAAATGTTATGAGAGTATTCTTGGAAAAACTCTAACAGTTCCAAGTTTTCACCAGCAATAGATGTTTTTTTCTCTTTTTTTATTTCTTTGTTTAAATTACCGTAATGGATGTAAAAATATAATTTCATTAGGAATTACATTTCCTTGAATTTTATTGAGCTTTAACATTTTTTTTTCCCATATGTCTGTGATATGTCTACATTTGCTTCTTTGCTTTCCCACATTTACACATTTTTCTGTTGGGTTGTTTCCTTTTAATCAAAATTGAGGAGCTATTGAATATTATAAATTGAGGTCTGAATCAAAAATACTTTTTTTTCTAAAATCAAATGTTTATCTTTAGAATTTATTTTGCTATTTTTTTGCTATCTATTTATTCATTAATGCAATACATATTTATCAAGTACTTAAAAATATATGATGTGGCAAAATCCCATTTGGAACCGATTTTTAAAAGAATGAAAGGAAGAAAAGGAGTAACAAAAATATTTGTCATACAGAAGAATTTTAATCGTATTAATATATGTCCATCTTTTTTTTTAATGCCTTGGGTTTCTAGTCCTGATTAAGAAAGTTCCTCCCGTAGGTAAATATAGTCTTCTAGATTTTCTGACCATATTTTTATTTGTATTGTTTATTTAATTTTATATACGGAATTGATAAATTCAGATTAAGACTGGAGTCTGACACAGATTGGTTCCCTGGGACACTGACTCTAAAATGAAGATTTACTGAGCACACAGTGTATCATGGCATGCTCTTGGGATTATAACCTGTGGAAGTAAGATTGGGCTGAGGGAGTAGCTGGATGGCCATGACATCTCAGTGAGGGCTCTAGTCAAGTTCGTGAAGCCTCCGAAACTGGAATAGAGTGAGGAGGCTGGTCCAATTATTGGTCAAGGGCTGCCCTGGGTAGGTGCTATGACTTGGGTTAAGCAGTTTTTTTCAGCTGGGCAATTCCAAACAAGATTGACAAGACCGTCTATAAGGAACCCTTTCAGCCGCTGGGAGAGAGGAGGAATCTGGAAACACATCATAGCATCCGCTACAGGATCCAATCTTATATTTTTACCAGATAGGCAGCCCATCTTACCTGCACCATTATGAAATAATATCACCAAATAAAATACCTCGTTTATGATATATTAAATTATGTTGACACATCTATTAAATTATATAGGCACCCAGTCATATCTGCAACCCTATAGAATAATTTCACCAAGTAAACTATCACATTTATAATATATTAAATTAGATTGACATGTGTAACAGGTATTCCGGGACCTACTTCCATATTTTCTACTCTTTACTCATTATCTATTTGCCATATAAACAGAAAGGTAGATTTTTAGATAAAGGAAGAAGTGTCTTAAGTACATGGCTTACTATTTTTATAAATCTACTTATCTACTAACTCTTAAGGATCTGTGGATCAGGCATCTTCCTTTCACTGTAGATCTCTCCCCCCGATTTTAAGGAAATATGAGTTGCTTTTTCTATTTCTTTGAACTTTGAAAACATTAGGATGTACAGAACTTTAAATGTAATTAGACACTATGAAGAACTAAGCCTTGGGGGAAAATAATTCTCTTTCGTGACTTGCCTCTGACTCAATAATCTTGAAAGTTGATACCGTATAACTAAATGTGTTGATGTTTCCTGGTCTGTAACAGAGGCTGGGCAGGAATGATACACCAGAAAATGTGAATTAGAAAATATAAAGAAGTAAAATATCTTTTTTTATTATTTTTGGTTGTTTGTTTGTTTGAGAAGCAGTGTGTGTGTGTGTGCATGGGCACCAGCAGGGGAGGGACAGAAGGAGGGGGAGCCCAACACAGGGCTTGATCTCAGGAACCTTGTGATCATGACCTGAGCCAAAATCAAGAGTTGGACACTTAATCGGCAGAGCTCCCCAGGCACCCCAAAGAAGTAAAATTTCTATATTGTCTAGCAAATGTAATCCTTGACATTGGTAGGGAAAAAAATAGTCAAAATGACTGAAAATTCTGTTTTCATAAAAATGAACTTTTGTTTTACAGTCTTTGTCTTTACAGAAAAAAACTAAGTTCAGCTGTCACTGGATGCTTCTGAATATACATTTTTAGAAAAATAGCAGGCATAGTTATTCTGATCTGCTTTATGATTTTAGAAAATTATGCAATATTGAACACAAGTTCTTGGAGGCTTGGTTTCTTCATATTTGTAATTAAATATAAAAAGAGGGATTTTAACCTGAGGTTAGCGAACTCAGTTTAGAGAGCTTGGAGGCAGCTTGTATTTTTCTAGGGAGAGAGGATTGATAGCTTTCAACAAATGTTCTCATACACCCAGGGCTGGAAAATGTTTCAGAAATACTCTCAGGATATTTGAAACAGTATGTCAGATTTTCCCACCACTGGGCTTGGTATATTTCAACTAGCTTTAATGGAGAAAACATATTTAATCTGTGCTATTGTCTTCTAAGGGTTAATATTTATTGGGGGTGTGCCATGTTCTAAGCATTCCACAGAACTCTCTACATGCATTATCTCATTCAGTCTTCACAGTAGGATAATGTAGGAGTTAATACCATCCTCTTTTAATGAATGAGAAATTCAAGGGTTAGAGAATTCATATCAGTTTCCATAGCCTTAAGGTTTAGACGCTGTGGCATCAGAATCTGAGGCCAGGTCTTCCGCCAAATGAGCACTCTTAATGATCCTTGTGCCTTATGTGTTTGAGGAGGAAATGTTGCAACAATAATGCTTTCCTGAACCAGAGGGTCTGCACAAAATCACAAGTAATCATGGATTTATAAATAATTTATCGAAAAGATAAAATACTAGATTAGATTCTAACATCCTGGGAGGCCAGGGAAACCTAGTTGGCTCAACAAATACTGAGTGTCACTGATTCTGTCTTAATCCATTATTCTTCCCTCTGCAAAGTCTTTTCAAAAAAATTTCTCTCAATGAGGCAGAAGTCCCAATTATCCTCTGCCTATCGTAAGGAAAATCCTAGATGATAGTGATTCTGCAGGGGGCCATAAATGGGAACAGGAGTTTCCTCATGGTATTAAAGCAACAGAAGAAGACATGATTATCTTTGGGAGAATAGAGATGAAATAAGAATAATCCACCTGATCCTCAGCTTGGATACTCATAGACGATGCTGTAATGGATAGCATGGGATAGTAAGTGAGTGAAAATACACGCATTATTATCAGGAGAGGCACCTGGGGTATTATAAATTGATGTAGTAAAATCCTTTCGGAAAGCAATTTGGCAACCTGTCTGAAAAGCTATAAAAACCTTTATACCTTTGACCCAGTAATATCTCTCCCGAGAGTGTATCCTAAAGAAATAATTCAAAAAAGGAACACGACTGGATGCATACAATTATTAATTACAGCATTAACTCTACTGGTAAAATAAAAAAAGAGGAAACCACCTAAGTACCCAACAATACAAAGACAGTAAATTATAAGACATTAAGTCAAAAAAAACATCAGATAACCGTTACAACTGTAATGATGATTACCAAAGCAACAAGATAAATATATGCAATGGAGCTGGTGAAAATAAAGACTACAAAATTGCAGGTATTTAATGACGAAGACTTTTTGAAAAGAGCTTTTCACAGGGTAAAGACTAAGGGAAATGGAAGAAAATAAAAACAGTTGCATATTATAATAGTAAGACTTGGGGCAAAATCAGTGCCTTATTGACATATTAATACTATTAGCGAACTGTATGTAGAGAAGTAAAAATCCGAACCTAAGGACGGGTGCTCCCAGGTCTTAGGTGCTCCTCCTTCCACGGTACTCACCTGAGATCTGAGACAAAGGACCAGTGGTTACCTGATTTCAATTCACTGAGGCTTTGCAACCTGTCCTCTGTAACTTTGCCATTTTAAATTACTGCGGTCTATTAGAATAAAGCTATTGAGTATGACTTTTTCAACTCTGTACACAGGAAGTACTTTTAGTTGTCTCTTGCTGGTTTATTAGCTCAATCCCTAACTGGGTCTCTAGTTTAGCACCTCCTGTTTTCAAAATGCACTTTGTGAGGGCACGAATACAAGCAGGTACACATTCTTTTATTTTGAATTATTTATTAATTACCTAATATGTAGAGGGGACGATAACTCTCTCCTATGCCTCCAAGAGATGATCGCCTTACTTTGTAATCAAGGAACCTCAGAATCCACGGGCTGTCTCTTGAATCTCCCAGAAAGCTTTCGTGTAGCCAAAAAGCAGCACTGGCCAGCCCAGGGCTTTCCACTGGCACTTTTTTGTATCGGTACCTGGGCGAGCCTAAAAACTTGACACAAGCCTAGAAAGATCTCCTTTCTATAGTCTCTAGGTACTTCAGTCCTATCTATATATCAAAAACCAGTTAAAGCCCTTTCTTCCACCAGAAAGCCTCTTTTGAAGAAAATTCGACCCTAATTGACTTCTCCCTCCTTTGAGGTGGTTTGTCGCTGCAATTTGACGTTACTTATATTGCTGATTTGTATTATTACTACACTCTCGATACTATATACTTTTACTGTTTGATTTATTGTGAGAACTACAAAGGCAAGGAACAAAATCCCAATCTTTATATAAGTAGATGTAAGTAAGCAACCAATACTCAGATATTGGTAACGTGCTTAAAAAACATTGGTCATTAGCTTTAAAACTTAGTAAGTTCTGGGTTCTACCAAACATCTCTAATACTCCCATTATAGCACTTTACCCACGAATGGCAAAATTGTAAAAACCATTTTGCACTTTATCTCCCTTTCAGTGGTGAGGTGCTTGGACTAAGAGGTATAGTGCATTCATTATCCTTTTTGTTTATTCTGAACATGAGTATAGTCTGTCACAGAGAGGTTCACTGCTATATTTGCTGAATGTATGTATCAATTAATCAACTTCATTTCCTTTAAAGGTCTTACATTTATGGGTTGAAATTTTTTTAACAAAAACATGATACCCTCTTGGAAATAGAGATTAAAATTTTTTAAAAAATTACTTTATCTTACCGAAGAAGAAGAAGAAGAAGAAGAAGAAGAAGAAGAAGAAGAAGAAGAAGAAGAAGAATACTGGTGGGGTGCCTGGGTGGCTCAGTCGGTTAAGTGTCCGACTTCAGCTCAGGTCACGATCTTGTGGTCCGCGAGTTCGAGCCCCCCGTCGGGCTCTAGGCTGATGGCTCAGAGCCTGGAGCTTGCTTCTAGGCTGATGGCTCAGAGCCTGGAGCTTGCTTCCGATTCTGTGTCTCCCTCTCTCTCTGCCCCTCCCCCGTTCATGCTGTGTCTCTCTCTGTCTCAAAAATAAATAAACGTTAAAAAAAAATTTAAAAAAAAAAAAGAAGAATACTGGAAAGGAAGAGAAAACATTTCTCAAAGTCTCACTTTGTGCCTGGGCAGGCGCATGAATGTCCATTTTTAATTTTAATATTAACAGTAGTGTCTTTTTATTGCGTGTTTAATATTTGCCAAGTACTTTTTCCAAGAGCTTTCCATGTAGAATTTTAGTTAATTCTCACAAGACCATAAAAGAGGTAAAATTATTCTCCACTGCAGAGAGGATTAAACTGCGATTCAAAGAGTTGCAGTTGTTGGATTTGGTATTCTCAGCCAGAAGTCGGACAGTGTAAGGGCTAGAGAAATTAAGCTTTTCCAGAAGATGACAAATAAAAGAAAAATAATGAAACTTAAAATCGATTTAGCTCATTTATAAAGGTGAAGCCAGACACCCGAGTTGTTCCCTGAGAAGCACATGCTGGTGTATCTTTCAAAATTTTTCATTAAACTTGTTATGGATTTATTGAGGCCGGCACATGGATAAATTTTAGAAAACAATTTAATACAAAACTCAAATTATTGGATTTACAGTGGTAACTCTACCTTAATAAGGTGTTACACTCTTAAAAGGCTTACAATAGAATGCATACAGTCTAAGTTACTTTTCCAGTTCTTAAATATTTAGCATCATTTGATAAAACATCAACCTGTTATGGCAGATCAGACATTTTTACAGTTTGATTTACTCTGCGCCCGGGGAATGTTATGAATCAGACTATTTATGGAGAATTAATCATAAGATTTATTTGTTCTATGGAGTGTTGATAGGTAACTTTTTTTAAAATCTAGAAAACAGCATTTCTGGACTTCAAGGAGATACTGGCTAACCTGATTTATCTATTTTATTAGAGGTTATAAATAACTAAGCAGATCAAAGTGATATTTATTTCAAGTCCCTTTGTCTCATTGATAAAATGAGACTATTTTCCATCAGAATTTTTGTAACCAAATATATAACTGCGCCCTATGGTGTAAAATAATCCTAGATACATCCAAAGCTATCACAGCAACATTACTTTGCCCTCAATGCTAGAAATTTTGTACCGGTTAAAAAGAAATAAATATTTTTATTTTAAATTAAATACATATTTTAAAATAAAATAAACAGCCATTCGCTTATTCATTTCTTGTCTGAAAGTTGCTAGATGATGGGGCGCCTGGGTGGCTCAGTCGATTAAGCATCCGACTTCTACTCGGGTCATGATCTCGCGGTTCATGAGTTCGAGCCCCGCGTTGGGCTCTGTGCTGACAGGTCAGAGCCTCGAACCTGCTTCAGATTCTGTGTCTCCCTCTCCCTCTGTCCCTCCCCTGCTCACTCTCTCTCTCTCAATAATAAATAACGTTAAAAAATTTTTTTAAGTTGCTAGATGATTCAACTTCTACCCAGCTACAATACCTAGGTTAATACACCCTCTGGGAGGAGGCATGGGATTGTTTATATGAACTTAACTGTTTTGTCTAAAAACATCAGTTGGAGGGTGGAAGAAATCTTCCCTCCAAATGAAATGTCATGCATTAAAACAAAGGAAAGGTTTTTGTTCCTTCTTGGTTTTATTTTCTCTCCATGAAGGCCCTAGAGAAACAATAAGTTTGTTTCACCTGTCCTGCCAAACAAACCCAATTTAGTCCTTTTTTTGAAAAAGTAAGCATGATGGTCATAACGCCAGAATGGAGAATTCATGCTTTCTTACTTCCACCCTATCTCTGAGTCTCTTCTTCTGACCGCACAAGGCTGCAGCTGGTGGGAAAGAGAAGGAAAGAGGGATAAACTTAGTTCCAGTAGCTGCGCCCCAAGAGATAGCACAGGGCAGAGTATAAAAGCAACAGGTTCTGGAGTCAGACAGACCTGATACTCATATTTTAAATTAATTTTATTTAGCAAATGTTTATGTGGATCTAGTTGTATGCCAGTCCCGTTCTAAACTCTTGGCTAATATTACCTATTTAATCTTTGCAGTAATTTAAATGAGGGAGGGATTCTTCATACACCCATTCTATAGATAAAGAAACTGAGTCACACAGAGGTTAAGCAACATGCCAAGATCACCAAGCCGGCAAATGGCAGAGGTTCCACTTACGTGCATGTTCACCAACATGTGCACGAGGCTGTCTCTCCAAATCTTGGCCAGAGCACTTAGTGCCAAACCCTCCTGGGCACTTCACCTCTCTGAACTTCAATTTCTTCAGTTGAAAAACTGGGATGGTACCCCCAGTTCATAACTGAGGTGGGTATTCATAAAACATTCTCTGATGGTCCTATTCCTTATCAGTATCTACTCAGCCCAGATCTACCCATCAACTTTTCCTTCTCCAGGTACTGCCACACTCAGTCACATATGTATTTGGGGAGGGCAGGACACTTAGCACTATTAGAGTTGGTATTTAATGACATTTTCACACACCACATTATAGTCTAAAACATCACCCAATATCACTTATTTTGTACCTCCCTTATTAGATCGGTGACTGCATCAGGTTTGGGAAATGTGTTTGACCTATTTTAAACTGTATCCTCAGCAACCATAGAGGGCTTAACATGTGGGAGAAATTCAGTCAGTATCATGTCGTAAAAGGATGGGTGGATGGTTTTCCTACTGTCTGTAACGTTTCCATCAACATGTGTTAGTAAATGCTTCTTTGTTGATAGACATGCTAGAACAATGGTGACATTTCTTAGGAATAATAGCAACATAAGAAACTCAGTAGAAATGCATCAAACGAAATACAAATTTTGCAAAGAGGAAAACAAAATAAAGGTCCAAGACATTTGACAAGTTCTTAAGTTGTTAATGTGCCAAACTTGTGCCTTTATTCTTTGAGATTAAAAAAAAATGTGAATTACATTTAGTGGGGTAATGCTGAGGTTAGGAAATGAGAGCGACCAAGCAACAAAACAAAAAGAAACTAAAAAATAACGATAGCGAACAGCAAACAAAATCACAAAGCAAGGTATTTAAATAACATTCTTCCAACAGTCTTGATCCCGTCCAGATGGACATGAGAACTAACTCCCAGGGCCACATGATTTGGATATTGACCCCTGAAAGAAATCTCCAGACATTCTAAGTGCCTAAACTTTACCTTAAATTGCATTCAGGAGACCAAGGCTTGCCCAGTACAGCCATAGCTCACAAGTACTCATAAATGGCTCCTTATGGCTGTGTCTAGAAGTCAGTGGGTTCATACAACGGAAATTCAGAACTGAATTACAATGAAATATTAAAGGCAGAATTATCTACCTTGCGCTTTTAATAAGAGATTTTATAGGATTCAGTCTTTTTCTCCCCCTTAGTTTGGAGACTTGGGTGTGTGTGTGTGTGTGTGTGTGTGTGTGTGTGTGTAATGTAAAACAGCTCACTAAGCTGAGTATTTGACAATATATTGACTTTCTATGTTAAAAAAAAGAAAAAAAAATATGAAACCTTTCTAAAATGAAGAGTGAACCTACAGAAGGAAACTGAAATGCTTTTACAAAAATGGACTTGAAGGCAAAACCAGAAGATAAATGTGTGTGTTTAAAATTATTTGTGGGCAAGCTTCCCATCTTAAATATTTGAAGTATTCAGGCCTCCAGGCACCTGTTCAACTTTGTACTGATTCTCCCCCAGGCAGCTGCCTCACTTGCCTCTGCCTCAGGCTGGTCCTGAACTTGGTCCAGGATGAATCACTGATGAGCAAATCCAACTGGTGCTAAATGACAGGTGTCGGTTCCTGATTGCCTTTGGTGGCCTGGGATAATTCTTAAAGGGGGAAGAAAAGAGCTACCAAACACTTGTCCTAAAATGTATCTTTTTAATGTTTGTGTTAAAAGAAACATACGTCAGAAAAATTAACAGGCATTATCAGGCTAAAGAATATGTTTTCTTAATGAATGCAAAATTATAAACAATGGTAGCACAGCAAAGAGGTGACAGACATCGCTGGCCGGATTTGAGGCAGGCATTCTATGGTGTCCTCACAGAACATGCCCTGGTGACAACTGAAGACTTGAATCCATGTACATGGGTTGACCCCATGGTCCAAGAGTCATTAAGAGCCGAAAAAGTCCTGAAGAACCTCTAGACTGTGCATCCCTGACAACGTGGTCATCGAGAGCACTTTCCATAGGGTATGAAGCTAAGAGTGGTGCCTTCACCACCAGTTGGCCACAGAAATTCCCCTACTTCCATCCTAGAATCCAGTGAGACTTTTCTGGGTGGCAATATGGTGTACCTCAGGAATCAGCAAAGTATGACCCACAGGCCAAATCCAGCATACTGCCTCTTTTAATGTGCTCATGATCGAAGAATGGTTTTGGCACTTTTTTGTGGTTAAAAAGAATCAAAAGAAAAAGCATATTTAATGACACGTGAAAATTATATGAAATTCATATTGTAGTGGCTACGAATAGTTTTATTGGAGCAAGCCGCATGCCCATTTGTTTACATATAGTTCATGGTTGCTTTTGTGACAGAGTAGTTGTGACAGACACTATCGTCCACAGAACCTAGAATATTAACTATCTGTCCCTTTACAGAAAAACATTTGCTGACTCCTGACATAGCCTCCTACCAGCTGTGTCAACACGAAATTTACTAACACATTACGAGCTTCAGTTTCCTTATCTGAGGGGGGATGTTAACACTGACTGCAGAATTATTAGGAATATTACATGAGATAAAGTGCCTAATGTAATGGCGATAAATGATTGCCATTTTTTTTTCTTAATGGAATTGGAGGAAGAGAAGTATTTCTTGGTCTCTGTGTTGTGATTCTACATGACGGAAGTGGCCACCAGTCTCACTGAGGTTTCTGGCTGCCTGACAATGTACTGGATGCTGTCTTAGTCATGTCTGGCCACCATAACAAAATACGATAGACTGGGTGGCTTAAACAACAGATATTTATTTCTCACACGTCTAAAGGCTGGAAGTCCCATGATTTGAGTGAATGGTCAGGTTCTGGGGAAAGCTCCCTTCCTGGTTTGTAGATGTCCTCCTTTTCATTATATTCTCACATGGTAGAGTGAGAGTGAGAGTGAGAGAGAGGGAGAGAGAGAAATGATGCAAGAGTGCATGCGCTATGGTGTTTCTTTCTTCCTCCTCTTTCCCCTCTCCCTTCTCCCCCACCTTAATCCTCCTCCTCCCCCACCTCTTTCTCCTTCCCTTCTCCTTCTCCTTCTTCTTCTTCTTCTTCTTCTTCTTTTCTTCATCTAAGGGCACTTACCCATCATGGCGCTCCACCCTCATGACTTCATCTAACTCTAATACCTCCCAAAGTTCTCACCTCAAAGCACCATCACTTTGGAGATTAGGATATCAATATATGACTTTGGGCAGAAGTGGGGCTGAGGGACATTCAGTGCATTACAGACACTCTAGTTGAATCCCCGACAGATATTCCACAATTTCTTCAATGCGCAGCAGGATTTGATTCCACGCCAGCTTTCGGAAAGAACTCTCATTAGTTTTAACCAATGAGGCACCCCAAGTGAAGTCAGTCAGAGGGGGACATTTTCAGTTATCTCAGTTCCTACAAGGCGCCACTACACTGAGTGGCAGCAAGAAAAAATATGCATGTTTCCACATAAAAAAGAAATGTTACACCCACAAAAGTCAATAACACCCCTTATGAGTATCGTCCAAAGTCACGCAGCCCATCTTGTCATATTTCCAGGTAACCTACTCCTTCGCGAAACCCTGTGTGTCCAATGAACATGGGTACCAGGATATTCGCTAGTTGTTCTGGGACACAAATGTCGTCTCTTCTATATAGCGTTGTGAGCAGATATGAAACCTAAAATTGCTACAGCATTTTATGCCTGTCATTTCACAACTAGGCAATCCAGTTTCAAGTAAAACAAGAAATACAGAGAAAAAGCCAAGGCATAAGAATCAGAGAAGAACAAATAGTACTCAGTCAAGCCACATCTGGACCATTTCCAACCTGTGAGCCTCTCAGTCTTTCAGAGCTTCAGTCACTTTGAGTTGGATTTCTTGAGATTTGCCAACACGGTCAACTCACGGCTACAGTCAGGCTCTGCCTGTAGATTCGGGTGGACGGTGGACCTACCCATACCGCTCAGGTGATCCCATTACAGCCCGGTAGTCAGAGAAGCAAGATGTAGACTCAGGAACATGCTAAACTTGTATATGTTTAGATTCGCTCACAGTTTATAAAACATCTCCTATACACTGCTTACCAAACTTAAATTGTTACTTAGCATCGCTGTGTTTGAAGCTCTCTGCTCAACAACGAGAGATGCAAAGATGAATCGAGCACATTACCAGTCCTCAAGGACTTAGTGACCTCGTGGTGACGAACAACGTACAAACTATATGAGGAATTAAAACGGGAGGCAGAATAAAGTGAGAGGCAGACTCTGCATGGTACGAAAGCCAGAGAAGGAGAGTTATTGCCCCCATTAGATCCTCACAGCAGCTCTGTGGGGAGGTGGAACAGATGTTTCTATCCTCACTGTTACAGATTAGGAGATTCTGAAAGGTCCAGTGTAACTGGAGTAATTAGTGACACATTAATTGGGCTCCGAGATTCTGGCTCAAAGCCCGATATTCTTTCCATCCTTCCACGAAACCTCTCACCAACAATAACGGCATCATAGAAAAAAAGAGTATTGTTTATTAAACACTCAATAAAAGGCTGACATAGAGGAACCAGACGTGTATTGTCAAGGAAGAAAATGGGAAATGTATAAGATAATAAGGACCAATGGAGACTGGGAAAAACCACAGGCCACCTGTTCCAATTAAGGGGAAGCAACCACTCAGCTCATCATTGACCAATATTGTCAGAACCTTACATTTTTCAAGATTCAGAAATCTAAAAATGGATATTTATAAAGTATTTTAACAGTTTAGCAAGGCCTATTAATTCTTTCCAAACACCAGAGTGGTCCATTTAAAGCACAGGTTATTGTTCCTCCATCCACCCCACATATTATCAGCCAAACGTTAACCTGGAAGCCCACCCATCCCGGGTATTATAAGAATCATTAGGGGCGCCTGGGTGGTTCAGTCGGGTGAGCGTCTGACTTTGGCTCAGGTCATGATCTCATGTCTTGTGAGTTCAAGCCCCGCGTCGGGCTCTGTGCTGACAGCTCAGAGCCTGGAGCCTGCTTCCGATGCTGTGTCCCCATCTCTCTCTGCCCGTCCCATGCTCATTCTCTCTCTCTCTCTCTCAAAAATAAATAAACTTACTTTTTTAAATCATTAACTTATTATAAGGGTTAGATTTTAATTATTTGGGAGGAGGTGTTGGAGTCTAAAAACTGAAGTCAAAAAACACAGGATAAGAGTCACTGATCCATCACTTAATGCAATGGTCTGGGAGAATACCTAAGTCCCAGTGTAAATACACACACACACACACACACTTTTTTTCTTTTCTTTTTTTAAATTTTTTAACATTTATTTATTTTTGAGAGATAGAGAGAGACAGGGAGTGAGTAGGGGAGGGGCAGAAAGGGGATGGGGAGGACTCAGAATCGAAAGGAGGCTCCAGGCTCTGAGCTGTCAGTACCGAGCCAGATGCAGGGCTCAAAGCCACAAACCCCGAGATCATGACCTGAGCCAAAGTCAGACGCTTAACTGACTGAGCCACCCGAGCGCCCCCCCCCACCACACATTTTTTAATAAGTGATTTTTAAAAAAAATGTTTATTTGTTTTGAAAGAGAGAGAGCCAGGGAGGGGCTGAAAGAGAAGAATCCCAAGTAGGCTTTGGCTGTCAGCACAGAGCCCAAAGCAGGGCTCGATCCCATGAACCATGAGATCATGACCTGAGCTGAAATCAAGAGTCAGACACTTAACTGACTGAGCCACCCAGGGGCCTCTAAATAAACACTTTTTATATGAAGTCCAAAGTTTATAATTCATCCTACGGGGCATATATGTACAGTTACGAAAACTGATAAATAAATAGACATAGCTGTAGTTATGGGCATATCACTATTCACGCAAGAAAGTTCAACTCTGAATATCAGATGAAATTCTGACTCTGGTACATTAGGTAGATGGCATCTCCTATAGAGGCTTGTCTCTAAGCAGCTCATTTCTAGATGTAAATACTGCATGTTTTACACTTAAAAACAAGTGGCCAGACCACCCATTATTTTCTGAGGCATATTCACAGATTCCTTATTCAAAGACTGTTATTTCCAACTAGGAAATTCACATCAAACAGCGAACAAATCAAAATTGTCCTATGGACCAAGGCACCTTTTCAGGAACGTGCCCAGGCTTTTCTACTTCTTCAGTACCTAAAGTTTTCTTGTTCACAAACTAGAGACAGTCACAGCATCTAACTTCAGGTATTCAGGCTTCATAGATGATTTGGTCTCATGAGCTTTTGGACATTTTATTTCCTGATATTATGAGAAGTGAGGAATCCCACTCAGCCCTCCCATGAGATCGCTACGATATGATGCCATTAAAGATCTGAAATAACACTGGGGCAGCCGCTGGAACAGGCTGATTTGATGTAGCACCATACTGCACAGAGGGGATCTTAGGGAATTCGACGTTCCATTCCGTCTCACATTGCCTGGTACAAAACATGTGCATAATAAATCTTCGTCGAATAAGCAATGGAATGGAAGGAATGAAAAAGAAATGGATGCTAACACAGACATGAGATTCTTGTGGATTTGGAGCTTCACTTTCTAGGGTAGCCAAGCAATAGTAGAATTTAACACCAAGTGCTTTCCATTGTTAAGTCAACATGAAGTGCTCCTTCCAGAAGGCAGTCTGGTTGCTGACGATGACCATGGGAGAGCACCAAGTATGTACGAGGCATGGGGATACATTAGCCCTTCTGTTCACACAAATGGCATCCATGAGGGCAAGCAGTCCGGTCCTAATTCTTCACATGCTGGACACTTGATCTGAGATGTTAAACTCTTTTTAAGCAGCCCAGCCATTGACAAGCTGGGCTTGTCCAGCTGTTGGCCAGATGTATTTCATATGTGTTCTTATGCCCATCGTGCTGGGTGCTGCTTCCATCTGATATTCCGTCTGCTAAATCAAACACAAAACACACAATGAACTCGTAGGCCAGATTTTTTCATATCTCTCCACAGAGAAATTTAAGAAAGAAGAACAAAGGTTGCACCTTTCATCTGGGTGAGAAGTAGCAAATTAAATCCTCATCTTGTCCCTATCGCCACCACAAATAGAAAACATATCCGGGAGCTCTAATGTCTTTGGACATTACATTACATGCATGTCAAATTTTATAACTGATTATAACTCATTTCAAAACAACACAGGAATTTCTCCACTACTAAATAATTGGTACTGTACATTGTGAATGCCAAGTAGAAAGACAAAAAGAATGACAATCTTACAGAATATGTGGGTAGCAGAGCAAAACCTGTTTATGCCTGTCAAGCTGTGTAACTGCTTCAATTTTTTTCTTTTCCACACATTTGAAATTAAGTCAACACAAGAACATGCTAGGGAAATCTGTCTCCTGGGATTATTAAAGTATAAGTAAAATATAGTACAGGAGACTGGAATTTTTTTTTAACAGATTTTGTAGGACTGTCTGTCCATACTTGTCTCCATAAGGATGACTGAATAAGCGTGGCTTTCAAATCCCAGTAAAGCAGAATAGGTGAACGTAGGTGGTTCAGTCAGTAAAGTGTTAGACTCTTGATCTCGGCTCAGGTCATGATCTCACAGCTCCTGGGACTGAGTCCTGTGTAGGGCTCTGCACTGATAGCACGGAGCCTGCTTGGGCTCTCCCTGCCCCTCCCGACTTATTTTCTCTCTCTAAATAAACATGAGAAAAGCAAACAAATAAACAAACATGAGAAAAAATTTAAAAGCTCAGTAAATCAGAATAAACACTTCCTACCTCTTCATCAGTTTTCCTTCCAGATTAAAGTTCTTCACGTATCCGAAAGTATACTTATTATACCTTCTAAGGTTTTTAGGGTATTCCCTTCTCTAAGATAGCGATGAGTTCTACCATTTTTGTTTTCTGGATCTTGATCATTTCTCCTGAATCACTGGGCTCTTCGATTTTATCCCTCAACGGTATTACCACTCTTCGGTTCTTTGGTTCTATCTGGTTTAATTTTCTCCTCCTTTCCTATTTCCTCCTCTTCTTTTTTCTCACCATCTTTTTCTTATTTCCTTTTTTTCTCTTTTCCCATCTTCTTCATAACCCCCTCTCATGGTCAACAAGATTCTGTATAATTGACTCTTGTCTGTTTCTTTTAACCACTTTCTCCCTATTTTTTCCCGCACACATTCATCTCCAAAATTAAACTTATAATTTCCCAACTAAGAGCCTTTATGTTTGCTCTTTGTTTGGCCTAGAAAGCTCCTGTCCAAATCTTCTTTCCCATCAATGCTATCACATATGACTATACATTGTTCACAACACAACTCCAAGGACAACACTCATTTGTTAAGAGCATGAGCAGGGGAGGGGCAGAGAGAGAGGCAGACACAAAATCTGAAGCAGGCTCCAGGGTCTGAGCTGTCAGCACAGAGCCCGACGCGAGGCTCAAACTCACAAACCGCGAGATCATGACTTGAGCCAAAGTCGGACACTTAACCGACTGAGCCACCCAGGCGGCCCATCTGACAGCATTCATTTGGACTGTGATATGACTGTTTTTCCGGGTGTTTTTGAAAATGGTGGACTGTTTTTCTACTCTAAGGAAATTCGCGTATATATGGTCAAAGAGGGCTTTACTCCCAACCATGTGTAAAGCTCTTCTACCCATTATTTCCTATTCAGTAATTCTTTATTTTATTACTGTGTTGGTTTCCTTCATAACACTTACTGGAATAAGCAATTGTCCCATTAATTTATTTGTTACATATTCATCATATCTCTTCTCTAAGCCAAAGTTACTTGAGTTTTGTGACCTGTGACTTTTTCCACCTTGTTCTAAGCTGTATTTTGTAGTGTCTGTAATATCCCACACCATGTCTGTGACATATGAGGCCCTTTATAAAGCAGTGTCGAATAATTACAAACACAAATGAGTGAATTGGTGAACACATTTTCCCTGAACATATTTATTTTTCTTTCTCATTTCCAGCGTCCCTGTTTTAATTAGGTAGAATAAAACCCAGCCTTAAAATGATGGTCTCACAATCCAGCTGTCGTGTAATACATTTCTTTGTTCCATGAATCTTCCCCTTCTTTGAAGGCAGGTGATTAAAATTTAATTGTGACTGTGAAATATAGCTTATCAATTAACACCACTTTAGTATTTCTGTTGATGCACATAATGTGTTTCATGATGGCAAGATGCAAGTAGGGCTTGGGTGAAGGTTGGTGTAGGACGGTGGATGGGGAAGAAGAAGAAGAGAGTTTATCAATGAAGAGATGGACAGGCCAACAGAGATTTTTTCCATCTAGTGTAAAACCAGGGCCTGCCTATTCACTGCTTAACAGAATAAGACTGGAGCTGATATTTGTGGTGACCTATACCATATTCCTTCTGCCCATTTGATTTCAGCACAGTGGTGGTGGATAGTTCCCTGCACTTTGTGGCTTTCTGCTAAGGCATTCTCTGTTTTGCTCTCTGCCTTGAAAGGCCATGTAGCCAAAAACAGACACAACCTGGAATTGGAGGACTAAACAGAGGAATTAACACCCCCCTGCGACAATTTCCAACTGTAGGGTTATAGGACGTTGTGGCTATATATTTTAGACTCTCTCCATCTTTGGTAGGACGCTTGTGAAGCAGTTTTTACATTATTACTCAAAGGTTCAACTGAAGGATAGAGCCACAGTTATGCAGAAACCATCGACGCACTGGATATCGGGTTCATTTTTTCTTGGTTTCACCTTCCACACTTCCTTACTAGTGTCTTTTGGAATTTCTTCCCCAGTAACTACCTGGCTCCAATCATTTGCTTTAGCACCTACCTCTGGGGAAAACCCAAAAGATAAAGACTCTAACTCTTCTCCCCTCTTGTTTCATTTGTACCCACCCAGCCTCTTTGCAATAACCTCTGTCGCATTTCTGTATTGCTCAATAATAAATTCATAACTTTTTTCTAGTAAAAAAACTACCAGAAATTAACCCAAGTTGATCCAAATAAGGCTGTTTAAAAGCTATACACCCCAAATCTGAGCATTCTTATTTAAGCAATATTATTTATTTTTACCAAATCCACCTCGTCTTACAAATGCACAAATTATCTTTATATCTTTCTGACTTTATAAATGAGATATTGAATAAAATTTAAGAAGCAAAAAAAAAAAAAAGTAAAGCAAGGTACAAAAAGACTTAAATTCATATACAGACCTCAGTAATTACTGCTTTCAGAGATGGGGAATTGTTCTTCATCTTTTAGCTTTATTTCCCCTTTTACAAATTGGTGATTAAGACATCCATCTTATAGGTGAATACTAAGGATTAGCTGTAAAACACACTTCCCTGCATTAGTCTTCCATGCTTCAAATAAAAAAGAAAGTACCAAAAACAAAAAAGAAACCACAGTTGATTCTGGAATAATATGGGTTTAAAGAGCATGGATCCACTTATACAGGGATTTTTTTTGTTTTTTGATACATGTAATATAGTACTATAAATGTATTTCTCTTCTGGGTATTATGTTAAAGTCAGACTGAGAAAGACAAATATCATATGATTTAACTCTTATATGGAAAGTAAAAAACAAAGATGAATAAACAAAAAGGAAACTTCTTTACTATTTTCTTAATAAAAATTTTCTTTCTCATTTTCTTTATTGTAAGAATACCGTATATAATACATATGAAATGCAATATATGTGTTAATCAACTATTTATCCTTTGGGAAGGTTTATACACATGAACCAGAATGAGACCCTAGACAAAACTCATGATTATATAGTCAATTAATCTATGCCAAAGAAAGCAAGAATATGCAATGGGGAAAAGACAGTCTTTTCAAGAAATAGTGCTGGGAAAACTGGACAGCTACATGCAAAAGAATGAAACTGGACCACTTTTTCACACCATATACAAAAATATACTCAAAATGGATAAAAACCTAAATGTGAGATCTATAGCCGTAAAAATCCTGGAAAAGAGCATAGGCAATAATTCCTCTGATATCAGCTATAACAACACGTTTCTAGATATGTCTTCTAAGGCAGGTAAACAAAAGCAAAAAAATGTTGGGACTGCATCAGAATAAAAAGTTTCTGCATAGCAAAGGAAACTAACAACAAAACTAAAAGACAATCTACTGAATGGAAAAAGATATTTGCAAATGATGGACCCAATAAAGAGTTAGTATCCACAATATATAAAGAACGTATACAACTCAACACCAACAAAACAAAACAAACAAACAAACAAAACCAACTGATTAAAACCTGGGCAGAGTACCTGAATAGACGTCCTTCCAAAAAAGATATACAGATGGCCATCAAACACATGAAAAGATGCTCAACATTACTCATCATCAAGGAAATTCAAATCAAAAGTACAATGGGATATCATCTTATGTCTGTTACAATGGCTAAAGTTGAGAAGGCAAGAAACAAAATGTTGTCAAGGATGTGGAGAGAAAAAAGAATCTGCATGCACTGTTGGTGGGAATGAAAATTGGTACTGCCATTGTGGAAAACAGTACAGAGTTTCCTCAAAAAATTAAAAATAGAACTATCATATAATTCCACTATTGGGCATTGACCCAGGTAAATGAAAACACTAACTTGAAAATATATATGCACCTCATGTTTATTGCAGCACTAATCACAATAACCAAGACATGGAAAAAACTTAAGTATCCATCAATACACGAATGAATAAGGAAAATGCTATATACACACACGCATACACACGTGTGTGCATACACACACATACACACACACACACACACACACACACACACACACTGGAATATTACACAGCTATAAAAATGGATGAAATCGTTCCATTTGGGACAACATGGATGGATCTAAAGAGTATTATGCTAAATCAGACTGAGAAAATCAGACTGAGAAAGACAAATACCTTATGATTCTGCTCATAATTGGAATCTTAAAAAAAATGAATAAATAAAGAAAATGCAGAATCAGACTGAGAAAGACAAATATCTTATGATTCTGCTCATAAGTGGAATCTTAAAAAATGAATCAATAAAGAAAATGCAGAATCAGAGAACAAACTGATGGTGACCAGAGGAGAGGGAGGTGAGGCTTTGGACAAAATGGATCAAGGGGAAAGGAAGATATAAGCTTCCAGTTATGTAATGGGTAAGTCATGAGAATAAAACACTGACCATAAACAATACAATCAATGATATTTTAATAGCAGTGTAATGGGACAGATGGTAGCTATTTAGTGGTGAACATAGCATCATGTATAAGCTTGTCAAATCACTAAGTTGTACACCTGAAACTAATTAACATTTTGTGTGAACTATACTCAAAAAATACAAATAAATAAAATAAAAAAATTGTGCACAGATTTTGACTGTGTAGGGGCTAGTGCTCCTAATCCCACATTTTTCAACAGTCAACTCTACAGCTAAATATACCAATACGGGAAAATCTCCAAAATATAGATATAAAGAAAACAAATTTTAGAATTCTAGCACAAACTGATTTATGTTTAAAACAAACCTATAATCCTTTAAAACAACATATATATATATATATATATATATATATATATGTATATATATATAATTTAATATATATTAAAACAACATATATATATCTTATATTTTATTTGGGAATATAATGGGAATTTTATATGGGAATATATACATATATATGCTTATATTTTATATGGGAATGTGAGAGTACATGTAAATATACCACAAAAATCTGAAGTATGTATATCAATTGTAGATGGAACATCGATGGAAGGTAAGGTATATATATTTCCCCAACTTTTGTATTTTGTGGTAGGTTCTAAGAACATCTACTCACATATTTCTTGTATAAGTATTCCCCATTCCTGTTTTATACATGGAACTCATGCAAAATTTTCCAGTCTAGACTTGCTGCACAAAGAGCTTTATTTTACTGTGGAAACAAACAAAAAGCAGAATCTGTTTGTTTGTTTGCTTGCTTGCTTGCTTGCTTGCTTTCACAGAGATAAAGCGGTGCCTTGGCCATATAACAATTCATTAAATGTTAAGTGATTAAATCAATGATCAAATAAACAAGTGACTGATCAAGTAGAGATAGGAAAGCTCCAATTTCTGTAAGATGAGCCTATCATTCTTACAGTTGTCCAGCAGCATGACATCTAGTATAACCTGAAAGCTGCAGGTAAGTGGCCCAAATGAGGTTCCTCAAAACTCACTTTTGCTTTCTATTTAATTTCCAACAGTATTTTTCCAGGATCGCTGCTATGGCAGGAGATGGTGGTGGTATGGGACATATTCACTCAAAGTTGGAAAGATGAATTTGTTTTCCAAAATCAGCTTAAAGAAAAGTTAAATGTCAGTATCATTTTCATTGATACTCTCATGAAAAATCTTTGGAATAACAAATATATTTCAGGTTTTATGAAGCCTTTGCAATCTGTATCACTCTAAGGTGATGGTTGTGATTGGAAACTCTGCTCAAGCTTGTCTAGTTCAATAAGACTTGGCTTTATACATCCAAGCATTCAGATTCCTGGCTCAATGTTACATTAACAATACCGTTTGTCTATCATTCCTTCTTGTCTCTTTTTTGCATACCTGATCTTTCTGGGAAAGAGAAACGGCAAATTTTGATAGACACTGGCAAGAAAAGCTAGTAAGGCTTTTTAGAAATTCCTGAGAAAAACCTATCATCAGATATCTGTCTGGAATCATCTATCTTTTGAATAAAATTCTCAGAATTATGAAATATCGATTTGTAGAGCCAAGATCTGAATCCAGGCTACCTGACTGCAGATCCAGTAAATAACAAGTAATATTTAAGCAGATATTATTCAAATCAGATAGAGCTTAAAATAGTAATATAAAAGTAACTGGTCTCGGTATACCTTTCTGGTATAATGGATGGTGTGGATAACAGTGATGTTATCACCACTGATACCATAGGATGTTACAGAAATCTGAAAAAGCTGGTTTCAGACAAGGAAGTACCACCCTCTGAAATAGTATGCTTAACATCCCTTTTCACATGATAAAACTAAGATTTGGGGAAGTGACATAAAGTGCCCAAATTCACACACCTGTTAGGTAATGGAGCCATAATTTGAACGTAGGGGATCTATCCATTCTTCCAATCAAATTGATTGTACCTCTTCTATATCCAAATTACAGTGCTAGAAATAACTGATATGGGTTAATCTTATCCTCTTTTTTTTTTTTTTTTTTTTTTTTGGCCACTTACTAAATCTCTAACTAGACTAACGAACATGAAATTGCATTTGATCAAATAAGCATTTAATTTGAGGGCCAGAACTATGCTTTGTAGGAATTATAAGATTGGATTTAAACAGGATTGCAAAATGGGAGTGGACCTGGGGAAGCAGAAAATCACTGGAGACATTTCTAGGCAAAGAGAACTATCCACCCAGCCTTAAATATGGAGGAAGCGTGCTTGGCAGCTAAATAACAATAATGCCATTATCATGATAATAGGTAAACACTACTAGATGCTTACTCCGTGCTAGGCATATACTTATCATATGTTACCTAATGTTCATTTACACGTGAACAATCAATAGTGTAGATAAGTTATCCAAGTAACACAGCTAGTAAATTCAGAGGGGGTGAACCAAAGTATGTCTAATTCCAAACCTTATTTTGTCAAGCTTTTGTAAAACTACCAACAGTTAGGAACAAAAGAAGATTTTATTTTTAAGAGTTTTTTTTTTCTCCCAATTCTGAAAAGATGGCAGTCAGTGGAAGTTGCAGACCATAGACTTATGGGCTCAGGTAACACAAGAGGGCTCACCTTTCAGGATGTGAACTGACTCACCCAAAGGAGCCTGTAACAGGACCAGCCTGCTTGTCACCTAACAACCTTGTAACTGTGTTAAGGTGATTTCGTGATGGCATCTTAATTGAGGACAGCCTGTTCCCATTAAGGACCTGGTGATGACTCTTTGTGGAAAGAACTTAACAGGACGTATTCCCAATGTCTCTGAAGAAGATGGAGCTGGACACTTTTCCTTGGCAGTTTGACCTTGCTGTTTGGATGAACTTCTTGGCAAAACTCCCCCTGAAGCCCTAAACTCAGGTCATATTTCCAGATTTCATATTTTTCTTAGATTTCTGCTACGGTTCATGATACAGTCTGCCTTATGTTATTAATTCTTATTCACTTGGTATCTTTCTACTCCTGAACTATCAATACTTACAGGCAAAAACCTAATGTTTATTATCTGTGTGATTTTACTCTCCATGAGCAGCACCTTGGATCATCATGTCTTGCAGATAGAAGTTCAGGTCCAGGATTATTTATTGAATGAATCAGTTAATTAGTTACCAATGAAAGGTAAAGAACTGTCACCATGACTAGCCCCTTCACTTGTGTCAATAGTCTTATGATTTTTATCTACTTTCAAAATGTCCAGAAATGGCATCAATATATGACTGGGCCAGGTTAATGCTTGTGAATCTTCATGGTAACAAGACCCAAAGGATGACACTGACAGTCTTTTTATAGTTTCTGTATTGTTCATGTTATTTGGCCTCTCAGACTGTAGCATTCAGGAAAAATATGCTCAAATTGTCTGAAAATATTCATAACGGGAAAAGTTGATTAATAAGCATTGGGGTTTACCTCTGAAAAGTTCATCCCCAGCCATGTATAGTTGACCTCATGTGGCACACATATGACTAGGCTATCAGACTGAAACAAAAGAAACAGCCATGCTCATATCTCACCACACTGGAGTCCTTTGATCCTTTATTTGGATGGATGTATTTTCCCCAAAGAATTAAGGGAAAAAAAATTACTTTACAAGAGCTTAAAACATTTAATGGAAACCACTTTCTTTTAACCTGAATAAATAAAATCAATGGCAGAACAACGTTAAGAATAATCATATATCATATGTATTGTCTTTGTGCATATGTACGTGTGTGTGCGCACACTGTGTTGACATAACAGGTTGGGTGCACACACAGGAGCAAAGGACTTATTAAATGCATTAAGACTGATTTTATCATGAAAATTATTAATATTTTAAATGGAGTTTGAAGAGTATCTGTATTTTTACTAAAAGCTATCTAGACCTTTATACCTCCATTATTCTATTCAATTCTAGTTTTATTTTTTTAATGTTTTTTAAGTTTATTTTTAAGGGGGAGAGAGGCAGAAGAGGGGAGGGGCAGAGAGAGAGGGAGACAGAGAATCCCAAGCAGGCTCCACACTATCAACATAGAGCCCGACACAGGGCTCCATCTCACAACCATGAGGTCATGACTTGAGCTGAAATCAAGAGTTGGATGCTTAATTGAGCTACCCAGACGCCCCCAAAATTCTAGTTTTACTATTAATGAATCAACTTGAGTAAATGATAGATGCACAGAATTAAAAAAAGAAAAGCTAAAGGGTATAAAAGGTTAAGAGTGAAAAGAACTGTTATCAACAGTAATTACACATCTCCCTTCTCCTTTTTATTTAGTCTCCATCCTTGGAAGGAAACCATTGCCACCAATTCTGGACTTGGGTGTAGGAGATTTTCCATGCTGTACAATTGGCTTCTGTCAGTACAATAGAGACCCAACTCTTTTACATATGTAAGAGGTCCAAAATGTACCATGGTATTGAGGTTATGTTTTACTTTAACTATTTGTTTACTTGATGGATTCTCTACTGGAATGAAATTCAGAACCTCTGTATTACTGGTTTATGTCTCACTCAGCAGTGCTGCCTTCAATGTGGACTGAGTCCTTGAATTTCCATAATTAGTAATCTGCAACAACATTATGGAAATTGAGCATCAGCATTTACAAACCTTACCAGCATATTGATAATGGTGCAATACCTAAGCATATATTCATACATTCAGCTATTTTACACAAGCATAAGTCTACAAAAGATTTTAGGGAAAAGTACTCCACTGGTTACAGTTTGAGAAATACAGTGCTTGGTTCTGACCCAATGTCAGATAATAACAATGATAATACAGTGCAGACACTAAATAAATACCTGTGGAAGGAATAAATAATGAGTTTGTATTCTTTTTTCCAGCTTTATTGAGGTATGATGGAAAAAGGTTTAAAAATGTTGAGACATTTATTTCCAACTAAGTAATACCAGTTTTGGCTTTATGTGTAGTAAAAGCTACTGAAGAAAGAATCTAGTGCATCATGGGAGAGTCTTTGAATTAAATTGTGTTTCCTACTCCCAAGTTCATATGTTGAAGCCCTAACCCTGCAATGTGACTATTAAAAGGAGGGCCTCTAAAGAGGTCAGTGCAATTAAATGAGGGCATGAGATTGAGGTCCTCATCCAACAGGATTGGTTTCCTCATAAGAAGACAGAGATACCAGAAATGTGGTGCACACAGAGGAAAAGTCATATGAGGACACAGCAAGAAGGAAGCCATCTACATGCCAAGGAGAGAGGCTTCAGGAGAAACCAAACTATCCAACACCCTGATTTTGGGTTTCCAGCTTCCAAAACGATGATAAAATCAATTTGTATTATTTAGGCCCACCCAGTCTGTGGTACTCTGCTATGGTAGCCCTAGCAAACCAACGTACAGAGATGGGATGTTTACTGAAGCTTGGATGTTAGAAGGCTAGACAGGCAGGGGGAGACACCCTTCACTCCAGAAATGATGGCCCTCCATTATTTCTTCTATTAGGAAATTATATCCTCTACCTAGATGCTCAGCCAAGATCCTCCCCATGTCCTCCATTTTTCTTACTCAGGAATCTACCAGTATATCTTTGTATTTTACCTCCTAAATGCCTTTAGAATTCTTTTACTTCTCCCCATCCTCACCATCACAGGCCAGTTAACACCACTGTGTCCCCCAGCCTGGGCCACTGCCTTCATTCTGACTCCCTCCTATCTATCCATCTTGCACTCGTACCTCCTGACGGAAACTCTCTTAAATGTAACTGTGTGAAACATCTCTATAATAAAATTTACAGTCTTTAATTGGCCTGATGAAAATCGGGCCCCCTCCTCTTTTTTAAGAGTCATTTTTATCACCTTTACCCTTGTTCATCTCACCAATCACGCGATTCTTCTCTTCTGTAAAGATACCACAATCTCTCTCCTTCAGACGTCTAAGCTCGCTTTTCTCTCTGCTCCTCTAAAGCTCTCATGTCTTCACTTTCACGTCTGTCATACATCCCTTTCCTCCTCCACCATGAGGCCCCCTCACCTGCCCCTAGTTTCTTACCCAGAAAAAATGAAGTTTCCAGTTATTAATCAGAAGGCACCTTCTAATTTCTCTTCCTTAGCACTTATTTCATGTAAAAAATAATTTTAAGTGTACATTCCCTAACTCACTGAAAATTCTGTAAGGGTACACAACCACTCTGCACGCTCACTGCTTTACTCCTGCTTGTCTGGTAAACTGCATAGCACAGTAAATGTTAATTAAGTAAATGAACAGTGACTTTAAAAAGGAAAAAAAAAAGGATGCCTGTGTGGTTCAGTTGGTTAAGTGTCCAACTTCACCTCAGGTCATGATATCATAGCTTGTGAGTTCAAGCCCCGCAATGGGCTCTCTGCTCTCAGCCCAGAGCCCACTTCGGATCAAGTCTCCTCTCTCTGCCCATCCCCCCTGTGTGCACACACTTGTTCTCTCTCTCTCTCTCCCTCTCCCTCTCTCTCAAAAATAAAATAATTTTCTTTTTTAGGGGCACCTGCGTGGTTCAGTTGGTTGGGCATCCAAATTCAGCTCAGGTCATGATCTCATGGTTCCTGAGTTCAAGCCCCTGTGTCGGGTTCTATGCTGACAGCTAGGAGCCTGCTTTGGATTCTCCCTCTCTCTATGTACCTTCCCCTCTTGGGCTCTGTCACTCAAAATAAATAAATAAACATGTATATAGATATATATATAGATGTATATCTATATATATCCGTATCTATATCTGTATATCTACATTATATCTATGTCTGTATCTAATCTGCCTCCCAAAATTAGTTCACATGAACTGATATAGCATTCTTTTGAGTAGAGTTAAATTATTACAACTCATTCTGTATATTTCCTAGGAAGGCAATCCACTTTTTCCCTTTTATTTACTTTAATATATATATACACACACATATATAATATATTATATGTTATATGTTATATATAATATATTGTATTATATTATATGGTGTATATATATTATATATATATTTTATATAATATATAATATTATATATTATTATATTTTATAATTATATTATATATTATATATCATATATTATATATTATATTATATATCTATAATATATAATATAGATACATATAATATAATATAATATATATAACATATAACATATAATATATATAATAATATATATAATATATTATATGTTATATATATTATATATTATAGTATATGTATATATTATATATATGTATTACATTATATGTATATATTATATATTTTATGTAATATAATGTAATATAATATATATAATATATAATATTATATATATTATATGTATTATATTATATGTTATATTATTATATTATATATTTTATATAATATATATAAATATATTATATATTTATATTATATATAATATAATATATATATATAATGAATTGGTGATATATATATAATATATATATGATTATATATAAATATAATAAATATATTATATGTATTATATTATATGGTATATTATATATTATATATTATACCATATAATATAATACATATAATATAAATTATATAATATATATTTTATATTTTATTATATATTATATTAAAATATATATGATATATATATATTTAAAGTAAATAAAAAGGAAAAAATTGGATTTCCTTCCTATGAAATATATGCAATGAGCTCTAATAATTTAACTCTACTCAAAAGAATGCTATATCAGTTCGTGTGAACTATAATATTGGGAAGCAGGTTAGATACAGACGTAGATATAAATTTAGATATAGATACAGATATAGATATAGATATGGATACAGATACAAATATAGATATAGATACAGATAGACACAAATATAGATAGATATAGATATAGATATAGATATAGATATAGATATAGATAGACATGGCTATGGATACAGATATAGATGATATAGATAGATATAGATAAATAGATACAGATATGGATACAGATATAGATATGGAAATGGATATTATAGATACAGATAAAGATATGGATATGGATACATATATGGACATGGAGAGATACAGATACAGATATGGAAACGCATATAGCTAAGGATATGGATATGGCTATGGATATAGAGACATATAAATACAGACTTAGATGTAGATACCGGCACAGATACAGACTTTCATGACCATGACAGCTCCTGCCTGAAGCCTGGTGTTGAAGCGTGACCGCATGGACTCCTGATTTCCTGCACAAGCACCTGGTTCAGAGTCATGTTCATGGTGTTAGCCTGTCAGTGTTCTTCTCACATCACCTAAAATGTGATGTTGCCTCCATTATTTCTACTTCTCCTCTTCATTTGTTAAGCAATTTACCTATTTAAATTTAGTCTGCTGATCTCTGCTCTTGGAGGTAAAAGTGGCTCTTGATTTCCAGATCCAGAGATTTTTCTCAAGTATGCTTAAAAATATATTCAACTTGTCATTCTCATATTTTTACTTTCTCTTTCTCGTCTTTGTTTCTCCTCCTCCCTTACTTGCTGTCACTTTATTTCCACTTTGCCTCACATCTTGAAAAATCAGTCTACACTCTATCTCTACAGGATCATAAGATAAATGGAAAAGTAAAAATTATATCTCAGGAGAAGAAAATAAATTTTGGGCCTGATTTTGAAGGTCTTGTAACACACCAAAGAAGCTCTTATCTAGCATATTTTAACCAACTTACTGGTAAGCCCGTAAACATAAGCATTCTCTCTAGGTACATGGAGCTCAACAATTCAAAAATGTATGAATCGTGGTGTATTGGATGGGCTGGAGTGAGGTTTTGATGTGAGACTAAATTGGGGGGTTTCAGTTACCTCCCAAAGAGTTCTAGACATTGGGACATGCTTATGTTCCAAACACCTTGCCAGCCACAAGAGGGGTTACAATGTGGTGCACAAAGCCAGCTATAAACAAGGAACATTATAGAACATGGCTTCCCCGACTGCTGGTGAAAACCAGGTTCTCAGCCTTGACTCATGTAGGTCATTGGAGATGAGGGAGCCAAAGGGCCTTCCAACCTGGCTGTGAGACAAGCAGCTCCAGAAAAAGTAATAGAGGTTGACCCAGTGTTGCCTTGCAGACCGTCACCAATAAGCCAATCTACCTCTTCTGGGTGAGTAAGGATGAAAGGTTTTCTCCAGAATTTCTGCAAAGCTGAGGTGGTGACAGAATGATTTTCTTTTATAGGCTGATACTGGAATATGAGGAGAATAGGAAAGAGTTTCCGCTTGTATAGGAGAAAAGCAAGTTCAGTTCTGGATCTTACAATGAGTGGAAAAGGATATTAACTTAAATGGTTGTAGAGGGGTGCCTGGGTGGCTTAGTCGGTTAAGCGTCGGACTCCTGGTTTTGGCTCCGCTCATGATCTCACAGTGAATGAGTTCTAGCCCTGCATGCTCTGTGCTGAAGCCTATTTGCAATTCTCACTCTCTGCCCTTCCCCTGCTTGCTCTCTCTGTCTCTCTCAAAATAAAAAATTGAGGGGCGCCTGGGTGGCTCAGTCGGTTAAGCGTCCGACTTCGGCTCAGGTCATGATCTCGCAGTCTGTGAGTTCGAGCCCGCGTCGGGCTCTGTGCTGACCACTCTGAGCCCAGAGCCTGTTTCAGATTCTGTGTCTCCCTCTCTCTCTGACCCTCCCCCGTTCATGTTCTGACTCTCTCTGTCTCAAAAATAAATAAACGTTAAAAAAATTAAAAATTAAAAAAATAAAAATAAAAATAAAAAATGGAATTAAAAAATGGTGATATAGAGGGAGGTAGGAAGGTGACTGAAGTCACAATCTGGAAAAAAGCCAACACCTAAAGGTTGGGGTGAGAAAGACACCTTAGTAAAGGGGTGAAAACTGATCATGTCTAATCTTATCTCTCCAGTTAGATTTTTATTAAAATTAAATACTTCAGTATAAAAGATTGATATTGGTAAGAATGGCATGATAAAAAAATTACTACTTAAGAAAAGAAAAAATTAGATCAAATGCTGTTTTTAGAGAATGTGAAAATATGTTTATTGAGAGCTGAAAGCTACTGATCTTGCTAAGTGCAGTGCATGATGTTATTAAATAAAACAAACAGGTGTTAAACACACAGTTGTCCCTGTGGCCTCAGGAAATCTCACACCCACCATTGAAAATGTCAAACTCAAGTTTGAGCCTATAATTCATATTTGCAAAATTATTATTTGAACTTCTTTGGTTTTCTGTTAGCCTTGCTTAAGAAAAATAATTACTAGGTGCCTGAATAAACACAGAGATATTAAGGAATCATTAAGCAGTATGCTGGAAAATAATGGGACAAATATTCTATTTTTTTTTAAACAGAATTATGCAGGCAAATCAATCTCTCAGTGTGACTGGAATCCCAAGTAATGCTGTTGTTTTCAAACTCCGTTTGCCAGACAGTTGAGAGTTTCTAAATGTGGAACACCTGAGATTCTTAGGCTGCTATAGTATTTAGGGTATAGTTGTGGCTACTATAATTGAGTCCCCAAATAATGGTTTAAACAAGACAGTGTATTTCTCTCCCACAGGAATCTGGAGCTCATATGGGGACATTATCACGTCGAGAAACAGCTCTTTGCCATGTAGTTGCTTTGCAGCCCTTGGGTATTGCCCACATCCTCATGGTCCAAAGTAACTCACAAACATCCCAGCCAGAGTGTAGGGGAGGGAGGAAGAGGTGGGAAGTAAGAAGTAAGAGGTGGTGGTAGGTCAGAGGAGGCCATGCACCTTTTTTTCAAGGCATGACTTCATTCTGCTCACATTCCATATAACAGAGTTGAATAACATGGACATCCCAGACCATAAGGACGTTGGTCAAGTGCACTTTGTCTGGGATGCCATCGACACAACAGTCCAGGGGTTCAATTAGTAAGAGAAAGAAACACGGCAGGGGTATTGAAGCGAGTAGCATTGTCCACAAAAACTGCTTTAAGAAATTAAGGGATCAGCTGCTCCTGGAGAAAGTGTCTCGACAAAAGTTGTCAACCCAGAACTTCTAAAAGGAAAGAGAGTTCATACCTGACTAGATAAGACGATAAAATCTTGCATGGCAAGTCAATTAGCAAATGACAGACTTTGTGAAAGATACTATTGTGTGAAGAAAGGAAGACACAGAAACTACTTGTATATGGATGTATACACATGCTGTAAACGTGTGGTGGGTTGAATTGTGTCCCACAAAAAGATATATTGAAGTCCTAACCCCCAGTACCTTTATACATAATATTACTCGAAAATAGGGCCTTTCATGTAATCAAGTTAAGATGAGGCCATACTAGATTAGGGTGAACCCTGAATCCAATATGGCTGATGTCCTTAGAAGAAGAGGAGAAGAGACACAGACACGCAAAGGGAAGAATGTTACTTGAAGACAGAAACTGAGGTTGCAGTGATGTGTCTACAAACCAACGAAACTAAGGATTACCAGCAATCACCATAAGCTAGGGGAGGTGCATGGAACAAATGCTCTCTCATAGCTTTGAAAAGAAAACACTCCTGCCAACATTTGGATTTAGATCTTTTAGCTTCCGTAACTATGAGAGAATAAATTTCTCATGGTCACCCTAAGAAACCAACACGTACCTAAACATTCAACCCTTTACTTCTCTGAATGAACATGAAAGAGAGCACACAGGGAAGAACACAGGACAAATATGGCCAAAACAAAAATGAATTTAAGGAGAATTTTAGAAAATGAATACCAAGTCATTTTATATAAATGTGTATAGGCATAAACATTTTAAGTTAGTAACTTAAAAACACAAACACATACAAACACATACTCCTTCACCTCAACCACAAAATTTTGATTAGGATGACACTGTCTTTGAGGGAGCAGGCTGATCTTTTTTTCTCCCATCCATTTTTCTTTAAAGTTTGCTTACTTATTTTGAGAGGGATAGGGAGAGCACGAGCAGGGGAGGGGCAGAGAGGGAAGGAGACAGGGAGAATCCTAAGCAGGCTCCCTCAGTGTGCGGATAGATCCCCATGCAGGTCTCAAACTCATGAAACTGTGAGATCATGATCTGAGCCAAAATCAAGAGTCAGACCCTCAACCAACTGAGCCACCCAGGCACCCTTCCCATCCATTTTGAGTAATATAAAAATGAACTTTCTTTCTCATAGAAAGAAGATACAGAACCAGTTCATCTGTTGTCTCTTCATATTAACTTCATCTTTTTATTATAGAATATACCTAGGGAATACAACGTTTTTGGTAAGATTTTGGTCCGATTTGAGATAATATTGACTTAGGAAAGATCAAAGGTTCTCCATAAACATTAAGCCTCTTAATTTTTTGTTTTTTACATTTTTAATGTTTATTTATTCTTTAGAGAGAGGGGGTGGGAGAGAGGCACACACACACACACACACACACACACGCACGCACACACACAGAATCCGAAGCAGGCTCTAGGCTCCAGGTGGTAAGCACAGAGCCCAACATGGGGCTCGAACTCATGAACCGTGAGATCATGGCCTGAGCCAAAGTCAGATGTTTAACCGACTGAGCCACCCAGGAGCTCCACCTCTTGTTAATTTTTAATGCAATAGTGGTTAAAAGGCTTCAAAAATTGTTTAAATTAAATGAACATTTAATAACCTACATCAAGCTGCAGATATACAGAAAAACAAATTGTTATGAATTCAAATACTAAATTTTTATTAAAAAATATGACGATGCTGGTACATCAAGTTGAATAATTCTTCTTCAGGCATTTTTTAGTTTTTTTAGTGATTAGTAATGGTGGTTAGCTTGGGTTGAAACCTATATTTCCCCTCGTTTGATTTTACCCTTAGAATGTCATGAATATCTAATCTCTTACCACTACCATTCTCCTCAATTATGTAACATTTTTATTATAGTTACTGTCTATTGAGTATATTTGATGCTATTAAAAAATGGAATGCAAGTATACATAAAATTTGACTCCTGTGACTGACTGACCAAATCTATACCAACTAACTGCACAGTGATTGACTCATAAAATTTTTCTCCAAGAATGGGATGTTAGTACGTTGCTAACTTTCAAGACAAAGATATTAGCCTGATATTTATATATTAGGGTGCACTTCACTAACTTGACTTCTGAGCAAATGAATAAAAATTGACAAGAATCCAAAGTTGTTTCAAGAATTGAATATCAAAGCTTATATAGAATGCTACCAAAAAATTTAAAAAAGAGCTAGAAATTAGAAATAAAGGTGAATACACAGAGTAACAGTAAGAACTTTCATTTAATAATCACTAAATGTACTACTATTAAAGTAATACTACATATATAATATATATTATATATACATATATATAATATATATAGTTAAGGTACAGTAATACTACATATATATATATACATATATCATATTTCAGGAGATCAAAATACTTTAAAATTTTCTAATTAATTTGTAATTTTCCTTTAATGCAGATAAGGAGCAAGCGTTCATTTCATTGCATGACATAACTTTTTAATAACTGGTCCAGTAAATACTTGAAGAAAAGATATTTGCACTTACAGTTAACTTGCTTTTTTTTTGGTTTCTTTTTTTTTTTTTTTGGTAGTCATCAGTCATTTTTCAAGCAGACAATTCACTTCAAAATAGAAATACAAAGAGTACAAAGTCACCATACACAATATACTATTACAACATATATTAAGCACCTCTATTATTATAAAAGGTTGTCAACGTGGCTGAGCCATCAAAGCTACTATTGGTGTTGCTCTAACAGCCAAATTGTTAAGAGGACTGTCCATGTATTTCACTAGGGTGTTTTATGATAAAACATCTTTCACTACTAGGCAAAGTCAATTCCTAGTTTAGCAGGGAAGATTTAATCAGTTCCATGTTGGACCCCTTAAACATTGGACTCATTTACAGAGAGGAGTGATAACCTTTAAAAGTAAAAGACTTAGATGATCTGACAGCTGTAGCAAGATGCAGAGTGATCAAGATGCCCCCACAGTGAAGTTAAAAATTTTAATGGAAGTACAATAATTGATCAAAGAGACACTCAGGCCTCCTGGGTCTGGAGTGAGGCTATTCCAAGTCCTTAAATCTGCCATAAAGCTCTAATGGGCACCCAAGAGGACACTTCCAACAATTTATTTTAGTTTAAGTGAATTCCAGAACGTTAAATTACCAAAGAGAGCCTAGTCACTTGCTGCATTTGCTTGCATTCTCTGTTTCTGATTACTTTCTGAATTAAATTAGACTTTCTCATTATTACTCATCTCATGATAAGCACAAATGGCTAAAATTATATCATTAAATATCTCCACCTGTAAGTAAAGTTCATTTGCTATAATTTTTATTATCTACACACATGTATAATCTTTGGTTCAAATTCTTAAAATACTCTCTCATTGTTCGCTTGCACAAGTTTGATCCCTTTTTAAAAAAAAATACATTACTTATATGATAGTGATACTGACACGCAATATTAACCAACCACAGATGGAGACTAACATTACCAGGATCAGAATAGAATCTGATGATTATGAGAAATCTTTGTGAAATTTCTCAAGCAATAGCCAAAACAACTGTGGAAAGAAAGAAGTTTATTGCCTTGTATAATATAGAGGGTCCTTTCCTTTTCCAAATAGCCTGTTCAAGTATGCAATGGTTTTGAATCTCACTGTGGCCAGTTTCTAGAATGGAACTGCCATTGGTTTTATTCTGACAGCTAAACAGGAGGGAATATAATTTTGAAAAAATAAAATTGGGATTCTAAAGGCCAAATGAGAAAACATTTTATGTTTAAAAATACATCTTGATACTGACTAACCACCTACCTTAAATTTGCCTTTTTTGAGTACCCAACTTATTAAGAATAATTTAATGAATACGTGCATAAGGTAGATACTTTGATAATTCCCTCCTCCTCTGCAAAACCCATTACCAAATATAAAATCCAAAACCCAAAAGAATCTAACAGAAATAAAGGTTCCTTGAAAACCACTTCTGATTTCCAAATGTAAATGCTCATAAGAGTTGTAAAATTCATTTTTATTTAGCTATAAATTTTATATAATAAAATTTGCCCATTTTAAGTGCTCAGTTTGTAAATTTTAACAAACAGAAGTAGCTTTGTAATCACTCCCACAATCAAGATTTACATCAAGCCCCAAATCCCCCCAAAACCACTGGAAATTAATTTTCTCCCCTCACTAAAATTTTGCCATTTTATAACTTCATGTAAGTTAAATCATAGGTTATGTAGTATTTTGCATCTAGCGTCTTTCATTTAACATAAAATTTTGTATCTTGCTACTTTATCCAATGTGAACAACCTCTGCCTTTTCATTGGGGTATTTTAGCTATTTACATGTATTGTACTTATCAATATGATATCTATGTTTTCTATTTGTTCCATTCATTCCTTGTTATTTTTCCCTCTACTCTACCTTTTATATGAATTGATTGTGATTTTATCTTTACTTTAGCTTGATCATCAGTACTTTTTTATTTTATTATTTTGTAGTTGCTCTAGGTTTACCATATATGTTTAACTTATAAGTTTCTAATTAAATAATAGAATGTCACTTAATGTATAACACCTTATGACAATATTTCCATTTCCTCCTTCCCATCAACATGTTAGAAAATTCATAACACATTTCTATTATATTTGCCTTAAGCAATTATCTTTTCAAGAGATGAAAAAAATGAAAAGCAAACATGAATGGATCTAGAGAGTACTATGCTAAGTGAAATAAGTCAAATTAAAAAAAGACAAATATATTATTTCACTCATCTGTGGAACCTAAAAACAAAACAAAACAATGAATAAACAACCAAAAAGCAGAATCAGACCTATAAATAAAGAGAATAAACTGATGGTTTGCCAGAAGGGAGGTAAGTCAGAGAGAAGGGCAAAGTGGGTGAAGGGGAATGAGATACAGGCTTCGAGTTATGGAATGAGTAACTCATAGGAATAAAAGGCACAGTATAAGGAATAGAGTCAATGATATTGTAAGTGGAGCATAGAATAACGTACAGAAATGTTGAATCACTATGTTGCACACCTAAAACAAATATAACATCGTGTGTCAACTATACTCAAATGAAAAAAATAATAAATCATTTAAAAGTAATAAAGCTACAAGGAGTACAAAGAAAAATATAACACTGGTATACTCATTGCCCCAAATTGGCTATTATTACCTCATCATACTTTTCTCAAAAATATTTTCAATAAAAAAATCAGAAATAAAAACCTGTTATTTTTATCCATGTCATTACTGTCATTCTTTATTCTCTTTGTAGATCTAAAGAACCCAGGGAATCTTAAATATTTCCTGTAGTACAGATCTGCTGGTGATGAATTATCTCAGCTGTTTGTGTTCTGCAATGATTTTTCTCCTTTATTTTCGTGATATCTATTTTTCTAGGTATAGATTCTGGTTGATAGTTTTTTAATGCCCTTTATAAACTTTGTTAATTTGTCCTAGCCTCTGTAATGTCTGATTAAAGATCAGCCATCATTCTTATCTTTTTTTTCTTAATATAATGTGTCTTATTTCTCTGACAGTTGTTAATGGTTTTTAACAATTCAATTATTATAGACCTTCTGTAATTTTCTTTGTGTTTATTTTGCTTGGTGTTTGTTGAGCTTATTGTTATCACAGGTATTTTAACTTTTCGTAAAATGGAAAACTTTCAGCCATTCTATTTTCAATTTGTTTTTCTGACAAATCCTTCTTACCCCTGTTTTGGGAACTCAAATTACATGTGTTTGACTACTTGATATTTTCCTACAGATTTTGGAGGCTGTATTCGTTTTGTTTCTATTGTCGTTTCTGTGTTTTTAAGTACTTTTTCTTTTTGTGCTTCATCTGTAAGTTTTTATTTCTGGATTTTTTAAGTTCACTGAGTTCTGTAAGTTTTTATTTCTGGATTTTTTAAGTTCACTGAGTTTTTTACTATGCTACGCCTAATCTTCAATCAATGATATTCAGTGTATTTTTAATTTCAGATATGATATCATTCATCTTTAGGTATTCCATTTGGATCTTTTGAAAATATATTCCATTTATCCTCATCAAATTCATTTTTCTTTATATTCCAATGTATACTTATAACATTTAAAATAACTTTTAAAATTCCTTAGCTACTAACTCTCAGTCACTTTAGTATCTATTTCTTTTAACTGAATTTCCCCTACTGTGGGCCATGTTGCTTCTTGGATGTCATTTAATTTCATTGTTGATTGCTGAGGGTTTTTTAAATTATTCTTTTTAAGGATGTTGGATTTTGTTGTGGTGTTTCATTAAATAACTATGAATCGGTTTGATTCTTTTCAGATTAGTTTTTATTGGAGTCCTAAAGAAAACTTTGTTTTGGGACTAATTGAGCTCCATTGCTGGGGCAAGGTGCTTCTGAACACTCTGCCCAATATCCTGTATATTCTGAGTAGTTTCCACTTTGTCTGGAAGGAACACCAAATACTCCCAGGTCTGTGTGAGCTGTGGGAGAGTTTGGGGGCTACATCTCTTTACTATTTCTTTCCCTAGACTGTAGCAGTTCTCTTCTCCCATGTGCACAGATTACTTCCCAAAGAGCCAGAGCTGTCTTTTTCTGTGGACAGTTCCTTGTTACATATTCTGCCTCATACCGTCTAGCCACTTTTTCCCTTGCAAACTCTGTTCTCTCTCTTCTCAGCACATCAAGACTACCAGGGCCTGTTTGGTTAGCCCATCCTGCATTGTGGCCTGAAAACTGTCTTCGGTTGCAAACTGAGACAATTACAGGCTATTTTTTATCCATTTTTCTTCTCTTAGTTATTACAATTCTACACCACCTTTCTTTTTTCTTTTTTTGGGGGGAAGGGTTCAAGTTTTTATTTAAATTCTAGTTAGTTAACATATATGGTAAAATGGTAACATTGGTATCAGGTATAGAATTTAATGATTCATCACTCACATGTAACACCCAGTGCTCATCGCACTAAGTGCCCTCCTTAGTGCCCATCACGCATTTAGCCCATCCCTTACCTACCTCCTCCCATCAACTCTCAACTTGTTCTCTACAGTTAAGAGTGTTTTATGGTTTGCTTCCCTCTCTCTCTCTTTTTTGTCCCTTCCCATATATTCATTTGTTTTGTTTCTTAAATTCCACATATGTGGAATTTTATAATGTCTGAAACTTTTCTTGTATTTTGTTTAGTTTTATATCTGTGCAGAAGGTCAATTCCCCTCAGTTATTCCTTCATGAGAGAAAGTGGAAGTGCTATGTCAGCCTTTAAAATACAGATTCCTGGGGCGCCTGGGTGGCTTAGTCGGTTAAGCGTCTGACTTCAGCTCAGGTCATGATCTCGCAGTCTGTGGGTTCGGTGGGTTCGAGCCCCGCATCGGGCTCTGTGCTGGCAGATCAGAGCCTGGAGCCTGCTTCGGATTCTGTGTCTCCCCCTCTCTCTGACCCCTCCCCTGCTCATGCTCTGTCTCTCTCTTTCTCTCAATAGTAAATGAATGTTAAAAAAAAAATTAAAATACAGATTCCTGAGATCTCAAGGTGGAGAGCATAATAAATGAAAATAAACAAAAATAGAAAATGTGACCTAGACTCAGAGACAGGGCACGTTTGGAAGTCACATCTCTATGCCGCTGTCACCACCACAAATGCTTAGTTCCTTCTCAACATTTACTACAAAATAGCTCACCTACAGGAAAGTCAGATGCCTGACAAACAGCTTGTTATAGAACTTGGTCAAGAAGCAAAATGTTTTTTACAAGTCTCCAAATACCAGGCCATATATAGCAGGAGACACACAATTCCCATGGAATAGTCCATGGGCTATTAGTTCATGGGCTAAGTCCATGGCTTAGAGTTTTTCAGTTTTGTGTCTTTTGTGGTTTTTTTTTGTGTTTATTTTTGTGTTTTTTTTTTTTTTTTACTAATTTATAACATGTTTAGTTTTGTACTAAAGTGTACTTGACATACAATATTATATCAGTTTCAGGTGCACCACATAGCGATTCAATTATATATAATATGAAATGTTCACCATGATAAATGTAGTCACCATCAGTCATCACACAAAGTTATTAAAATACGATTAACTATATTCCCTATACTGTACTTTTTATCTCTATGACATTTACTTAATAGCTGGAGACTTGTACCTCATAACCCCTTTCACCTATTTGTACCCATCCCTCAGCTCTCGTTCCCTCTGGCAACCACCAATTTTCTATCTGTATTTATGAGTCCATTTCTGCTCTGTTGTTGTTTGTTCATTTGTTTTATTTATTTATTGATTGATTGATTGATTGATCTCACACATAAGCAAAATCATATGGTATTTGTCTTTTCTTGTCTGACTTATTTCAGTTAGCATAACACCATCCAGGTCTTTCCATGTTGTCACAAATGGCAAGATTTCATCTCCTTTCATGACTGAGTAATATTCCATTATATTATATTATTCATCTATCAATGGACACTGATATTTCATTTTCTAGCTCATGGCAAGTCAAAGAATAGGATTTCCAGAGAGATGTTAGTGAGAGAGAACTTAAATGTAAAGAAAGAAACAGAAAAATATAAAAGGCCAAGATAAACTCAAAAAGCATATTAACCCTGATAATTTCTAATTCGAGAATTAAGAATAACTTTTATGATTTATTTAGGAACTATAATGTGTTAAGCACCTTTTAGGCACCTTCTAATTTAAATTTTATTAATAAATGTAGCATAAAATTTGTTTAATTTTCAAAAAAACATCACTGTAACTAAATTATAATATCCCATTTAACAGATGAGAAAATAGACTCAATGAAATTAACTGAACCTATTTTACACAGTTAATAAATGGTAAAGTATGGTCAAGAAACTACTTCCAAGTCTATAGTTTATGTTTTTGAGTCCTATATTAGTTGAACTGATATTTGCAATTCAAAGAGTTTACATAATGTACCCATAGTCCTATAGCTGGTATTTAGCATAGTAAGAATTTGAAACTTGGCCCTCTTGATTACAAACCTGTTGCTAATACTCTAAATTATACTACATCTGATCAGTTATAAAGATATCTGATCATCTGCAGTAGGAAACCATTAATGAAATTATGCACTCTAGGTAAATTTCTAATACAGCATCAGAAGAAGTATTTCAATAAATTCTTTTAATTTGATGTCAGCTAGAAGCAGTTATAATTCTGATTTTACCCCTAAATATCCTTGGAATCATATTAAAAACTAATTGTAAGAAATCAAATACTATGTAAGGAATTAAAATGAACATCAGGCAATATAAATTTGAATTATAAAAGATCAGAGGGTCTTTAAGCACTTAAAATATATTCTAATAACCAAAGTAATTCTTTTCTGATGTTTGACTACAATGACTTTTCATTAAGTATTATTTTAGAAGGTGAAAATTGGTATTAGTTTAAATGTTGCTAAACTGTTTTAAAATTTATTTATGTATTTTTTAATGTTTTTATTTGTGTTGAGAGAGCATGAATAGGGGAGGGGCAGAAAGTGAGGGGGACAGAGGATCTAAAGTGGGCTCCGTGCTGATAGCAGTAAGCCCATATGGGGCTTGAACTCAGGAACCATGAGATCATGACCTGAGCCAAAGTCAGAAATTCAATGCACTGAGCCACCCACGTGCCCCAATTGTTTAAAAATTTTAAAAATTCTCCGAAAATTAGTTAACAAGACACAATATGTTCTTACTAATAAACCCATTCTAATTATAAAGATTCAGATAGGTTAAAAGTAAAAGAATAGAGATATAGCATGATAAAACTAATGAAAACAAAGCTGGAATTGTTATGTTAACTTTAAACAAAGGAAACTTCTGAAAAGAGAAATTATCAGGAATAAAGAGATACCTAACATAATAATAAAGGGCTCAATTCTCCAATAAGATATATAATCCTAAATGTGTATGTACTCAACCAAAGAGGATCAAAATACATGGGGTAAAAACTGAAAAAAATCTATAATACCATAACCAAATAAATTATAAGAAATGAACACTAAAGACCATTATATCTCATGAATGCAGATGCAAAATCCTCAATACAATTTTAACAAATAAAACAAAAATAATTATTAAACACCACAAATAAGTGGTGTAGAGGTATGCAAGCCTGGTTTAACATTCAAAAACTTTTCCATGTAATCCATCACATCAACGTGCTAAAAAATAAAAATGACATGATCACATTAGTAGATGCAGAAAAAGGATTTTATAAAATCCAATCCTCACTCATGGCAATCAACAACAGCAAAAACCATCTTAGCAAACTAGGAATAGAGGAGAATTTTCTCAGGTGATGAAGAACATCTACGAAAAGGTAAAACTGACATCATACTATAGATGACATCATACTTATGATATGACTGGCCACTTTGTCCCCAAGATGGGGGACAAAACAAAGATATTCTCTCACACATGTATTCATCATTGTGTTGAGAAGTTCTGATAGTACAATAAGATAGGAAAAGGAAGTAAAGGAAGTAATTTCATGTGTTAACTTTACTGAGCCAGAGAGGGTCCAGATATTTGATCAAACATTATTTTTGCTTGTTTCTGGGTGTTTATGATTAGGTTAAGATTTAAATTGCTAGACTAAGTTAAACAGAATCCTTCTATGATGTGAATGGGCTTTATACAAGGAGTTGAAATCCTGAATAGAGGAAAAATGCTGACCTTCCCCTGAGTGTATTCTTGCCTGATAGCTTTCAAATGGGGACACTGGCTTTTCCCTGCTTTCATATTTGAACTAGAACATCTGTCCTTCCTGTGTCTTGATCCTACCAGGTTTCAAATGGGAGCTACATCTTTGGATTTTTGATTCTCAAGTCTTGAGACTCAAATTGGAACCAGACCACTGGGGGAGGTTCCAGCTTGCCTACTCACCGTATAGATCTTGGGACTTGACAACTGCTACTCTCTCTCTCTCTCTCCCTCTCTCTCTCTCTCATAAGACTATTAAGCTCTCTCAAGAGGTTTAGTACAAGTGATAAAATAGAAACATATTTCAATGAAATACAATAGAGAGCCCAGAAATAGACTTATACTGTCAAATGATCTTGACAAAGATTCAAAGTCAATTTGAGAAAGGATGCTCTTTTCAACAAATTGTGCTGGAAATTTTGGACATCCATTGATAAAAAGAAAAAAGAAGGTGCAAGGAAGAAGGGATGAAACAATCATAGGCAGAGTCCTTACATAAAAATTAATTCAAAATGGACCATGGATCTAAATGTAAAATGCAAAACTATAAAACTTTTGAAAAAATACTTATGAAAAAATATATGTCACCTTGATTTTGGTCATTAAAACAAGAAATGGTGAATGCACCTGGGTGGCTCATTTGGTTAAATGTCCAAGTTGGGCTCAGGTCATGATCATGAGGTTCATAGGTTTTGAGCCCCACATCAGGCTCTGTGCTGACAGCTCAGAGCTTGGATCCCGCTTTGGATTCTGTGTTTCCTTCTCTCTCTGTTCCTTCCCCCACTGTGTCTCGCTGTCTCTCTCTCAAAAATAAGTAAAGAATAAAAAATATTTTCAAACAAGAAATGGTCACAGCCAAAAAGAGTTTAAGGAGCCATGACTACTATAAGTAATGTGGTATCCTAGATGGACTCCTGAAACAGAAAAAGATATTAGATGGAAAGCAAAGAAATTTGAATAAACTGGATTTTAGTTAATAATAATATAGTAAGGGTGCCTCGTGGCTCAGTTGGTTAAGCATCTGACTATGGATCAGGTCGTGATCTCATGGCTTGTGAGTTTCAACCCCACATCAGGCTCTGCTGATAGCTCAGAGCCTGGAGCCTGCTTCATTCAGATTTTGTGTCTCCGTCTCTCTCTCTCTCTCTCTCTCTCTCTCTCTGCTCTTCCCCTGCTTGGGCTATGTCTCTCTCTCTCTCTCTCTCAAAAATAAACATTAAAAATTTTTAATAAAAAATAATATATTAATATTTGTTCAGTTCTTGTGATGCCTGTATATGATATAGTAAAATGTTGATAGAAGGAACTGGAAGTCAGGGGTACAGGAGCTCTCCATATCTTCACAATTCTCCTGTGAATCTAAAACTGATCTAAAATGAAAAGTTTAGTTTTTAAAAAGTCAAAAATGGAGATTTCAAGGAAATGATCACATCGATTTTACTAGATACAGAAACAGTACTAAAGGGTACTTGTCCCCTTGTAAGGAAGAGAAAGCCCTGAGGATCTGCTTCCCATGGAGACAAATCTTGGAGCTTGTTTTCTGTCCAAGCCAATGTTGATGAGTGTTTACGCTTCTCTTCACAGCACTTTCATTTATGAATCCTTCAGGAGAAAGACATAATCGCATGTTATTTTGACTTTAACTGGGTATTTTGGCATCTACTAATTTCTGTTTAAGGAAATGTGCTAAGTTCAGGGACAACTGCAGAAGGGGAAAATGGACTGGTTTTGCTCTGATGAAGAAAGGAACCAACTCTTAATAGGCTGTCTAAATAAAAAATTCCATATTCAAATCACACACACACACACACACACACACACACACACACACACACACAAATTCTATGTTTACAAACCCGGGAGATGCCTGTGATCCATATAAAGCCTGTGCCTATTTTATTTAAAATTTCATCTTTTGGGGGTGCCTGGGTGACTCAGTCAGTTAAGCATCTGACTTCAGTCAGGTCACGAACTCACATTTCTTTAGTTCGAGCCCCACATCAAGATCTATGCTGACAACTCAGAGACTGAAGCCTGCTTCAGATTCTGTGTCTCCCTCTCTCTCTGCCCCTCCCCCACTCATGCTGTGTCTTTCTCCCTCTCTCAAAAAAAATGAATAAACATTAAAAAATAAAATAAAATAAAAAATAAAATAAAATAAAATAAAATTTTACTTATTTAGGGGTGCCTGGGTGGCTCAGATGGTTAAGCATCTGACTTTGGCTCCAGGCAATATCTCACAGTTTGTGAGTTTATTTCCCTCTCAGGCTCTGTACTGGCAGCTAGGAGCCTGGACCCTGCTTTTGATTCTGTGTCTCACTCTCTCTCTCTCTCTCTCTCTCTGCACCTCCCCTCCTTGCACTCTGTCTCTGTCTCTCTCTCAAAAGTAAATAAACATTAAAATTTCACTTATTTAAAGCTTAGAGATTTTAAAGGAAAAATTATAAATTGATTCCTAAAGCAACAAATGTAGGTATATTTCTTTCTTATTTTCTTTTTTTTTTTTTTTGAGGTGTATTTCTTTATGGATGAATAAATCATGGGAATAAAAGGTACAGCACAGGGAATATAGTCAATGATATCATAATAGTGTTGTATGGTCACAAATAGTAGCTACACTTGAGGTGAGAACTGAGTAACTATAGAGTTGTTGAATCACTATGTTGCACACCTGAAACTAATGTAACCTAGTGTGTCGGGGTGCTTGCATGGCTCAGTACGTTAAGTGTCCTCTTGATTTTGACTTAGTGATTAGGAGCCTGCATCAGGCTCTGCAGTGACATTGTAGAGTCTGCTTTGTATTATTTCTCTCTCCCTCTTTCTCTGTTCCTCCCCCACTTGTGCTCTTTCTCTCTCTCTCTCAAGATAAACTTAAAAACATAAAGAATGTAACATTGTGTGTCAATTATACTCAAATAAAAATAATGACAGGAAGAAAGAAAGAAAGAAAGAAAGAAAGAAAGAAAGAAAGAATGCTACAAGATTGCTCTTTTAAAAAATGGACCTTAGATTCACATATGAAAAGAATTTGTATCTTAAAAATTTATCCACATTTTGAAACACATCCAATTGCTATAAAAGACTCACACCTATAATTTCAACATGATAGATATTACTATTAAGACTCTTTCACCTATGAAGAGAATCTATTCCTACTAAACTTTCATAAATTATATTATTATGAGCCATAGAGATTTATGGCCAAGCCCAAAGATTCAGAACATGCATATGTGTATCTGTCTAGTTTGGCTTCATCCATTCCTTTTCAAAGAGAGAGAAAAAGAAGAGAAAGAAATCATACACAAAGCTGAATATTTGTATATTGTAGAATACATGTAGTGTCTTTTGTCTCAAAGTGCTAAGTATTATGCTAATAAGAAAGTATGTACCTCAGAATAGCCAGAATAACTACTTAAAATGAGTCATTGTAAACTGTTCACATTAGGAGCATTTAAAGTACTTTTTTCAGCTGCCATTAAAAACAAAAAAAAATCATTTTATATTATTTGGAAAAAAGATAAGGAGGTACTACAATAGCTCCACAAGCGAAAAAATGTATATATTGTGGGAGATTCAAATAGAACTTTCTTTCCTGTTTTTTAAGGAAAACATTTTTTTTCTGGGAATCACTAACAATGGAAAGAGAGGGTCCAATAATTTTGATGGATATATTTCAGAAATGGGTAGGAAACTGCTGATCTCACTTAAGGGAGTACATTCTAGAATTCAGCTCTGCTATAAGGAAATGTCATTTCTATTGTCAGAAGAGTTGAGTAAGATAAACATCATAAATTAGAAGTGGCTGACAGTGCTCTTTTTAGATCATAATGGACGAATTATAAACATTAATTTGAAAAATCAAACTGGGTCCTCCACTGCTTTTTTCGTAGCAGGGTTTCCCTTCTGTGTTACCTGGTATCTTTTTCTTTTTGAACCCAAGAAATCCCTCATATCTTCCTTGTCTATTAAAAGTATCACCTTTGTTCATGTTCTATGTACTTTGATGTTCCACCTAAGCAGAGTACTTAGTTCTTTGTCTTTTCAATGAGACAATGTGTCTGTGGTAAAAGAATCAGGAAGGTAAGTTTTGTTCTTTGGATAGGCTAATGAATTTCCTAGTCAAACTTATTCCAGTATATTACCTACGTATCATCATCAATATAAATATGCCCTTTTAATGCTGCTCTAGACAAACATTGCTTTGTAATGCCTTTGAAAGTTTTTCTTAAAAATGTTTATATTCCATCATACTATATACTTTCATATATACATGTATATGTACGTATGTATGTTTGCCTTTATGTGTGGATATATAAGAACATATATGTGGATATGTGTTTCCCATCTTAAGCTTTCAGCCATTGAAAGCTGTCACAGCCATGCATATTATATATCCTTATGCGACTTCTTATATCTGAATATAACACTTTAATATTTGAATAGACACATGCTCTCAGCTGATGAGTTCTCAACTACTATCTCAACTGAATTGTGGTGATTATTTATTTATTAATTTTGACATATATTCTAAAACATAACCAATTACATGCTTTAAGTATTGTAGCTTAATGTATGTTGACTGAACCTTGATAAGTTTAAACACAAGTGATTGTGGATGGCTTTAGAAGGATGGTTAGCAGAAAAATAAAAAGTATCTGCTATTTTGCTTTGAGTGACAGTTATAAAACTCCTTTCCCAATACATTTAAGATCTGAGTATAAAAGAAATAGCAAATAACAAAAGAATGTAGAGATGATTGGGAAATTCAAGATTTATAGAATTGGGCATTATCAAGGGTTCCATAAGTATCATGGTAGCCTGGGGTTATTAAAGAAAAATTGAAGGGAAATTAATTGAAAGAAACTATGGACAAGGCCTATTAGGACCATTGAGAATCTGAAGAGAATGAAAGAGCAATGATTGATGGAAAAATGACTGGGAATACACTTATATAAAAATATGTAATATGTTCTACATGGCCAGGAGCCCACCAACCAATCATCTAAAGACATTATGGTTTCCTGAGGTTTGATTTGGCAGTCAGTTTATATAACCCAGTAATAAAGTACTTGGTGATGTCAGGTTAAGGCTCTAGATATTCTTTGAGGTTTCACAGTGAATATTCACTAATGTTAGAGTCAGTGAGCTTACAAAGGAACAATTCCACTGGATGTATGGGATAAACAACCAGAAAATGGACACCATAGTTTAAGTTATAAATTATGCTCTAAGTACTACTAAGGAAAATCAAAGAAGACCACTGATTATGAGATCAGTTTTGGTTTTCAACAATCCAACATTCTTGCTTGGTTAATGATGATGGTAAGTTGGTCGACTGTACCAAGTACTGGGCAAAGAAATTTCTGCCTTGTTCTTTCTTATAGCTAAATACAAATGATCCATTTATAATGGGAACAGAGTTTTCTTTCTGTAAGTATTATCTTACCTATGATTGCATATTATAAGTACCTTAAAAAAAAACACCAGCAATTAAAACAAATGTCATTGCATATATCATTGATTAGCAAAGTGACCATGACTAAGATCTTATACCTATGTGGCATGAGTGTCACAGACTACAGTCAAATTTGGAGAAGAGAGACAATTTTAGCCATGTCAGAATGTAGGCTGAGTACTCCCTTCTCTAATATTTTCAAAAGGAGCTGAGGGGCCCCTGGGTGGCTCAGGTCATGATCTCACACTTCATGGATTCAAGCTCCCCATTGGGCTCTGTGCTGACAGCCTTGGAGCCTGGAGTCTGCTTCAGATTCTGTGTCTCCCTTTCTCTGCCCCTCTCCTGCTTATCCTCTCTCTCTCTCTCTCTCTCTCTCTCTCTCAGAAATAAATAAACATTAAAGAAAAAAAAGGAGTTATGGGAAGAATTCTCCTCAAAAGAAATTATAGGAAGAAATGACAGCCAGAGAATTGTTCAAAACAGATATAAACAAAATATATAAACAAGAATTTAGAATAATGGTCATAAGACTCATAGTTGGGCTTGAAAAAAGCATAGAAGATAGCATCAAATCTATTGATGCAGATATCATGGACTTAATACATAGTCACAATGAATTCAGGCATGTTGTAAAGGAGAAGCAAAATTAACTAGGTGTAGTGACAGCAAGGATGGGAGAAGCAGAGGAGAGAATAGGTGAAGCAGAAGATAAAATTATGGAAAATGATGAAGCTGAGAAAAAGAGGGAAAGGAAATTACTAAACCACAAGGGGAGAATTAGAGACCTAAGTGATGCAATGAAATGAAATATTTATATCATAGGAGTTCCAGAAGAAGAAGAAGACAAAAGGGCAGAAGGTTTATTTGAAAAAAGTTATCGCTGAGAACTTCCCTAATCTGCAGAAGGAAGCAGACATCCAAATCCAAGAGGCACAGAGAATTGCCTTCAAAATCAACAAGAACATGTCAACACCATGACATATCATAGTCAAACTGGAAAAAAATGTGAAGATAAAGAGAGAATTCTGAAAGCAGCTAGGGACAAATGGGCCTTAAACTACAAGGGTAGACACATAAGGGTAGTAGCAGATGTGTCCACTAAAACATGGCAGGCCAGAAAGGAGTGGCAGGAAATATTCAATGTGATGAATAGGAAAATATGCAGCCAAGTATCCTTTATCCAGCAAGGCTGTAATTCAGAGTAGAAGGAGAGATAAAGTCTTTCCCAGACAAACAAAAACTAAAGGATCTCATGACCACTAAACCAGCCCTGTAGGAGATCCTAAGCCGGACTCTGTGAGTGGAAAGCAGCAAAAGCTACAAAGGACCAGAGACATCACTACAAGCCTGAAACCTACAACACAATGACACTAAATCCCTATCTTTCAATAATCATTCTGAATGTAAAAGGACTAAATTCCCCAATCAAAAGACACAGGGTATCAGAATGGATAAAAACAAAAACAAAAACAAAAACAAGATCCATCCATATGCTGCCCACAAGAGACTCGTTTTAGACCTGAGGACACCTTCAGATTGAAAGTGAGGGGATGGAGAACCATCTATCTTGCTACCAGATGTCAAAGAAAGCTGGAGTAGCCATACTTATATCAGACAAACTAGGTTTGAAAATAAAGCCTGTAACAAGAGATGAAGAAAGGCATTATATCATAATTAAGGGATCTATCCATCAAGAAGATGTAACAACTGTAAATGTTTATACCTCCAACATGGAACACCCAAACATATAAATCAATTAATCACAAACATAAATAAATATATAGATAAAAATACTGTGATTGTAGGGGGCTTTAATCCTCCACTTACAGTAATGGACAGATCATCTAGGTAGAAAATCAATAAGGAAGCAATGGCTCTGAATGACACATTGGACCAGATGGACTTAACAGATATTTTCAGAACTTTTCATCCAAAGGAAGCAGAATACACATTCTTCTTGAGTGCACATGGAACATTCTCCAAAATAGATCACATACTGTGTCAAAAAACAGCCCTTTAATAAATATAAAAGGATTGAGGTCCTACCATGCATGTTTTTCGATCACAATGCTATGAAATTTGAAATCAACCACAAGAAAAAATTGGAAAACCCCCAAATACATGGTAGTTAAAGAACATCTTACTAAAGAATGAATAGGTCAACCAGAAAATTAAAGAAGAAATTTAAAAATATATGGAAATAAAAAATATATGGAAACAAATGAAAATGAAAACATGACAGCTGAAACCCTTTGGGATGCAGCGAGGCAGTCCTAAGAGGAAAATACATTGCAATCCAGGCCTATCTCAAGAAGCAAGAAAGGTCCCAAGTACACAAAAACAACCTCACACCTAAAGGAACTAAAAACATAAGAGCAAAGAAAGCCCAAAGCCAGCAGAAGAAGAGAAATAATAAAGATTAGAGCAGAAATAAACAATATAGAATAAAAAAATAGTAGAACAGATCAATGACTGTAAGAGCTGGTTTATGAAAGAATAAACAAGATTGATAAACCCCTAGCCAGACTTCTCAAAAAGATAGAGAACCCAAATAGATAAAATCACAAATGAAAAAGGAGACATCACAACCAACACCACAAAAAAAAAAAAAAAAAACCCAAAAATTATTAGAGAATACTATGAAAACTTACATGCCAACAAACTTGCCAATCTGGAAGAAATGGACAATATTGTAGATACCCACACACTACCAAAATTCAAAAGGGAAGAAATAGAAAATTTGAACAGATCCATAACCAGCAAAGAAATTTAATCAGTTATTAAAAATCTCCCAACAAATAAAAGTCCTGGGCCAGATGGTTTCCCAGGGGAATTCTACGAGACATTTAATGTAGACTTAATACCTATTCTTCTCAAGCTATTCCAAAAAATAGACACAGAGGGAAAGCTTCCAGACTTGTTCTATGAAGCCATCATTACCTTGATTCCCAAGCCAGACAGAGACCCCTACTAAAAAGGAGGATTACAAGCCAATCTCCCTGATGAACATAGATGCAAAAATTCTCAACAAGATACTAGCAAATCAAATTCAATGGTATGTTAAAAGAATTATTCACCATAATCAAGTGGGATTTATTCCTGGGCTGCAGGCCTTGTTCAGTATTCACAAATCAATCAACATGATACATCACATTAATAGAATAAAGGTTAAGAACAATATGATCCTGTCAATGGATGCAGAAAAAGCACTTGACAAAATACAGCAATGTTTCTTAATAAAAACCCTCAAGAAAGTCAGGATAGAAGGAACATACCTTAGCATCATAAAAGCCATATATGAAAGGCCCACAGCTAATATTGTCCCCAATGGGGAAAAACTGAGAGCTTTCCCCCTGAGATTAGGAACACGACAGGGATGTCCACTCTCACCGCTATTGTTTAACATAATGTTGGAAGTCCTAGCATCAAAAATCAGACAACAAAATTAAATAAAAAGCATACAAATTGGTAAAGAAGAAGTCAAACTTTCACTTTTCACAGATGACATGATACTCTATATGGAAATCCGAAAGATTCCACCAAAAAGCTGCTAGAGCTGATACATGAATTCAGCAAAGTCACAGGATACAAAGTCAGTATACAGAAATCGGTTGTGTTTCTATACACCAGTAATAAAATAACAGAAAGAGATGTCAAGAAATTGATCCCATTTACAATTGCACCAAGAACCACAAAATACCTAGGAATAAAACTAACTAAAGAGGTAAAAAATCTGTATGCTGAAAATTATAGAAAGCTAATGAAAGAAATTGAAGAGACACAAAGAAATGGAAAAACATTCCATGCTCATGGATTGGAAGAAGATATATTGTTAAAATATCAATGCTACGCAAAGCAATCTACACATTCAATGCAACACCAATCAAGATCCCACCACCATTCTTCACAGAGCTAGAACAATCCTAAAATTTGCATGGAACCAGGAAAGACCCCAAATAGCCAAAGTAAGGTTGAAAAAGAAAACCAAAGCTGGAGGCATAATGATCCCAGACTTTAGCCGGTACTACAAAGCTGTAATCATGAAGACAGTATGGTATTGGCACAAAAACAGACACATAGACCAATGGAATAGAATAGAGAACCCAGAAATGGACCCACAAATGTATGGCCAAATAATCTTCAACAAAGCAGGAAAGAGTCTCCAATGGAAAAAAGACAGTCTCTTTAGCACATGGTTTTGGGAGAACTGGACAGCACATGCAAAAGAATGAAATTGGACCACTTTCTTACACCATACACAAAAAATAAATTCAAAATGGATGAAAGACCTAAATATATGACAGGAAACCATCAAAATCCTAGAGGAGAAAACTGGCAACCACCTCTTTGCCTCAGCCACAGCAACTTCTTGCTTGACATGTCTCTGAATACAAGGGGAATAAAAGCAAAAATGAACTATTGGGACCTCATCAAGTTAAAAAGCTTCTGCACGACAAAGGAAACAATCAACAAAACTAAAAAGCAGCCAACAGAATGGGAGAAGATATTTGCAAATGATGTATCTGATAAAGGGTTAGTATCCAAAATCTATAAAGAACTTCTCAAACTCAACAGCCAAAAAACAAATAATCCAGTGAAGAAATGGGCAGAAGACATGAATAGACACTTTCCCAAAAAAAAAGACATGCAGATGGCCAACTGACACATGAACAGATCCTCAACATCACTCATCATCAGGGAAATACAAATCAAAACCACATTGAGATACCACCTCAGACTGGTCTGAGTGGCTAAAAGGAACAACTCAGGAAATAACTGATGTTGGCAAGGATATGGAGAAAGGGGAACCCTCTTGCACTGTCTGTGGGAATGAAAACTGGTGCAGCTGCTCTGGAAAAGTGTGAAGCCTCCTCAAAAAGTTAAAAATAGAATTGCCCTACAACCCAGCAATAGCACTACTAGGAATTTATCCAAAGGACACAGGAGTGCTGATTCATAGGGGCGCATGCACCCCAATGTTTATAGCAGTACTATCAACGATAGCCAAATTATGGAAAGAGCCCAAATGTCCATCAACTGATGGATGGATAGAGAAGATGTGTTATATACACACAATGGAATGCTACTTGGTGATGAAAAATAACAAAATCTTCCTATTTGAAACAATGTGGATGGAACTGGAGGATATTATGTTAAGTGAAATAAGTTGGTCAGAGAAAGACAGATATCATATGTTTTCACTCATATGTGGAATCTGAAAAACTTAACAGACGACCATATGGGAAGGGATGGAAAAATAAGTTACAGAGAGGGAGGGAAACCACAAAAGATTTTTTTTATTAAAAAAAAATTTTTAATGTTTATTCATTTCTGAGAGACAGAGAGAGACAGAGCATGAGTGGGGGAGGGGCAGAGAGAGAGGGAGACACAGAATCTGAAGCAGGCTCCAGGCTCGGAGCTGTCAGCACAGAGCCTGATGTAGGGCTCGAACTCATGAACTGCGAGATCATGACCTGAGCCAAAGTCAGACGCTCAATTGACTGAGCCACCCAGGCGCCTTGAACCACAAAAGACTCTTCAATACAGAGAACAAACTGAAGACTAATGGGGGTGGAGGGGTTGGGGGGACAGAAAAATGGGTGATGGGCATTGAGTGCACTGGGTGTTTTATGTAAATGATGTATGACGGGAACCTACTGAAACCAAGACTACACTGTATGTCAGCTAACTTGACAATAAATTAAAATAAAAAGGAGCTGAAATATTTTATTTGAACATTTAACCTCTAAATTTTGAAGTTGTACTTCAAATTTATAAAACCCCATAAAGTACAAATTAAAGTATGTCTTCCGCTCAAATTTGCTCCTGAATCTGTCATTTTTCAGACTCCACTATAATATTGGCATTGACTGAATTCACACAATTATTTATGATGTTGTTTTTTAGTGTGCACAACCCATCCCCCAGAAAAATCCTTCTGCTGTCATATAAGTAAAATTGCTTTCTTGCATAGGAATTTATTTTTGTCATTTAAGAAAATTAAGAATATAAGTCCTGGTTATCCTAAACAGAGTAGAAATACTAGACAGTGAGCATAGTGTGTGTCACTTATTCTTCTGGGAGGAAGGAAGGAAGGAAGGAAGGAAGGAAGGAAGGAAGAAAGGAAGGAAAGAAGAAAGGGGAAGAGGGAAGGAAGGTAGAAATGGGAGGAGGGAAGGAGGAAAGGAGGACAGGAAGAAGGGTCACTGTGACAGAGAATCTTAATATTCCGAAACCTCTCAAAGATACTCAAAAGCAGGGAGGCCCTTGGTGTGTTGTATACAACAAATTTCTCTGAAAGACTGAGCAGTGGGTGTCCTGGGATTGCAGATTACTTAGCCCTGGGACACAAGCCAGGGGTGATCCTATTTTTCCCAGTAAGAGTGACCTTTGTGATCGTTAATTTCCACCACGCATGGGCAGGTAATCACATTCACAAGATTACTTTTCTTCCTTTTCATTTTTTCAAAATGGCCTTAAATTTAACAAGCCTCAGGGTACAAACACAATAAAGTCATTCATTAAAACATTTAGTCAAACTGATGGCAACATAATACAGTATATTTCATACAGCCTTTTCATCTTGGCATGGCAATTAATAAGGCAGGTTTTGTTTTATGTCCCAAAGATTAATAAGCTGGAGCTATAACAGCCTCATACTCAGACACGGTTCCCATTAGAAATTATTTTGCTTTGATTTCCCCGAAAGTATATATTAGCGACCTCAAACCCATTTCCAAGAAGTAGGTAGAGTAAAAAAAAAAAAACACAAATAGACAATCAAAGTAGGTAGAGTATAGAAATATATAAACCAAACAGCATACATTTGTAAACAGCATCAACACAGCATGACTGTGAGGATACAAGTCAACTGTCTTGAAAAAGCAAAGGGAATGAATGTCTCTTTTGGAAGCCAAGTATGAAACCACACTGGAGCCTTAGTGATATCTTCCCTTCAAGAGCAATTATGGGTACGCGGGGACTAAGTGATGAAAGGTGGCAGTAAAAGGCACAGAACAATATAGACGCCTAGTACCATCCTCCGGTACGTTAATCTGGTTTGGATTCTTGTACCATGGCTGATGGAAGTCTGCATTACTTGAAGAGATACAAGCCGTCCTCACCTACAGATGGCTCATCAGCCTGTCAAAGCAGACTCTGCTCCAACACAAAATTATGATCAAAGACAGAATTTATTAACCCAAAGTGGTGCTTGGAATACAGAGAGAAATGGCTGACACTTCTCTGCCACCTTACAATATTTTAATGTTTTTCACGCCCGCGGTCTCAAAGCTGCATGTGTTGCTAGTATTATTATTCTAGAAATGAGAGGTCAAGCATCTGAGAGTCAAAGGGGCTTGTCCGCAAAAACAGAGACAGCAGGGAAGAGAGTTAGATCTGGAATTTGAGTTTTCTCACTTTACGTTCTATGGGCTTACACCTGCCCAAATAGGTCTGTCCCCAAAAGGAGACAGCACAAACAACACTGTTCCTCAAACCGTGGTTCTCCAGCTCTTCAGGGACTCCAATGCCCTGCCCTTACTTTATCACTTCAGGGTCGTTGCCCTGCAACACACAGGAGAATGTCGCTGTGTGAGCAGAGCAGCCGCCTTGATCAGAAAGAAAGAAGTATTCTCTGAGAAAAAGGAATGCAAATTGCCCAAAGTAAAAATACATGAAGGGAAGGTGCAAAAGAAAGGAACATGGAAATGGCTGGGGCGGTAGATGACCAGAAAATAAGATGGCATCTGGGGCTCAGAAGGGAAGTAAAGAAATCTCCGTGCCTGTAACGATGGAGGAAGGAAGACCTTGTGGTACATACCAGAGCTGATGTGGAGGACCCGGAGAGGGTGAGTGTATAAATGGTGAATGCAGGAGGATGGGTCTTGAACCACATCCCCTGAGTTAGAATCCCTCTCAACCATTCCCCAGCTGTGTGGCTTCAGGCAAATCGCTTACCTTCCCTGACCCTCAGCTTCCCCATCTGTATAACGGAGGTAACGACATTTGATTCACTTAAGACATGACTCCTGTGAGAATCAAATACAAAATGATTTTCATCAAGCACAGTCTGTTTGACAAATGTGAGCTGCCATTACTGATGGATATGTATGACGTTAGTGACCTAACATTATTTCAGATGAAAGCAATACACTTTTGTTACCAAAGGGCAGCCAGAATATACTTTTCAGGATCCCCCTGCCAAACTTTAATAGGAGCTTATTAAGGAATCAGACACACAGATAAGTAAATAAGACTTGTTATACAAATGCTCCACTCATGAAGCAACCAAATCCTTAGAGAACATATGCCGAGTATAAATCCTCATTCTAATCATTTTCTGTTAAACGTACATGTTTTTGTATTACTCTGAGGGCCCCATTTGTAATTTTCTTTCTTAAACTTAAATGAGAATGATTATAATTCCATGCACACATGGAATAACTAGAATACTAGAATTCTAGAATACTTCTAGAATAACTAGAAGATGTACAAATGGCTACCAAGTACGTGAAAAATGCTCAACATCACTAACCTTCGGGATAATCCAAATCAAAACCACCATGAGATATAATCACACTTCCCAGAATAGCTGTTAGCAGAAGGACAAGTAACACGTGGTGAAGATGTGGAGAAAAGGGAACCTTTGTACCTTATTGGCAGGAATGTAACTGGGTGCAGTCATTATGTACAGTCATTAGAGTAGGGTGGTTTCTCAAAAAATTAAAGATAGAATTACCATAGCTTTTACCACCAATACCACATCTGGGCACGTATCCAAAGGCAATGAAAACAAGATATCAAAGAGATACCTTCACTCTCATGTTCATTGGAGCATCATTTATAATAACCAAGATGTGAAAAAAACTTAAATGCCCATCTTCAAATTAATAGATAAAGATGTGATAAATGATATATATGATATACATATGGTGTATGCGATATATAAAAGATGTATGTGATGTATATAATATGTATAGAAAATGTCATTCAGTTTTGAGAAAGAAGGAAATCCTACTGTTTGTGACAATACGGATGGACCCCAAGAACATTACGCTAAGTGAAATACATCAGAAAAAGATACTGCGTGGTATCACTTACATGTATAATCTTTAAAGGAAAAACAAAGTTAAAATCATAATATAGAGAGTAGAAAAGTGGTTACCATGGGCTGGGAGGTGGGGAAAATCGGGAGAGGTGAGTGAAAGGGTACAATTTTTCAGCTATAAGATTAAGGTCTGAGACACTAACATGGTAACCGTAGTTGATACTACTGTAGTATATAATTGATATTTGCTAAGAGACTAAAGTCCAATGGCCCTCTCTACACACACACACACACACACACAAACACACACACACATTTATACACATATAGTGACAGATTTGTTAATTAACTAGATGAAGATAAGCCTTTCACTAAATATACGTATATTAAATCATCACAATGTACATTTTCAATATCTTAAAACTTTATTTGTCAATTAGACCTCAATAAAGTTAAAAAAAGAATTCCCTATCTAACCTGAAGAGGAAAAGAAACAACTAGGAATTAATAGAAGTTGGGGAGCTTGCCTAGTCGTGGGCAATTAGGCAAATAAGAACACTCAAGTATAGCATCTAATGTAGATGTTGAGAGACCGGTCTTCAATTAAATTAAATCTTTTATTCTGAGTTGTTTTCTAAGTTGATGGATTCGCCACTACTGATTCCAGGTAGAAGGACACTGCTATGGCCAACATTCTTTCATTCACACCACGAACCTGCCTTTAAATGCACAACACCAAATACTTCCAGGTCTGTGATAGACACTGACGATAGAGAACTAACAAAGACAAGGAATTCACAATATGAAGAACAAGAAACATTTTCACAGACAGGAATATCAAATGTTTTAGAATGTCAAACTTCCAGTGCATCCACCCTGTACAATTTAATGCCCCGTTCCTCAAGGGCAGAAGCCATATTTAATGTATCTTTATTCATCAACACCTAGTATGGGATTACTTTCAGACAAAACAGGGAAAGTTAATCTAACTATAATTCACATTATGTTGCAATCTAAGGACTTACTGACTCCTGCAAATCAGGTATGCTCACTTTGATGCTATGTGCATACATTCAGATCTAACAGACACTCCTTCACAATTAACACTTTTCCTGGGTTTGGGGTTAAGGTGAAGGAGAGGTTTGTAATGCCAGCACCTTCACCAGGAGAACTTCCCCAGAGATGATACCCCTTGGCTGATCTTGGTTTGTTTTTGGTTTTGGTTTTTAATGTTTATTCATTTGTCTTGAGAGAGAGAGAGTGAATGGAGGAGGGGCAGAGAGAGAGAGAGGTAGAGACAGAGAATCCCAGGCGGGCTCCACACTGTCAGTGCCATCAGGGCAGAACTTGACACAGGGCTCAGTCCCACGAACTGTGAGGTTATGACTTGCGCTGAAATCAAGAGTCAGGCACTTAACCGACGGGGCCACCCAGGCCTCCCTGGCTGCTCTCGTTTTCACTTGGGTGCAGTGGATTGAATGGTGGTCCCCCAAAAGAGCTGCCCACATCCTAATTCCAGGAACCTGTCAATATGATCCTATTAGGAGAAAAAGGATTTTGCAGGTATACTTGAGTTAAGGATCTTGAGATGAGGAGATAATCCTAGATTATCTGGGGAGTCTTAAAACAAATTATAAGTGTCCTTAAAAGAGAAAGACAGAGGGAGATTTGAGTCAGACACAAAAGAGAAGACATAGGCAGAGGGAAGGAGGCAATGTGACCACAGAGAGAGAACAGAGTGATTCAGCTGAAAGTCAAGGAGTGCCAATAACCACCAAAAACTGGAAGAGGCAAAGGATGGATTCCCCCCTAGAGACTCCAGAGGGAACGTGGCCTTGCCAACACCGTGAATGTGGCCTCTGGCCTCCAGAACTGTGAGAACAAATTTCTCTTGTTCTCAGCCACCCAGTTTGTGGTCATTGGTTAGAGCAGCCACAAGAAACTAATACACTGGGTTTTGTTCTCTGGTTTCACCTCATGGTGATGCCAATGTGCTTCTGTCCTTACAGAGCAAGGACTCTAGGGTCCATGAGTTCTGCCTTTGTCTGTTCGGGTTGCCATAACCAAGCACCATAGACTGGGTGGCGTAAACAACAGACCTTTCTTTTGCACAGTTTTGGAGACTGGGAAGTCCAAGATCCGAGTGCTGGTCAATTAGATTCCCAGTGAGGGTCCTCTTCCTGGTTTGGGGACGGCCACCTTGTCAGAATCCTCACACAGCAGACAGCGGAAGCTCTGTTGTCTCTTTCTCTTTTTATAAAGGCACTGATAGCATGGAGAGTAGTCTCCTGATCTCCTCAAAACCTAATTACTTTTCAATGGCTGTATCTTAATACCATCACATTGGGGGTTAGGATTTCAATACATGCAACTGGAGTGGGGGGCAGGGAGGCACAAACAGTCTATAATGGGTCCTCTACTCCAGCTCAACACACATGGGAACTATAGTCACCAAAGCTTTTCATTCTTAGAGTGTTCCAAATTGGCATCGCTCTTTTCTTTAGGAAACGTGTGTTTAGCTTACAAGAGCCTTGCAAAATGCTTAGGAGATTGCCACTGTGGAAAAAAAAGAGCTTGCTTTTTGCTGATTTGGGGTCTACTCTAGTAATTCCTATTTGACACCCACATCCATGTGGACAATTATGAGCAATCATTGTACGTTTTCACTTGAACGGATCTTTGCCCTGGTTTTTGTTTGTTTCTTTTATTTAAGGGGCATATATTGTAGAAATATTCATAGAAATATTACATATTCAGTTTCTTATGAACAGAACAAATGGCATGATATAATACATGAATGAATATTTATACACAAGTAATGTCTAGTCCATGGAGAGCATACTTTTTCAACACTTCCCTATGAAACCTAACTTTGCTGAGATGCTAAGAGAGTAATCGCCAAAGCCCAGGTAGCAGGATTGAAGCCCTGCTCCACCACCCACCCTCTGTGTAATCTTGCATGAGTTATTTAAACTCTTTGCCTCAGTTTTCCCTTCAAGAAAATGGGGATCGTAATAAGAGTCTCTATAATAAGAGTAGCAACACTGGGAGGATTAAATGTGTTAGCAAATGGGAAGAGCTTAGAAAAGTATCTGGCACAAAAAAAATACAACATATGAGAATGGGTTGCAATTATCATTATGGACATTTTATTTCACCCAGTCTCTGATTTTAGACGACTACCTCTATGGGCTCCGTATACTAGATGTGGAATCTTACGGCATTGCATCCCCCAAGAACGGAAACACTTCCTTTTGCCATCCGTACAAAGAGTTCTCACTCTCAGGTTCTGGTTTCCTTGACTCTCACACTACTTTGAGACGTTGAAGAGTCCGAGAAAAGTCACCTCTTCTTCATTTGCATCTCCCTTTCAAGTATGGGACAACGTCACCAACTGCTTTTTAAAGACAGAAATCAAAACAAGTGGGTTGATTAGATTCATTCTTCTTAGAAGACGTTTTTAGTCATTGTTCAGAGGACTTGTTGGAGCGTCCTGGGCTTTTTTTAAAAAGCGTAACCAGGGTGGTGAGTGGTAATGATGGCTGCTTTTGACAGGCACATTCCTTGTCTGTGCACCAAAAATGTGACTTGGGGGTGGCGCAAAAGGGCTTTGAAGTGAGACAGAATAGCTTAGAAAGCTGTGATTAAAGAGGGCTTGTTTACAAAATAAACTTCAAGATTATAGGAAAACTTCCTCCGTGACTTTTTTAGGTCTTTGATTCAATGAACCAGATCCTGCTTTTCTCCCATGGGGTGAAGCTGACCTAGACCACGATAGAGAAAGTCTGCAGATAATCTTGCCAACTCCACACCAGAGACAATTAGTGGGAAACAAACTGGCCTTTAAAGAGCAGGTGGAGGAATGATAAACTAAAGCAACGTCAGCCTCTGGCTCTATCTCCTTTCTCACTGACCATTCACAATTTTTGCAAGCATCTAATTAAAGAGAAGACTTTCTGTTTTTCATCCTGGAGCTATAAATATGACACTATCAATCATAGAGATTGTTGGGGCAGGTGATGAAACAGAAATTTCTAACCAAAAGGGTAAAGCCTTTGAGTGTCATATAATTTTAAGACTTCTCATCTGTCACTTTTGTTATTTTTGTGTTTGTTTGTTTTTAACCTCTGGCTTTTTTTTTTTTTTTTTTTTTTTTGCAAAGATCACATCATTGAACCATGCTCTCCATTCCTGAGGGCCAGTAATCCACAAAGCCTGGTCTGAGGTAACATCGAAGGCTGTTTTGCTTAGAATTGTGTTTCCAGTGATTAGCCCACAGCATGAAATATCATAAGCATTTGACAAATAATTGTGGAATAAACGAAACAAAAGACATTAGGATCTTGTCCTCAGTTGTGACCTATTTTCTTTAATAGGTTACTTTTCATCTGCCAGATAGAGTGACATTTGGATAAAGCTGTGAATAGGCATACTTTAAAATCAGTACGGGTAACATGCTTTCTGAAGGTGCCTTACGCTAGCTTCGTCCATCTGAAATCTCGTCAATCAACAGAAAGTTCTCTGACTACTCTGGACTCTACCATCTCCATTTGCTCCATGTATTTTCTATTGTATTATTTCCTAGCCTTCATCCCACTTATTAATTTATTTACATATTTATTGCCTGTTTACCCCCTTAGAGAATGGGTCACAAAGTCTGTGTGGGCAGGGACCTGGCCTCCCTCATTCATGGCTCTGCCCATTGATAGCTAGCATAGAGCCAAGACCATCTAAGAACTTAATAAATATTGATTTAAAATGAATTACTAAGCTAAAAAACAACATAAGTGTTTATAGTGAATAGAATTCAGAATTCATTTTTTCAAAAAATTTGGACAAGTTTTTAAAGAGTTTTCAGTCGTCTTATATCCACATGATATCGATCATAATATTTAAGCTATATGGGTTATTAGAGAACAGGAAAAAGAAATTGTGATTTCATCACAGCCAATATATTTGATTTTGAATTTAGGTTTGCTTCATTTAATAAAACCTTGCTCTGTTACATGCATTATGTTCATATTGCTACCTAAGTTAATACATTTTGGTGTATTAACAGAGACTATTATCATTAGCTATTATTTAGTACTTAAATGTAATAATGCCTATATAAATGAAAGCTTTCCCAAGTCATCCAGATTTAGCATTGTGTAAGTTCAAATTTTTCTAGGATTGAATTGAAAATGTACTAATTTAGGTACATTTGTTCCATAATGTTCCATACGAACATTTACATTAGTTCTATATGAATATACATATTTGGGATAAACTGTCAGTCACATTTGCCTTAGTACTCATTCTGACAAAATTCCTCAAATATGTGTTATTAGAAGTTTTTGTGTGGTGAAAATGAACTGAGGAAAGATAAATTCCTAGAAGTTACACATAAAATAATAAACGGAGATAGGAATCATATCTGTGTACTTTTGGCTTTTTTTTGGAAGTTTTGTGCATTTTGTAATGAGACTATTATCCTTAACTATTATTGATCATTTAAATATAATAATGCTTATACAAATGAATGCTCTCCTAAGTCATCCAGAGTTAGCATTCTGTAATTTTAAAGCTTTCTAGAATTGAATTGAAAATGTATGATTTTTCATTAATCTTGGGACAAAAGATATGTCAAAGTCATAGCAAGAAATGAGTTAAAGTCGTCTTAGTATAAACCGAGATGGTAGTCATAAGAAAACTTTCTCTTCTTCCCATAGAGTTCCACGGTTCTTTTTCCCACCCAAAATTTCCTTTTCCCAAATTACTACCCCATTAGCCACACCCCTTCATTGCATCCTCTTTGCCAAGTAAACATGTTATAGCCACACTGAATATAATGTTAATCTTATTACACATTTTAATCGGAGATCGTAAAGGTTGGTGTTATCCACAGAACTTTCTGCAATAATAAAAATGTTTTGCTTCAAATTCTTTCGTGCCCAGTGTGGTCACCAATATCCACGTGTGCTTACTGAACACTTGAAATGTGGCTGCTTTGACTTAATTTTATTGATTTATATTTAAATAGATACACATGGGTAGTGGTGGTCATATTGGACAGCACAGATACAGATGATGCATTTGAAACTCTCTTCCTGCTTTCCTTTCTCATACACACAGAAGGGTAAGTTTCAGAAGGGACAAATCTGGTGGCAGTTCTCAGTATTTCTGCAGTTCATCTGGCTTGAGGAATAAGTGATCTACCACCCAGTTACAAACCAAATGATATTTCCCACTAAAGGTTGTCCAAGCTCTTCTATTTTTCACTCTAAAGGCTGGTGTCTCAGGATTCCCAGCTGAGAGAGGGAAATGATGTGCCAGATAGCTCACGGAGTAGCCATCGCCCATGAGACCACAGCCAAATTTACCCGATGAGAAAGGAGAGAGAATGACAAAGAGTATCAGACAAAATAATACTAATAAATGTTTTCTTTAGCTGGCTCTGAGAGTTATTTTCTTCTATATTGATCTGAAGTTCAAACTGGGGAGTAATCTCACTCTATAGCAAATAGATATTCTTGGAGTTTGGGAGTTGGGAATTTATATGAATAAGAAATAGGATGAGAAAGTCAAAGATTTTCAAAGACCTGGAAATTTTTTTTCTTTCCAGAAGACATAAATGTTATTTTAGTTTCCTGTAAGTCATAAGGCTTGGAACGTAACACATTACATTCCACATAAATTTTAAATCGCTTATTTTCTTAAGTATCATTACCTACTTATTGTGCCCCTGAAACAAAAACAGAGATTAAACGTGTGGATTTCCCATAACTGTAAAACCCGTATGTTTCAAAAAAGGTTTAACTCATCAAAGGGGTATGAAATACCTACCCTTAGGAACCATTAGCATTTATTAATCCTGATCCATCATGTTTTAGCAGATACACAGATATACAGCTGTGAGCTATGAACAGCAGGTTTGTTTTGCCACAAAGAAACATATTTTCCAATAAAGAAACATCTTCTGAAGCCACTTTCACTTGTTTTCTAATGAACACCTTTTTCTTCAAGCATATTTTTGGAGTTTGGGACTCCAAGTAATGGAAATGGAGCTGTTTGCTGTCATGTAATATAACGAATCCATAGGGGAAAATAGAGTGAAATCAGAACCACAGAAACCAGCTTCCTCCGCTATATCTCCCTCCAAAGGAAACAGGTTATATATAATGCATGTAATGGAGTCTTGTGGGCCAGAGACAAACAGCATGTGCTATTCGATTTTCACTCCAAAAGTTATATTAGAAATGCCACGAAATGAGCAAACTTTTAAAATGCCTGAAACGGAAACCAAGAAAAGGTAGGCATCTTCGAATAGAGACGTATTAATAGAGCTCTCTAGCAGATGTATTAATGGCATGTTCATTGAAAGGGATTATAGAGAAGTCCCTCAAAAGTCAATGACCACCTAATTTCTCATCCAAACAGAGGCACATTGGAGAGCAAATTTGGTACTATTAATAATTAAGTCACAACTTCCAGACCAACCAAGGCATGTGGCTGTCCTAATAGGAGTCTTTTTCTTAGCCCATTATTCACCCCTTCGGATACCCCTCTGCTACTGAAATACCACCCATATCTTAAGACATTACTTCATTCCCATTGTCTCCACAATACTTTCACAACCTCTCCGGTCCCCTTCTATTTCCCTTTCCCTCTACACTTCTGCATCATTTGTAACCTGTGCTCCACATTTATATCACATCTACCATCCACTAATGTTTCTCATGTGTTAGTTCAATTTCTATAATTACATTGTCAGTTCCTGAAATCAAGGACTTTGTTCTATTTTTTAAATCTCCCCAAAGCCCAAAACTATCCCCTGGAAGCCACTGCTCAAAAATAGTCCTGTCACATGGAGCTCACTGTTTGTTTTCTACGCTTTCAAGGCCAAATTCAGGGTTTTCCTATAGGGAAAACAGGGGAGTGTGAACCCTTTTCCACAGGGGAGAGTGAACCCTTCCTCTGATTGCGGATGTTATTGGCTACGATATTCAGCCTCATAATAATGCTTTCTTCTATCAACACAGATCACTGTATGTAATGAACTACCTTTCCAGCTAGATCAAAAGGCTACTGAGGATAGGCATGGACTTACTCCTCTTTGTATTTTTAGCGTCCTGCACTCTGCTTACAAGCAGCAATGGTAGTAAAATGTCCAGTACTGGATCCCCCACCAATATCAGAGTGTCTTCCTATTTGCCACCTCTTTATAGATCATGATGCAGCTGTACTAGCAAGGCCAGATTAGATAAAAATGGCTCAGGGGGTGCCTGGGTGGCTCAGTCTGTTGAGTGTCCGACTTCGACTCAGGTCATGGTCCTGTGCTTTGTGGATTCGAGCCCCACGTCGGGCTCTGTGCTGACAGTTCGGAGCCTGGAGCCTGCTTCAGATTCTGTGTCTCCCTCTCTCTCTGCCCCTCCCCTGCTTGCACTCTGTCTCTCTGTCTCCCCAAAATAAATATTTAAAAAATAAATAAATAAATGGCTCAGGTGTCATAAAAATGACCTCATCTTGAATCACACATCTAGCTCCTGTAGTAAGGGGAAGAAGCCCCAGTCTGAGGCATGCTGGGACAAACATAAAGTAGTGCTGAAAGGGACAAAAGGAAGCTGGATGTAATTCTAGCTAAAGGTACAGTTCCTTTAGATGCACTGATCCTATTTTGGCAGAAGGTTACTGGAAATCCATACAGTTGTCTAATCTGCTCCTAAAGAGGGGATCTAGGTGCTCCAGAGTAAGTCAAACATGGCTCAAGGAAGTGCAATACAATGTGGTCCTATAGCGTGATCAAGGTAAGGTTCCGCGAGGAACCAGAAGGAAAACAACTGTATGGACTGAACTACAGGAGAGAAGTTAATCCATATAAGCTGCTGGTTCTGGTTTCCCAAAGGAGACAGGAAGGGGATAGGTGAGCAGTCATGGAAGTAAGTAAGCAAAGTTAGGTTTCAGGGTGGGCAGTGGAATAGGTATGTGGGCATCATAGGGCCCAAGGATCAAAGAAGAATCCCAGAACTCTGAGACGACACCATGAGAGAGGGGAAGGAGTGAGCAAAGATGCCATTAACATCACCGAAAGGGCTCTTCGTGGCACATCAGATCATGAGGAGGGTTTATCATGCTACATGAGTCCAGGCTGTCATATACCTGTAGCTGCTGGGTTCTTCTGAAACTGTAATGATAGATGGTAGAAACCAGAATGGGCCTGGACACAGAGATGGAACCTGTCACTATCCCCCACCAAGAGACACTAAGAGACAAAACAAAACAGGAATGGAGAAGGGCCCACCTAGAAGGTGAGCAGAGAGTAGAATTTCCCTGCATGCATTCTTTAGGATGTTGATCTAAGAAACCATGAAATGGTAACTAAGTCCCAGAAAACTTGGGTTAAACAAAATTAGCAAGATTCATTATCAAATACTGTGAGGTTCAGTGTCAATCTCCAAACTTGACTCTCTTATGCAATGAGATACTCAAGTTTTTGATCCCTAGAGCCTGTGCAGAAGTGCTTCCTCAGGCACAGTGGGGCTATAGGAACAACAGAAGACAATGCGGTGACACACACACAGGTTCCTAGTCCCCGGCTCAGTGCTGTCCATCCCTGTACATCACCTCTAAGAACTTACTTGCTGAAATCTTTGGTGATGCATAGGTAAACACTAATGGTTTATTTACCTTAGACTCGACTTATGGTACAGATAATCAAGAGTTGACTTGGAAAGAATAAAACATGACGGAGTGTCTGGATGGTTCAGTTAAAGGTCTGGCTGTTGATCTCCTCTCAGGTCATGATCTCACAGTTTGTGAGTTCAAGCTCCGTGTCAGGTCCTGCACTGACAACATGGAACCTGCTTGGAATTCTCTCTCCCTCTCTCTCTGCCCCTACCCTACTCATGCTTTCTTCTCTCTCTCTCAAAATAAATAAATGAACTGTAAAAAAAAATTTTAAAAAACATGAAACATCTATCAGGAGTTACACAATTAATTAATTAATTGTCCCATTCATTTACATAGCTCTTCTTATACTTCTTCCTTTATTCCTCTACATCTCCAGAGAACACAGTCTAACATTGAAGCTCCATCCAGAAAAGAGGAGAAAAAAGTCAAATAATGCCAATGATGACCTAAGTTGTATTAATTTTTTCTGCTGCATTCTAGGGGAGCTGTTTCATGTGGGTTCCCTCCAATGTCAATCCGTGGTTACTTCTCGACATTAAGTTGTTCTTCCCTAAGATGTAAGAGAGGGTTTGCAACACAGCCCAAAGAGGCAGCAGGCAGGCTGTACAGATGTGGCTTTGCATGCACCTCCTTCATTTATGACGTGGAGACTTTGTGCGGATGCACTGGGCACAGTTTGGTGCTGTGCAGATGTAACCCCCCAGCACGAACTCAAGACTGATGGGCTGCTGGAGGCTGTCCCATGAGATCTCCCTGAAAACCACCCTCCAGCAGAGGACGCTGCCTCGCCCTGTGCTCTGCCTTGTTCCTGGAGCCCTTCCCATCCCGATGGGTCAAAGGGCAGGTACAGATACCTAAACCCATCTCAATTACAGACAGTTCCAAAGGGTTTTAGAACTAACTCAGGCCAGCTCTGAGTTTTCTGGGACATCAGCAGAAGAAAATGGTAGAACTATTTGCATCACAGATTAACATTTCTCTTTGCTCGCACCTGCCCTCCTCACTCTCCTCTGTCTCCAGGTGTTACTATTGACAGAACTGTCTGATATAATTTCTGCAACTAACCTCTGTCTGTTTCCAAGACAGCTGGTCCACAAGAGCTGGTTCACCATCTTATCTGGGTCTCAGGTCTCTCATCTGTAATAAGAGAGGCATATTAATGAATAGCTCAATTGCATGGAGTGATTACTATGCACCAGGCTCTTTTCTAAGCACTTTTTAGGAGTTAACTATTTTAAGTCCTAGAAATCTTATAATGCAATCACTATTATCCTCCCCGTTTATACCGATGAGGAAACTGAGGTACAGAAAGTATCTAATTTGTAAAACGTCACAAACCTAGTAACTAGGAGTCCTGGGGTCAGTCACTATGTCTGTAAAAATTATACTTTTAACTCTTATGCTTTATTATGTTTCCCCACAGAACAATGGTTCAAACTGAATGAGAATATCGATCATACGTTTATCACAGTTCTGGGAAATAACAATTAATCAATAAGCGTTTATTTTATCTGGTCTGCATATATATTTAAGTGTCACGGGTGTCGTGAAGACGGCAGGAGACTATGGGGTGACGTGATGTGCGTGGGCAGTCTGACCACAACTAGAAAGTGACCAGTACTGACATTTCAAGGGTAACATATAGCCCAGGGGTAGGAAGCAATGCTCTAGAGTCAGATTACCTACTTTGGAGCCTGGATGCTCTGCCTGCCACATCAATCCTCAATTTCTCATCTATTAAAAAGGAAATAATAATTATCTACCTTATAAGGTTGTTGCGGAGATCAAATTAATTAATACGAGGTATTTAGCATAGTGTCTGACATAGTAAAAACTGAATAAATGTTAGTTATTCCCATAACTACCATTACTCATTGTAGAGAGATGATTTTTTTTTCCAGTCAGAATTAGATTTGTGTTCATACAACTTTAAAAAGAGGAATTACTATCTTAAATAAGATGAACTTTATTTCCCTCTCTTATAAAAGAAGTCCAGAGGTGGGTTACCTAATGTTAGTATAGCCTGGGCATCTTCCAACATGGCAGACAACCAGCTTGTTCTTGCTTCACCATCCAAAACACCTATTAGAGCTCCAGCTATCACATTTGCATTCCAAACCATAGGATGGAAGAAAAGGAACAAAGAAGAGGATTGTACCTCTGTTTGAAAAAAGTCCCACCAAAAAGTTACCTTTGTATCTTATGGCCATAAATTGGTCACATGTCACATCTAGCACATATGGAAAGCTGAGATATGTGGACACTCATTTCAGGCAGTGATGGTTCAACCAATATCAGGACTCTGTTAAGGATGATATAAAATAGGCCTAGATTCTAGAAGGCATCACACCGTCTCCACCACAGAGATGAGCCCCCCAGGCACCCATTTAATAATAAGTTATGACATTGTCTAGGTGCAGTCATCGAAAAAGACAAATTGTTATTGCAACATCCAATATCAGTTAATTTAAAGGTTGAGAGCTTTAATTATAAACTTAAACATTTTAACCCAGTTTTTGTAAGTAGTTCTATTTCTGACATTTCTAATTTGTATAGCAAAACCTTCAGTAAGAAATATATTATCAGATCATGAAGTAGAAAACAGTAACCCACGCTAATTCTTGCAAGTGTCTCATAAATAAAACGCGAAGCGAAAGGAAATTAAATATTGATTAAAGAAATCCAAAGCATAAGATGTTTACGTTTGTTATATACATTGTCATGAAGTTCTTTGGAAGCTGACCATATGAAAAATAGATAAGTAGGACCTTTGCACGTCAGAACTAGGCCTTATGGCATCCAATAGTAGGAGATCAAGGCATGAGCGATTGCCAGCAACGTTCTCATTACATACAATGAATAAGAGAGAACGACCTTGAAATCACTTAGAAAATTTACAGTTAAAAAAAAAATCCCTACTCTACTTGTTCAATTTACTCTCTTTCTCCTAAACTCACATATTGTAAAACATAGAAGATTTCAACCAATACAAAAGCAATGTGCAAAGGCCCTCAAATCAAACTCTGGATTTGTAATAGGAAGAAATCACCACATGAAAAGGAACATGTCCCTGTCATGGGAGGAACTGAACAGTTTCTCCGATTCTAAGAAAGTGTTAGAGACAAACCACCCACAGTTTTCCATAGTTTTTTTAACCTGACTTCACCATGAAGCCAGCCAGTCAAAATAGAAAATTACGGGAACGTGATTTTCAGTTACACCACAAACCTGGAGAAATCCATGGTGTTCGAAAAGTATTATCTCATTAGAGGCAAGGATTAGCTACCAGGAAACAGCCCCATTATCTGGTCTGTTGTCGAAAAGGCTCTAATACTGACAGGGATGCTGTTTACTAACTAAACATTCAGCGAAGTATCCAAATGTGTTCTGGGTCACTCCGTTGGAATCCAAAGAAAACAGTTTGAGCAGAGAAATCCCTCTGATTCACAGTTGCAGACTTTTCAAATTAAAAAAAAAAAATAATAACAATAATGATAAAAACTAGGAAGAACAAACGGGAGCATTTGATTTACTGAGGAACGGTAGGCCTTAAATCTAGGGTAAAAGGAAAATGACAAGAGCTGATCATCTGAACTTTTGGTTAAGAGACCAAACTAGACAGAGTGTGGTGCCCCTGATTCCTTTATGTGTTTCGCAAGTAGTTTGGGGAGGGGTTGGTTGTGAGTCTACAAGCCTTACCTTGGTTCACAAGGTAATCAGCTGAAGAAAAGGCAATTTGTTTTTCTGACATCCTCAGGTACGTGTAACTTTTATTCGCTTTAACTTCAGTTAAAACTTGATGGGTAGAAAAAGCAGAATAATATTCTAGTAACTCTTCCAACTAAAAAAAAAAAATGTTATAAAAAATTCTAAACCGGAAAGAGGCCAAGACGCAAATGTTCCCTTCTTTTCTTCTGTCTCTGTCTCTCTCTCACACACGTACACATGTATCCTGGACTGAAGTAAAAGTGAATGTAGAGTAAAGACCAATTTGGGGAATATTGGAATATAAAAAGGAAACTCCAGGTTGAAAATCGGGCACCCACCGTTAGATTCTTCAACTGATAAGTGGGCATAATCACACCTATTTATTTGTTTGTTTGTTTTTTTAATGTTTATTTCTGAGAGAGACAGAGAGAGCGAGGGAGCTGGGGAGCCGAGAGAGGGAGACAGAATCCAAAGCAGGCACCAGGCTCTGAACTATCAGCACATGGGGCTTGAACCCAAGAACCGTGAGATGATGACCTGAACCAATTATGCACGCTCAACCGACTGAGGCACCCCGGCGCCCCTAATCACACCTCTTTCAAAATGATCTTGGAAAATAAAGAACACAAGCTTTGCAATCAGGAAGGCTCTACTGAATCCTGGTGCTGTACTCTTTTGGCCTCATTCTCCCAAGGACTTCCTAGGGTCATGATGAGATAAACTAAAGCATCTAGCACGAGGTCTGGCACGCAAAGATTACCCCTCACCTCCACAAGGTCTGTTGAGGCAATGTTGACATTACTAATGTCTCAGCAATACCAACAGGCCTCCTGAAAGGGTATTCTTGTTGAAATCTAGTATTAGGAGACTTAGATGCTGGGCACCCCACAATCTTCATGACATTTCCTCAATCTGCTTGGTTACAGAGCTCTCCACCCATGTGACTGTACCAAAGCTTCTGATCCCTTGCCCTGGTTTGCCTTTTCAGGGCCTCGGCTTGCAGATTGAACACCCTGGCGCTCTGTTGTGGGTAGTAGTCCTACGTTTCTGTATAAAAACATGTTTGGGGATGGCAATCTCATTCAAAGAAAGGATTTATATTGAAGTTTGAGTTGTCACTTAGTTGTATAAGACTTTTTTTTCATTGCTCTGCACTGTCTTAGGTCTTGTACTTAGCACTTCTGGTCTCTAAATTTAGGGACCATGAAAATGCTCACCCACTCCCATTCCCAAATGTATACAGTGCATGGAGTAAAGTCCACCCCAAGTTAGATTGTAACTCAAATTCTTAGCCCTTGGAAGACAGTGCTATTTTGGAGTCTACTTCAGAAAAAGCAACCCTAGGACCCACGATCAGTAGAAACTGAAACTTGTCTAATTTTCTTAGGCAACCCCTTTTCTTATTAGTCCTCACTACTGCCCTCTAGGTTGAAAAAGTATTTCATAACTACTGTCAGAACACATATAAATAATGTGCATATTAGTTCTGATTGATACATTCTGTATCTTATTTAGTAAATCTTTTTCCACATTGTGTGGAAAGGTAAAGGGAGGCACATGAAAATCTTCAAGAATTTCTTTGAGGAGACATCAATTTGAACAGGGCAGTGCCATACCAAAGGTAGTTACAAGTGATCCTCCAAAGGAGCTTCCCTCCTTTGGGGAGAGTTTTTTGTAAAGACATGAGAGCAAACTAGGAAATCATTTGACTGGCTATGCCTTCAGCAGTTGCCTTATTTGGGAAAGACTAGTCGGTGTTTGGGATTCGTTGTTCGTAAGTCTCATTTTCTCAGATTCACGTCCATTGATTCTGGCCCAGGTTTTGGTCTGCCTGTATCAGCTTCTGAGGATTTAGAGCCCCTCAGTCTGATGGCTTTATTTAATTACTTCAGTCGTTATCTTAAAAGAATATTATCTACATTTTCTTCTATCATTTAAACATTCTACTTTTAATACTTAGGCCATTAATCCATCTTGAATGTACGTGTCCATATGGGGTGATAATCACATTTTGTTTCCAATGGAAACAGTTGATGGGTGCTATACACTGGAGGTTTGTGTCCCCACAAAATTCATGGGTTAAAACCTAATGACCAAGATGAAAGTGTTTGGAGGTGGAGTCTTTGGGAGGTGATTAGGTCATGAGGCTGGAGCCCTCATGAAGGAGATTAGTGCCCTCGTAAAAGAAGCCCATGTGAGGACACAGCAAGAAGATAGCTGGCCACGAACCAGAAAGGGGATCCTCATCAGACATCGAATCCGCTGACGCCTTGATCTTGGATTTCCCAGCTTCCAGCACTGTCAGAAATAAATTTCTGTTGTTTAAAAACCATCCAGTCTATAGCATTTTTGTTTATGTGGACTAAGAAAATGGGTTCTTTGAAGTTTTCTATGTAATTTTTTTAGTTACTTACAGTAAAAGTATTTTTCTGACAAATTTCTTCATGTTAGTTAAAGTTTCAAATTTATTATACAAGTCCATAGTGTTCCATATTTATGTATCACTATCCCCACTTGTTTCTATGCCTTCTCTATGGTGCTGAACCAATACGGGCAAGAGAAGGCCTCGTTTATTAGTCTCTATATACCTATTAGGTTCCTTTGTTTTCTATTTCATTGGTTAGTTTTTTTTATTATTATTATTATTATTGTTTCTCCTACTTTCTTTGGATCTAGTCTGTGCTCTTTTCCCAACTTTTTAAAGGTAGTTTTAAATCTTTTTTTCAATCATATGGATTTAATTGGTCTTATTTCCCCATAAGCCCCACTCTTTGCTATGTCTTATATTCTGAAAAGGTAGTTCAATGTCACTCAGCTCTGATTACTTTATTATTATTATTTTTTTCTTTTCTGATTCACATTAATTATTTTAGATTTCTTAAAAGGTTTTTTTTTTAATTTTTTAATTTTTTTTTGGTTGTTTTCTTATTAGTGTCTAATCTTACTACATTTTTTTAGAGATCATGGTCATTATATTCAGTACTTCTTTTTTTCAATTTAATTTTTAAGGTTTAATTATTTTTGAGAGACAGAGAGAGATAGAGCATGAGTGGGGAAGGAGCAGAGAGAGAAGGAGACACAGAATCTGAAGCAGGCTCCAGGCTCTGAGCTGTTAGCACAGAGCCCGATGCTGGGCCGGAACCCATGAAGATCATGACCTGAGCCAAAGTCAGACACTTAACCGACTAAGCCACCCAGGCGCTCCTAGTACTTCTTTTGAAGTACAGAATAATACAGTTAATTTCTTAAAATGCACCATGTTTCTTTGAAAGTAATATGTATTATCTAATTATCCCTAATTTTCTATATATTACCTAATTTCCCTTATTACATGTGTATATGTATGTGTGTGCACTAGATCAAGCATATTAAGATTTTTGTTCAAGTCTTCTTAATTCTTTGTCTAATAGGTCTGTCAATTTCTGAAACAAATATTTTTAAATCCCTTAATATTATCTAATACATTTATAAATCTGCCAATTTCATATCCCAGTGAATTACTGTTTTATAAATTTTGCTATGTATCAGTGAAAGAGTGAAGCTTAGGGTTGCTGTCACTTCCTGGAAAATCGTTCCTTTTATTTCATACATTGATCCTCTTTGTCCCTCATAGGACTTTTGGTCTTGAAGGATGCCTTTTCTGACAGCAACATTTCCGTGACAACTTGCTTTTTGTTAGAACATGGTGTAGCTTGCTTTTTCCTTACAGGCTCCCCTACTGTTTTGCTTTTTAATTTTATAATTAAGTTACTCTCTGGCCCCACCTAAGGTGATGAAAATTATTATCTGTCTACTTGTCCGTTTTTTACACTTAAGTCAGTCCTTTCCTTTGGTAACCTTAAAGAATCTTTTCCTGTGGATTTAGGGCTTTGCTGTGACACTGTGACATAGCCTTATTTTACTATGTTCAAGAATCACTGTGGTTCTATGTTCTAAGCAAACAAGTCTCCCGTTGATTCGATTCTAAACGTTCTTGTTCCATATATTTCCAAATTTAGATTTCTCTTCATGCTCTTTCTTCCTCTAGATATCCCTGGATGCTAGGTTCAAGTCTTTTTAATCATCTTTTTTTTCTCCGTCCTGCATCTGTTTACAAGGTCACAGATACGCACATAAGCCAAGCCTTGAACTGTCAAACTTGTCCTCTGAAATTTTAAGTTAATTACTTTCTTTTTCATTTGCTTAAGGTCTATTTGGTTCTTTTCTCTTTTTTCAAGGTTTTATTTTTAAGTAATCTCTACACCCAACGTGGGGCTCAAATTTATAACCCCAAGATCAAGACTTGCTTGTACCACCGACTGAGCCAGCTAGGTGTCCTAATTTTGTTCTTTTTAAGTGTCCTTTCGTTTTATCATAGAATGTTGATAAAATTTCTATTCCTTTATTTTTTTACATCTTTAATAGCTGTAAACATTTTATTTTCTAAATTTTCATGTGATTTTTTTATCTTTACACTTTGTAGTTGTTCTATATATTTTGTGTGCTAGCTTTTTCTCACGGTGGATAGTTGCCTTGTCATTTGTGTTAGTAAAATTATTTTAGGAGTAACTGATTTATCTATGGCAGTCCCACAGAATCAGGATTGTGCAATTATCCCTAACAAATGGTATTGTGTTTGTGAGGAACATCCATGGATTTCAGCAGCCCAAAACATATTTGACAATTCCTAAGACGAAGAATTAAAACAGGCCCTTCATGTAAATTTAATCTCCATGGCAACTCATGGTGCAGGCTTAGCTGCTCAGTAGGAGCTGTCCTTCTAAGATTCTATTTCAAGAAGAGTTCTTAGTTCTGGTTCCTCACCTTCCTCAAGCTCAAGGTTATATCTTTTCTCCTTTCATACAGGTAAAAATTTCAGGTCCCAGCAGTAAAAGAGTCTAACATTTCAATTCCTCGATAAGTCACCTCGGTATCTACCAATTCATGAAATCATACTATCTTCTCCATATGTGTGCATTTGGAATTGTCAACACCATCTTTCCTGTCTTTTTCCAACATTTTCGTGTGCTTTTTAGTAGAATTAGGGGTTTGTCTTTGCCAATACCACCATTTTATCCAACCTGGATCTCTTTATTCAATCCTTACGGCAGAATTCTTATTGCTGTCTACGAAGCATGGCACACTAAATAAAAGATGGATGCTGTCCTCCTAATCTGCAGGAGAGAGATAGATGTGCCCCGAATTGTGATATATTGGTGAAGCTTTGTGGAAAGGACCAAGACCACACAGAGAAAGAAGCCATTAGTCGGGCTTGAGAGGGTGAGTGAGAGCCTCCCCAGAGGCAGTTTTGAGATGACCTCTTCTGGGTGATAGGGAGCCCGGAGGGTAGGATAAAACAAGAAGAGAAGATTCTCTAAGGGAATCAAATTTGTAGGCTCAGGATGCAGCGTCAGCCTAGAGATGAGAGTTGAAGCCATAGGAACGGTGACCATGAGGATGCAGAACTTATGGAACAAAAATAAGGCTTGAGAACCGGTAGCTTCTCTCAATCAAGAGCCTGGAGTGTAGGCAGAACTGTGAGCAAAGATTTCAAGTGGTAGAATAACTCACAATGGCATGAAATGTGGGAGAAGCAAAGTTGAGCAAAAACCATCAAAAAACCTCATGTTCTGTGGTGGGAAAGAAAACAAAGACAAAAACAAAAACAGGTGGTTTCTCTGTTGAAATTCAAGCTTCATTTATGAATGAAGTTACAAGCAGAAAAGATCTTTGCGGGCCCTAACCGTGAAATGAACTTTCCTTTAAGGAAAACCACTTTTCATCTTCCATTTGCCATATGTTTTGTTTTGACCCTCTTCCACCACTAGTTGTGATGTTTCACTAAGTTAATGCTTCTTGAGATCTTCTGGCTAAAGAAATAAACAAATCATAATGAAAACATGAAAACTATCTACTACAAGTTTCATTACTGGATGAAGATTTGTAAATTGTGCCTTTTACTATTCTGCTCTTTAGAAACACACTTACCCTTATTTCATGGCATACAAACCCCTCCACGACATTCCATGATCATCCAAAATGTCACTGTGGGCAGTTGACCCTGAAAGGAAGAAACTAAATATTTATTTACTGAAACAAGAAAATGTCTACAAGGTCCCTGAAAATCCTAATGTACAATCTTCTACCTTACCTTCAGAATTCCACGGGCTTCTACGATAATATATTTTCTTTGATTCCCTGAAGGTTTACTATCTGTCCAAACGTTTGTCATTCTATGTCCCAAAAGGGAATTTTGCTTTTTAACCATCTGCGCTATACTAAAAATTAATTCAAGGAATTGACCGCTTGTGCCCTCAAGAATTGAGTAATAAACCCTCTTGTATCCATTAAGACTCTTGCAGAGTAAGAGTTCCCCCAAAGCACCAAAGGGCAATTATTGTAAATCTGCCTAGGCAGAGCTTTCAGCATAGAGAAAATTTAATTCTCAAAGCTTACTCAGGGAAGAAAAATAGCCTCATTGAGAAGAATAGTCTTTCTGAGAGTTGCAGCCCAATATAGAGCACCCACATTATAGTACCTTTCACCTGATAACTGAGCACAGTGTTTGAAACAAGATTCTCCCAGAAAATGTTTTGTTTATGGTCTTCATATAGCAGTGCTTAACACACAGAAGGTACTAGAGAAATATGTATTGTCTGGATGAAAACATGGATAATTGAGTGATTTAAAAGCCATCAGTGGTTAATGACTAGATTTGAAGAAAAAAAACCTGGAGGTCCAGAGACGTTTAGTGGTAATGCTAAGACCCCTATATCAGGCTTATCTTTACCTTAGTCTGTTTCAAATGAAAGGCAAAGCTTCCAAAGGTGAAGTAGCATTGAATTCATCATGCCTAAAATTCATCTCATTCCATTGCAAACTTTAACAGGCAAGAGAACCATCTGGAAAGATGCTTAAAGTTCAGATGCACTGTTCTTACGCCCAGAGGTTCTGATGCCGTGAATCTTGTTAGTGGCCTAGGGAATCGGTTTGTATTTAAATGTGCTAAGTGATGCTGATGCTGACGTACATGATCGTGGTCTTGGACTGCACTCTGAGTAACCGTCAGAGATGTATATGCTGAGCCAAACAAGTCACTGCACTACACGTCCACGTTGAAAAGTTTCACCCCATCATGCTATTAGAGAAATCGTGTGTGGTTATCTTCATTCCTGGGTTATCTTCATTCCTAGGGACTCATTTGCCATCAGTCATTGCCTATAGAATCTTCTTGCTGAACTAGCTGCCTCTTTTTTAAAAAAATTTTTTAATGTTTATTTATTTTTGAAAGAGAGAGACAGAGTGTGAGCAAGGGAGGGGCAGGGAGAGAGAGGGAGACACAGAATCGGAAGCAGGCTCCAGGCTCTGAGCTGTCAGCACAGAGCCCGACGCGAGGCTCGAACTCACGAGCGGTGAGATCATGACCTGAGGTGAAGTCGGACACTTAAAGGGCTGAGCCATCCAGGCGCCCCTGAGCTAGCTGACCGTTAAAGCTTAAGCAGTTCATCGAGGTAGCAATGGTAGATTTGTACTAAGCAGTGATCCTATATTCTTCTGTCTCCCATGCCCCTGAAGGACATAATGTTCTTCCATCCCTTGAGATCACTCTTTTTTGTAATGAATCTTGAACAGGGATTGTCAGGCCTAAGATAATCTTGGAGTGATGAGCGATGAGGAAGAGGGGTAAATGCCATTTGAAACAATCTCGTAGATGATTCTAATGTCCATTAAAATTTTACTTGGATTATTCTTCTGAATTAAGAATTAGCCTGTGCCCATAGTATTTATAAGGATTCTCTTCCTTTTAAGTTTGTCTAATCTTTCTTCAATGCTCTACTCAAATTACGTCTCCTCTGTAAAGTTACTTCTAATTCTTACCTCTAAAATTATTCTATCCTGGGGAGCCTGGGTGGATCAGTCGTCTAAGCATCTGACTCTTGATTTCAGCTTAGGTCATGATCTCACAGTTCTGTGCTGACAGCATGGGGCCCACTTGGGATATTCTCTCCCTCTCTCTCTCTCTGCCACTCCCCTGCTCTCTCTCTCTCTTTCTCAAAATAAATAAACATTAAAAAAATAAAAGTAAAAACTAAAATTAGTCTATTAATGCTCTGCAGCACTTTGATTAAAACTCTACATCACATAACCTATACTGGAATTTTTTGTTTACATATTGCTATAGACTGAGTGTATGTATCCTCTCTAAAATTCATATGTGGAGACCTAATTCCCAATGTGACGGTATTTGGAGATGGGACTTTTAGGGGGTTATTAGGTCATGAGGACTCTGCTCTTACAAAAGAGGCCCAGAGAGTTCCTTCACCCCTTCCTGTATGTAGTAAGGGCACAGTGAGAAGAAGCTGTCTATGAACCAGGAAACAAGACGTCACCAGACACTGAATCTACCAGTTCCTTGACCTTTGCTTCCCTAAGAATTGTGAGAAATACATTGTGTTGTTTATAAGCAGCCTGAACGAAGACAAATGCACGGTGTCTCACCTTTATATCAACAGCTTTTAGCAAATTGTCTGGAGTAGGATAGACTGTCAATAAATATATAATAGGAGAAAGACAAGCAGGCAGGTAGGCATATATGAACGTCCTGGTATTGATGTTAAAAATTCTTGCGCATGTTCTATGGTCAGTAGACCTAGGTAAGGATAACTGGAAGAAAGATTATTCATCATCTAGTTGTCAAGAACTTTGTATTCTGCTAAACCTAAATACTTGCACGTCTTTTCATGTTTTGTTTTATTTTAGTCTTTGTATGTTTTAATTTAAAACACTACATTTTATAAAAGTAAGGCAACTTTGGATTACAGTAATGAAAAACACTTTGAATAAATTATATGTATATATATACATATAATGCTTTTGATCATATATATATATACATATATATATATGATCAAAAGCATCCAGCATGTAATGTTATTTGGTAAAGGAATGTAGTCTCGCAGAGTTTTACTTTAAAAATTCAAGATCTGGGAACGTTTTTAAAATGGTATTTCAGAACAACAAAAAGTCTTCACAAACTCATGTACTCTTCTCCCCACCATGTAAGAACTCTGCAAATTTGTTTGTATTGATTCAAGACTTCAAGGCAAACACATTTATTTAGACTGATTCGTGAAACCGGCTGTAGTAATGGAATACTGAACCATTTACTCCAGTATTGGGCCCTGAAAATCAATTACAGGACACCGAGGCCATTATTTGCCTCTTGTAAACAAAGGTTGTTTGTATTCCAGAACATGTCTGCCATGTTAGAGATGAGGGACCAAGCATTTCATTTCAAGAGGGTATAACACATTCGCCTGTATAGATGAGCTGAATGCCATGAAATTAATATTGGCTCATTCTGAGTTTTCCAGTTATGCTCAAATGAATACATCATTTTTGGAGAAAAAACAACACCAGTCCTATGTTTATAATGGCACTAACTTGCATGCCAATTCTTAAAATAAGAGTTTTGCTAAAATCATTTAAAAGAAAACCAAAATTCTATGAAATATCTTAGTCCAAATGGTTTAGAACTAGAAAGGATTCTTCCCTTGGTGCACACCGCTTGGCTACAATTAAAGAATGTTATGGTCTTGGGGAATTTCCGGTTTTAGCCATTTAGAGTCTGACCAACCTTCCATCACATAGGTTTCAGTAGTACTTACTAGGTTCTTTCAAAACAGAGCTGTTCTTTTTCTGGAAAGATCACTTGCAATTAGATCCAAGAAACAATGCTTAGAGTTTATTTTTAAAAAGCAGAGGAAGTTTAGGTCAAGATTAAAGCTACAACCACCACAGAGTCTCCACCTAAAAAGGCCCTTAAATCCAACTAAGTTCTAGGGTTGTTGTTTTTTTTAAAATATACTTCCACGGAGGATGATTTGGAGTCCTTGGTTTCTTCCTCTAAAAAGGCTGGAGGGAACTTCATGGCAAATTTAGGCTGAAAACCCAAACATTAACTCCTCAAAATCATTGGGGAAATAAACCATGGAAATGGCTAATTTCTAATTTGACTTGAACATTCTCAAAAATTCTCACCAATTAAATGTTTGGAAAAAGAGTTATCAGTAAGGAGTTGTGCCTTTACATATTAAAGTTAACTCCAAAAGCAGTGATATTGGTAATGAGAATTATAGTTTTAAACAGTACCTGAGCTATTTTTTTTTGAGAAGTCTTTGTGAGTGTACCATACAACATTCATATGCACAAAGCCTACAATTTTACAAAATACCCTCACCATGTTGTTCCATTTAATGTTGATACCGACCTCACAACATAGGCAGGCAGGATTTACACCCCTCAGAGAAGTCTCTGAATCTGCTTTTGTCATTTGTAAGATGGCAATAACAAATAACACTTGACATGTCTAACCCTTTGCATTGTGGAGAATGAAATGATCTTATGTCTGTCTCTTATGACAGACACCAGAAAAATTAAATTAGAAACTAATGCATATTTTATTGCACTAAAGGTAAAGAGAGAGTTGGGGATATCAATTAAAAAAAAAAGCAGAAGCAATATATTCAGAACTATTAAGGAAATTGAGTCAAATTATTCGTGAAATATATATGCATATACATACAAATACAGCACAAATATATCAAATTATTTGTGAGATACACACACACACACACACACACACACACACACACACATGGCCTCATCCTGCTTATCCGCATGTTTCACACTCTGGGGAACTTTAAAATGATATTTGCTTTATGCTTAACATTGCATTGTTAGTCCCTGGAGAAATTGTTGAATAATTGAATGAGGAAATGAATGTAACAATCTATCTTGAATGAAGATCGAGCAGATCTAGGAAAAGGCAATATACTGAACCATAAAGTAAGTCAACAAAATTGAAAGGATTGAAATCATGCAGAGTACATTCTCTGATCCCAGTAGACATTAGCTTAGAAATAAAACAAACAAAATAGTTATCAAGTAATCAAATGTTTGGAAATTAAGTAATGTGTTTTTAATTAATCCATGAGGAAAAAAGAGAACTTAAAATAGAAATCAGAAATATTTGAAGTAAGTTGCAGTGAAAACACAACTTATCAAAACTTGTTAATGGTTTAACAAAGCTTATAGCCTTGAGTGTACATTTAAAAACAAGAAAGGTTGAAAATGAATTATCTGGGACTCCTTATCAAGAAATAAGGAAAAAAAAGAGCAGGAAGATGCTTGTATCTGAAATATATACAGAACATTTAAAGTCAATTAGAACAAGAGAGACATACCAATAAATAATATTTTTTAAAGATAAATAAGCACTTAGCCAAAGAAGATAGCCACATCACCCAGACGTATGTGAAAAGGTTTCGAACTGATCATAAGTGTAGGAAATGAAAATGGAGACCATGATGGATACTGACACATGAGCACCAGAAAAAAACTGATTAAAAGACTGATAACAACGAGTGTTCATGAGGGTAGGGAAGAACTGAAACCATCGCAGATTGCTGGTAAGAAAAAAAAGTCACACAACCACTGTAGAAAGGTATTTGGTAGTAATTGCTACTGGAGAACCTTTGCATACACTTTTCAGGGCCCCGTATTGTTTCATAATTATTTTATTTATTGTATTTATATAATTTTATTTTATTTATTTATTTTCATTTTTTAATGCAGGCCAGGGATTCGCAAACATTTACATATCATAGCATACAGAAAATAATGTTTGTTTAACACACAAAGAAAAACCCAGGAGGCTTTTGTGGCATGAGGTCATCAAATTCACGACCAATGAACCACCCAGTGACACTGAGCACTGATGTGTTCAATACATGGGACATTTTTACCTACACATACCAGTGTGTTAGATTTGCACCTTTTGGGAAGCTCAGTTCTTGGTAATTAACTTATGAGAGGAAACAGAAAATTCCTAGAAATATATCTATTGTTATATATTTTAAATTATTCATGCAATAACAAATACTAAATTCCCCAAGTGATGTGTTCTGTTAAAATAGGGAATATTCCCTAAGGGTAGGAACAGAGGAAAAGAGGTCATGGAAGTAGTGAGACTTGAGTTATCTTCTCTTTTTATTTTTAACTTTATTTAAATCCTAATTAGTTAACATATAGTGTAATAATGGTTTCAGGAATAGAACCCAGTGATTCATCACTTACATACATACAACACCCAGTGCTCATCCCAACAAGTGGCCTCCTTAATACCCATCCCCCATTTAACCCATCCCCCCCACAAACATCCCTCCAGCAACCCTAAGTTTGTTCTCTGTATTTGAGAGTCTCTTATGGTTTGCCTCCCTTTCTCTTTTTCTTGTCTTTCTTTCTCTTTCCCTATATTCATCTGTTTTGTTTCTTAAATTCCACAAATGAGTGAAATTATGATATTTATCGTTCTCTGACTGACTTCTTTTGCTTAGCTATCATACATTCTAGTTCCATCCTTGTTGTTGAAAATGGCAAGATTTCATTCTTTTTGATCACCAGCGAACATTCCATTGTATATGTATACCACATCTTCTTTATCCATTCATCTGGTGATGGACATTTGGTCTCTTTCCATAATTTGGATATTTTTGATAGCGCTGCTATAAACATTGGGGTGCATGTGCCCCTTCGAATCAGCACTTTTACATCCTATGGATAAATATGTAGTAGTGCAATTGCTGGGTCATAAGGCAGCTTTATTTTTAATTTTTTGAGGAACCTCCATACTGTTTTCCAGAATGGCTGCACCAGTTTGCATTCTTACCAGCAGTGAAGAAGTGTTCTCCTTTCTCTGCATCCTTGTCATCATCTGTTGTTTCCTGAGTTGTTCATTTTAGCCATTCTGAGAGGTGTGAGGTGGTATCTCATTATGGTTTTGTTTTGTATTTCCCTGATGATGAGTGATTTGAGCATCTTTTCATGTCTCTGTTAGCCATCTGGGTGTCGTCTTTGGAAAAGTGTCTGTTCATGTCTTTGGCCCATTTCTTCACTGGATTATTTCTTTTCCGGGTGTTGAGTTTGATAAGTTCCTTATAGATTTTGGACACTAACCATTTATCAGTTATGTCATTTGCAAATATCTTCTCCCATTCCATCGGTTGCCCTTTAGTTTTGTTGATTTTTTCCTTTGCTGTGCAAAAGCTTTTTATCTTGATGAGGTCCTAATAGCTTATTTTTGCTTTTGTTTCCCTTGCCTCTGGAAACATGTTTAGTAAAAAGTTCCTACAGCCATGGTCAAAGAGGTTGCTGCCTGTGTTCTCCTTTAGGATTTTGATGGTTTACTGTCTTACATTTAGGTCTTTCATCCATTTTGAGTTTATTTTTGTGTATAGTGTAAGAAAGTGGTCTAGTTCATTCTTTTGCATGTCGCTGTTAATTTTTCCCAACACCATTTGCTGAAGAGACTGTCTTTTTTCCATTGGATATTCTTTCCTGCTTTGTCAAAGGTTAGTTAGCCATACATTTGTGAGTCCATTTCTGGGTTCTCTATTCTGTTCCATTGATCTGAGTGTCTGTTCTTGTGCCAGTACCATACTGTCTTTATGATTACAACTTTGTAATACAACTTGAAGTCTGGAATTGTGATGCCTCATGTTTTGGTTTTCTTTTTCAACATCACTTTGGCTATTCAGGGTCTTTTGTGGTTCCATACATATTTTATAATTGTTTGCTCTAGCTCTGTGAAGAATGCTAGTGTGATTTTGATAGGTTTTGCATTAAATGTGTAGATCGCTTTGGGTTGTATTGATATTTTGATGATATTTGTTCTTCCAATCCATGAGCGTGGAATGTTTTTCCATTTCTTTTTGTCTTCTTCAATTTCTTTCATAAGCTTTCTATAGTTTTCAACATAGATATCTTTTACCTCTTTGGTGAGGTTTATCCTTAGGTATTTTATGGTTTTTCAGTGCAATTATATCTACTTACATCTATGCTGTCAAAAATGTCAGTCTGGCTATCAGTATTAGGTAATGTGTCTCAAATTCTTGGTGAAATAAGGTAGGACATAAATTCATATTTTAAAAAGATACTTCCAGGAAAATGGAGTAGATCTAATTTTCTACTAAGTACAGCTACAAACCCTGTGTATTACATATAGAATAAGCATAAGGAAACTCAAAAAGGCAGAGAGAAGGCAGACTACCTAGAGACCTTTGAACCAGAGAAATAACGTGGTGGCAAAGGTCCCTGGATTTTCTTTTAGTCTAATCCAATTGGAACATGAGCAAAAAACATGAAGAGCTATTTCACTGAGGAGCATATACAGATGGCAAATAAGCTCATAAAGTTATTCAACATCTTAGTCATTGGAGAAATACACATGAAAACTAAGCCATCTCTCAGAATCACTAAAAAAAAAAAAAAGAAAGAAATTAGGTCTTAAATCAAATGCTGGTGAGAATGTGAAGAAACTGTACTGCTTTTACACTGAAGGTAAGAATGTGAGGTGGCTCAGCCACTATAGGAAAAAAAAAAGGCAGTTTCTTAAAACCTAAACATACAGACACCAAAAACCTCATGAATTGCTCTCTTATGCAGTTTCCCAAAGAGATGAAGATTTAGAGGCCCCTGGGTGGCTCAGTCAGTTAAGCTTCTGACTTGGGCTCAGATCACGATCTTGAGGTTCATGAGTTGGAGCCCTGCATCAGGCTCTCTGCTGTCAGTGCAGAGCCGGCTTCGGGTCTTCTGTCCCCTTCTCTCTCTGCCCCTCCCCCATCTGTGCTCGCTCACCCTCTCTCTCTGTCTCTCTTAAAATAAATAAACTTCAAGAAAATAAAGATTTATATTCACACAAAAACCTCTACGCAAATGATTATAACAGCTTCATTAAAAATACCCCCAAATTCAGAGTTCCTTCAGTGAGTGAATGGAGACATTCACTGGAGACACATCGTAGATCAACACCATGGAATACTACTCAGAAATAAAAAGAAAAAAACTACAGATAAATGTTGCAACATAAACAAATAGCCCAAGAATTCTGCTAGTGATAAAAGCCCAAACAGCTACATACCTATATGATTCCATTCCTATTAACCTTCTCGAAATGACCAAATTATAAAAATGGACAACACATTAGTGGTTGCCGGAAGTTAAGGAGCAAGTGGTGGCAGGAAGGAAGTGGGTGTGGTTTTAAAGGGACAATTTCCAGAATCTTTGTGATAATGGAAACGTTCTGTATCTTGACCGTATCAATGTCAAATATCCTGGTCATGATGTTGTAGTATAGTTTTGCAAGATATCATCATAGGGAGAAACTGAATAAAGTGTGTATAAGCTCTCTGTGTATTCCCATGCTTACAAGTACATGGGTATCTGCAAGCGTATAAAAGTAAGAAGTTCAATTAAAAATAAAAATAAAATCATCTGATGGCACCTTAAAGTTATGCAGATGACCTGTCTCCTCTCTTAGTGAATTCTAAGCCATTTCAGCATAAGCTTCACCTTAATTGCAAGGCTCCGCTCCCTTTGACTTGGTGTTTTTTTCTTTCCCCTCCCCCTTCTTTTCCTCAACTCCATCAGACCCTTGTGTGCTTGATGGGTTTCGCCCACCCTCCTAGTCTAACTCCACCTCATGCTTAAAAGATCTTCCTTTATAAAATATTTGTTATTTTCATAATTGTATTTAGGTTACTACCTATTCAATATTTGATTGATTTGTATTTAAAAGAGATTTATGAGACTTTTTTAAGTTTATTTATTTTGAGAGAGGGGGAGTACACACAAGCAGGGGCGGAGCACATAGAGGGAGAGAGAGAATCCCAAGCAGGCTCTGCACTGTTACTATGGATCCAGATACAAGGCTCAATCTCATGGACCATGAGGTCATGACCTGAGCTGAAATCCAGAGTTGGATACATAACCAATGAAGCCACCCAGGCACCCCAAAGAGATTTTGTACTCCAACTTTACCAAAATTAAAATTAAAAAACTGAGGCTCAGAATGCCTAGGCCACTCCATAAATTGCTCAAAGGAAAATAAGAAATCAGAGCTTAGATTCTCAAACTCTTTGCAAAATGGGTTTTTTGTTTTGCAAAAGTCATTACTTCCGCTTTAGGTTTCAAAATAGCCATAAAACACCATAAATTTAAACAATTAACTCTTTTGGAGCACCTGGGTGGCTTAGTTGGTTAAGTATCTGACTCTTGATCAGGTTCACGATCCCAGGGTTGTGGCATTAAGCGCTGTCTCAGGCTCTCTGCTGGGCATGTCACCTACTTAAGATTCTCTCTCCCTCTCTCTCTCTCTCTCTCTCGCTCTTGCTCTCGCTCTCTGTATCTCCACTCCTCACCCACTCTCTTCCTTTCTGAAAAGAAAAAAAAAAAAGTAAAGCAAAGCAAAGAAAAAACTCTTTTATTAACACAATATATATATACACGTATATATGCACATATATATGTATATATACTGTGTTATATACATATATATATGTATATACTGCATGCAAATTGCAACATTAAAAAAAAAGACAGAAATTGACTTGTTAATCCTCTTTCCACTCCAAATAGTTTTCCCCCATTTTTTGTCTTCAGAGGCAAAAACAAGTACCTGCCTATGTGTGCACACATACATAGGTATACAATATAAATAACTTTTTTTCCTTCTCAGTAACACATCTTAGAAATCATCCCCTATCAGCACATAGACTTCCTGGCAGACAGACCTTAGGGTGGTCCGTCCTTGCACCCTACTTCCTGATGTTTACATCTGTATATAATCCTCTCACTCTGAGTATGGGCCAGACCTATGACTTGCTTCTTATCAATAGTGACAAAGGCGATGGAACGTAACTCCCGTTATTATTTTATGCTAGTAACACATAAGATTTTGTCTTCCTAGCAGGTGTTTTTCAGAGACTCTCCTTAGCAACTTGATGAAGTAAGCAACCTTGTGGAAAGAAACTGCGGCAGCCTCTAGGAATTATGGCCTCTGGGAACAGAGGGTGACCCTCAGCCAACAACCAGCGCAAGCCAGACCCCTCAATCCTACAACCACAAGGAAATGAATCTTCCAACAACCCGTGTAACTGTGGATGCAGATTCTTCCCCACATGAGATTCAATATGAGAACACAGCCCAGAAACAATTTTAGCCATAAGGGATTCTCTCTCTCCCTCTATGTGCTCCGCCCCTGCTTGTGTGGTTACCCTCAGTAGAAGCCCTAAATAAGCAGCACCTAACTCCCAACTCACAGGAACTGAGATAACAAATCTCTATTCTTATAAACTACTGAGTTTGTGGTAATCCATTTTACAACACAGAAAACTAATATAAAGGTCTACCTTATTTTTTCCTACTACATAGCATTGCCTTCTATATATATACCATATAGAATTTTATACTTTTTCTATTAATAGATGTCAATTATCCATGCCTCCTTGCCCATAGATAGAAATGTATTTTTTAGGGTTAATTCTCAATATTAAGATTCTATATTAAATATATATCATTAATATTTTCATTGGTATTGTCAATGAACTATATACAAAAAGTATTTCATTTTTGCCTTCTCCAGGAATCTGTGAAAGTTCCAATCCCCTAAATTGCATTTTATTGCTATTGTTTCTATTTTCCAAAATACTAATAATGTATTTGACAATTTTATTCCTTTTTACAATAGTAATATTTAATGTATCTTAAAGTTACACTTAGATGGAGGATTATCTTACACACAACATATCAATAAACAGATGTTCCAAATCATCTGCCTAAGGCAATGGTTACATCTAATCAAAAGCTCTAAAACTTAGCAAAATTCCTTGACTCATGTAACTGTTCTGTTCTTTTAAGATATGGTTAAATCTATCTGGTATTGAACTACACTGGCTTCAGAGAAAGAGTCATATTATTTTATTAAACTATTGTCATCTTCCATAATACTGTAAGTTGAAATATACAACAGTGATGAGACATATAACTCAAGATCACAATTTCATAGAGCATTTTTACCAAAGAGTACAAAAACCCAATATTTTCAATGATCCTGTCTTTTATTGTTTTTATCCAACCTTCCAGAGCAAGAGAGGGCAAAAAAGTGTTGGATAAGTGCCCAGAATCATTAAGATGAAGAGTCATGAGTGTCAGAATACCACGACGCAATATACCAATGTGCACAAAGAATTTATCGCTCTTTACAGGGTGTGAGCCATAGATCTTTGCATAGAGATATCCAGGTGCCTAGAAATTATGAAGACTTGTCTCTCAATGAGAACTACAAAACTTCACTCTCAGGAAATGGCATATATCAGACACTTGATAGTCAGTCTGCTTTCCTCAAACATAGGTGTTCCTGTCCCTTCTCCTACTGTCCATTGGGTATGAGAATAGGCAGAACCTATTGGATCTCTTGGGCACGGAGGCACTTTAGGTCATCTCCTTTGGGTGAGTAGGTGAGTGCTGGTATGGGAACAAGAGGCACATGGATTTTTGGGTACTTTTGTAGGAGCTGTTACTATTCTCCTCTCCTCCATATTATTCCCCCCTCCTCCATATTATTTTGGCAATAGTAATTGCATACCTCTAGGTTTTAGTGATGCACATAGTTTCAAGCTAGAGACACATTTTGCAGCTGTACTTGTAGCTACGTGTAGCTACTACCCATGTGACTCAATTTCAGACAAGGAATTGAAGTTTTATCCTCTCCGTGCTATGGTTCTCTTTTCCTTTGGGCTGAAATGCTGGTCAGAGAAATATTTGGAAACCTCTAGTGAACCTGAAGATGCTATATACTCTGTGATTTATAATGGAAGTTGTTTTTTGTTTTGTTTTTCTTTTATCTTCTAGAAAATCTCTCACAGCATATGTAAGGAGACATACACTAAAATGTTTGCAGAAGCATCACTTATAATAGAAATCGTTTTCAAAAATCTAAGTGTTCCTCAAAAAAAGAAATGGATACATTGTGTTACATCAATGCTATTGAATGGCATGCAGCTGTGGATTTTGGAAAAGAATATATGTGTATTAAAAACTTACCAGATGATCATTGAGAAAGGGAAGAGAAAATAAGATAAAAACAGAGAGGGAAGCAAACCACAAGAGACTCTTAAATACAGAGAACAAACTGAAGGTTGATGGGGGTAAAGGGGTGAGGGGTGAGGGGTTGGGGAAAATGGATGATGGACATTAAGGAGGGCCCTTGTTGGGATGAACATTGGGTGTTATATGTTAACAGTAAACCACTGGGTTCTACTTCTGAAGCCAAGACTACACTGTATGTTAACTAACTTAAGAATAAAAAATTTTTTTTAAAAAGAAAGGCAAATAAGCAAAGGGAGAAAATAGGTGGAGGCAAACCAAGAAATGGACTCTTAACTCTAGAACACAAACTCATGGTCACCAGAGGGGAGGTGGGTAAGGCTACGGATGAAACAGGTGATGGGGATTAAGGAAGGCATTTGTGATGAGCACCAGGTGATGTATGGACGTGTTGAATCACTATATTGTACACCTGAGACTAACATTACAGTGTATGTTAACTGGAATTTAAATAAACACTTAAAAAAGATTAAAAAAAAACCCTATTTTTCTGTATTTAAAAATAATTAAAAAATAAAGTATAATAAACACAGGAGATTGATAAATATCAAAGTTAGCATAGCAATTATTTTATTGGTTGTGGGGTCAGGAGAAAAAAGGAACTATAAATATGTGGTAGGTAAGGTGACTATTTTTAAAATATTTCATATGTATAAATAAAACAGAATGAAAATATCACATATTAAAACTTGTGAGATATACTTAAGTATGGCTAAAAGTGGAAAAATATATGATAGCCTTAAAAAAAACTTAAAAGACTGAATATAAATTGGATAAATTAATCATTTCATAAAAGAAATTAAGAAAAGATCAGCATATAACAAAATCCGTGGAAAGTAAAATAATGAAAAGAAATAAGACGGGGAGGGGCCAAGACTGCAGAACAGCATGGAAGCTTTTTGTGTGTCTCGTGTCCATGAAGTACAGCCAGACCAACACTAAACCATCCTACACACCTAGAAAACTGATGGGAGGATTAACACAACAATCTGCACTACCTGAACCACAGATTTCAGCAGGTACATGGCACGGAGAGGTGAACTTGGGGAGAGAGAAGCTGGTAGTGGGCAGGGAGCCACTTTTGCTGGTGGAGAGAGGATGGAGACTGGGGGAGGGGAGAATACAGGAAAAGCACCCCTTCCCCAAAAGCAGCTGGAGAGAAAGTGGAAAATTGGAAACAGCCGCAGGGACTAAATTAAAAAGGGAGAAAGGGAAAGGAGAGGTTTAAATTCCATTAAGACTATAAACAAGGGGAGCGCAAAGGCTGCAACTCCGCAGCTCCCTACCTGGCGGTGCTCTGGCGGGAAGGGCGAATCCCCAGGAGCAGAGTGGGGTCCGGGAGGTTCTCGGGCCACATGGGGAAAAGCGGTTCCACTGCTGGAAGGACCTTTGGTGGAGACGGTTGAAGCCACCTGGTCCCAGCAGAACCCAGAAGGCGGCCACACTCGCTGGTGCTGGAACAAGGTCGTTAAGGGTGAAGCCTGGTGCCAGAAGTGTGTGGTGATTTTCCATAATCCCTGAAAGTGTAGCTGCTACACTATCTCACAAACTTTTTCCGGGGCAGGCTGGCATCTGGCGGCATTCTTGGGGCACCGGCAGAAGGGTCCCACAAGCATTCCTGGGTGCAGCTGACATTCGGCCACTGCTCGGTGAGACCCTCCCACAGAGGGGCGGAACAGGTCAAAGCCACAGTCCTTCGGAGGTAAGGGGCTGGGGAAAACAAAAACAAAACTCAGGAGAGAGGTACTGCCTGGGGCTTGGTCACAGACAGTGAAGAAGCAGGGAGTGGATGAACGCTGAAGACAGGACGGGTGCAAGATTGCTGATGGGGGAGAACAGACTGGGTAGCTGGGTGGCGCCATTTTCACCGCTCCCGCGCCTGTGCATACGCACCAACGAGTGCCGCAACAATCCACCCCAGTAGTCTAGCAGCGCCATCTAGTGGAGAACAGAGCCAATACACTGAGCCCTGCCGAACTGAGCCAACCTCGCTCTTCAAGAACACAAGTCTCACCGCCAACTTAGTTTATGGACTGTAAAGCATACATGTGTGACTTCTAGGGGAAAACGAAGTAATTTCAGTCCTAGTTCAATCTGTTAGTAGGTCCATCTATTCAATTTTCTTTCTTTTTTTTCTCTTTTACACTACTTTTCTTTTTCTTGAATACAGAAAGAGAAAAAAATCATTTTTATTTTCAATTGTTATTAAAACTATTTTTCTTTAAATTTTTAATATATTTTTTACTTTTGTGTAAATTTATTCAAATTCTTTCTTACTTCCATCATTTTAATTTAGTCTACTTCAGTGTATTCACTTTTTCAAATTTTCAAACGCTTTCCTTTTTTTCTTTTTCTTTTTTCTCATTTGCATTTTTCTTTTTCTTGAATGCAGAAAGATAAAAACTTCATTTTTACTTTCAGTTTCTATTAAAAATATTTTTCTTTAATTTTTTACTATATTTTTTGCTTGTATGTAAATTTTTTCAAATTCTATTTTACTTCCATCATTTTATTTTAGTCCACTATGGTGTATTCACTTTTTCAAATTTTCAAACTATTTCTTTCTTTTTTCTATTTTTTGTTTCTTTTTCTTGAATGCAGAAAGAGAAAAAATTCATTTTTATTTTTAATTTTTATTAAAAATACTTTAATTTTTTTCCACTATATTCTTTACTTTTGTGTAATTTTTTTCAAATTCTATTTTACTCCCATCATCTCATTTTAGTCTACTTCAGTGTATTTATTCAAATTCTCAAACGATTTCCTTTTTTTCCCCTTTTTTTATCCCCCTTTTTTTTTCTCTAATCTGTCATACAACTTTCAACACCCAGACCAAAACACCCCTAGGATCTAACATCATTTATTAGATTTGTGTGTGTGTGTGTGTGTGTGTGTGTGTGTTTAATTTTTTAATTTTAATTTTTAATTTTAATTTTTTAAATATTAATTTTTCTACCTAATTAATTCCTTTCTGCCTTCAAAATGACAAAACAAAGGAATTCACCCCAAAAGAAAAAGCACAAAGAAACGACAGCCAGGGATTTAACCAACACAGATACAAGCAAGGTGTCTGAACCAGAATTTAGAATCACGATAATAAGAATACTAGCTGGAGATTAGAATCCCTTTCTGCAGAGATAAAAGAAGTAAAAAAATAGAATGAAATTAAAAATGCTATAACTGAGCTGCAATCACGGATGGATGCAGTGGCGGCAAGGGTGGATGAGACAGAACAGAGAATCAGTGATATAGAGGACAAACTTACAGAGAATAATGAAGCAGAAAAAAAGGGACATTAAGGCAAAAGAGCATGATTTAAGAATTAGAGAAATCAGTGACTCATTAAAAAGGAACAACATCAGAATCATAGAGGTCCCAAAAAAGGAAGAGAGAGAAATTGGGGTAGAAGGGTTATGTGAGCAAGTCATAGCAGAAAACTTTCCTAACCTGGGGAAAGACACAGACATCAAAATCCAGGAAGCACAGAGGACTCCATTCAGATTCAACCAAAACCGACCATCAACAAGGCATATCGTAGTCAAATTCACAAAATACTCAGGCAAGGAGAGAATCATGAAAGCAGCAAGGGAAAAAAAAGTCCTTCACCTACAAGGGAAGACAGATCAGGTTTGCAACAGACCTATCCACAGAAACTTGGCAGGCCAGAAAGGAGTGGCAGGATATATTCAATGTGCTGAATCAGAAAAATATGCATCCAAGAATTCTTTATCCAGCAAGACTGTCATTCAAAATAGAAGGATAGATAAAAAGTTTCCCAGACAAACAAAAATTAAAGGAGTTTGTGACCACTAAACCAGCCCTGCAAGAAATTTTAAGGGGCACTCTCTGAGGGGAGAAAAGATGAATATATATATACCAAAAGCAACAAAGATTAGAAAGGACCAGAGAACACCACCAGAAACTCCAACTCTCAATACTCACTCTAAACGTCAATGGACTCAATGCTCCTATCAAAAGACATAGGGTAACAGAAAGGATAAGAAAACAATATCCATCTATATGCTGTTTACAAGAGACCTAAAGACACCTTCAGATTGAAAATAAGGAGATGGAGAACCATCTATCATGCTAATGGTCAACAAAAGAAAGCCTGGGTAGCCATACTTATATCAGACAATTTAGACTTTAAAATAAAGACTGTATCAAGAGATGCAGAAGGGCATTATATCATAATCAAGGGGCCTATAGACCAAGAAGACCTAACAATTGTAAACATTTATGTGCCAAATGTGGAGTGCCCAAATATATAAATCAATTAATCACAAACAAAGAAACTCATCGATAGTAATACCATAATAGTAGGAGACTTCAACACCCCACTCACAACAATGGACAGATAATCTAATTAAAAAATCAACAAGGAAACAATGGCTTTGAATGACACACTGGACCAGATGGACTTAACAGATATATTCAGAACATTTCATCCTAAAGCAGCAGAATATACATTCTTCTCCAGTGCACATGGAACGTTCTCCAGAATAGACCATATACTAGTACACAAATCAGCCCTAAGTAAGTACAGAAAGATCAAGATCATACCATGCATATTTTCAGACCACAACACTATGAAACTCAAAATCAACCACAAGAAAAAATTCGGAAATGTAACAAATACTTGGAGACTGAAGAAGATCCTACTAAAGAATAAATGGGCTAACCAAGCAGTTAAAGGGGAAATTAAAAACTATATGGAAGTCAATGAAAATGATAACACCACAACCCAAAACCTCTGGGACGCAGCAAAGGTGGTCATAAGAGGAAAGTATATAGTAATCCAGGCTTTCCTAAAGAAGGAAGAAAGATCTCAGATTCACAACCTAACCTTACGCCTTAAGGAGCTGGAAAAAGAACAGCAAATAAAACCCCAAACCAGCAGAAGACAGGAAATAATAAATATTAGAGCGAAAATTAATGCTATCAAAACCAAAAAAACAAAAAAACAAAAAAACAAAAAAACAAAAAACAGATCAATGAAACCAGAAGCTGGTTCTTTGAAAGAATTAACAAAATTGATAAACCACCAGCCAGTTTGATCAAGAAGAAAAAGGAAAGGACCCAAATAAATAAAATCAAGAATGAAAGATGAGGGATCACAACCAACACAGCAAAAATAAAAACAATAATAAGAGAATATGATGAGCAATTATATGCCAATAAAATGGGCAAACTGGAAGAAATGGACAAATTCCTAGAAACATAGACACTACCAAAACTGAAACAGGAAGAAATAGAAAATTTTAACAGACCCATTACCAGTAAGGAAATCGAATTAGTAATCAAAATTCTGCGAAAAAACAAGAGTCCAGGGCCAGATGGCTTTCCAGGGGAACTCTACCAAACATTTAAGGAAGAGTTAACACCTATTCTCTTGAAACTGTTCCAAAAAATAGAAATGGAAGGAAAACTTCCAAAGTCTTTCAATGAAGTGAGCATTATCTTGATTCCAAAACCAGACAGAGACCCCACTAAAAAGGAGAACTAGAGACCAATTTCCCTGATGAACATGGATACAAAAATCCTCAACAAATTATTAGCCAACCGGATCCAACAATACATTAAAAAATTATTCACCACGACCAAGTGGGATTTATACCTGGGATGCAGGGCTGGTTCAATATCTACAAAACAATTAACATGATTCATCACATCAATAAAAGAATGGACAAGAACCATATGATCCTCTCAATAGATGCAGAGAAAGCATTTGACAAAATACAGCATCCTTTTTTGATAAAAACCCTCAAGAAAGTAGGGATAGAAGGAGCATACCTCGAGATCATAAAAGCCATATATGAACAACCCAATGCTAATATCATCCTCAATGGGGAAAAACTGACAGCTTTCCCCCTAAGGTCAGGAACAAGACAGGGATGTCCACAATCGCCACTGTTATTCAACATAGTATTGGAAGTCTCAGCCTCTGCAATCAGACAACACAAAGAAATAAAAGGCATCCAAATCAGCCAGGAGGAGGCCAAACTTTCACTCTTCACAGATGACATGATAGTGTATAGGGAAAACCCAAAAAATTCCACCAAAAAACTGCTAGAACTGATTCATGAATTCAGCAAAGTTGCAGGATATAAAATCAATGCACGGAAATCGGTTGCATTCCTATACACCTACAATGAAGTGGCAGAGAAATCAAGGAATTGATCCCATTTACAGTTGCACAAAAATCCATAAAATACCTAGGAATAAATCTAACCAAAGAAGTAAAAAATCTATACACCGAAAACTATAGAAAGCTTATGAAAGAAATTGAAGACGATACAAAAAAATGAAAAAAAATTCCATGCTCCTGAATAGGAAGAACAAATATTGTTCAAATGTCGATACTACCCAAAGCAATCTACATACTCAATGCAATCCCTATCAAAATAACACCAGCATTCTTCACCAAGCTAGAACAAATAATCCTAAAATTTGTATGGAACCAGAAAAGACCCCAAATAGCCAAAGCGATCTTGAAAAAGAAAACCAAAGCAGGAGGCACCACAATCCCAGACTTAAAGCTATACTACAAAGCTGTAATCATCAAGACAGTATGGTACTGGCACAAGAACAGACACTCAGATCAATGGAACAGAATAGAGAACCCAGAAATGCACCCACAAACGTATGGCCAACTAATCTTTGACAAAGCAGAAAAGAATGTCCAATGGAATAAAGACAGTCTCTTCAGCAAGTGGTGCTGGGAAAACTGGACAGCGACATGTAGAAGAATGAACCTGGACCACTTTCTTATACCATACACAAAAATAAACTCAAAATGGACGAAAGACCTCAATGTAAGACAGGAAGCCACCAAAATCCGAGAGGAGAAAGCAAGCAAAAACCTCTTTGTTCTTGGCCACAGCAACTTCTTAACACATCTCCAGAGGCAAGGGAAACAAAAGCAAAAATGAACTACTGGGACCTCATCAAAATAAAAAAGCTTCTGCACAGCGAAGGAAGCAATCAGCAAAACTAAAAGGCAACCAATGGAATGGGAGAAGATATTTGCAAATGACATATCAGATAAAGAGTTAGTATCCAAAGTCTACAAAGAACTTATCAAACTCACTACCCAAAAAACAAATAATCCAGTGAAGAAATGGGCAAAAGATATGAATAGACATTTCTCCAAAGAAGACATCCAGATGGCCAGCTGACACATGAAAAAATGCTCAACGTCACTCATCATCAGGGTAATATATATCAAAACCACGATGAGATACCACCTCACACCTGTCAGAATGGCTAACATTAGCAACTTAGGCAACAACAGATGTTGGTGAGGATGCGGAGAAAGAGGCTCTTTTGCATTGCTGGTGGGAATGCAAACTGGTGCAGCTACTCTGGAAAACAGTATGGAGGTTTCTCAAAAAACTAAAAATAGAACTACCCTACGACCCAGCAATTGCACTACTAGGCATTTATCCATGGAAGACAGATGTGCTGTTTCGAAGGGACACATGGACCCCCATGTTTATAGCAGCACTATCAGCAATAGCCAAACTATGGAAAGAGCCCAAATGTCCATCGATGGATGAATGGATCAAGAAGATGTGGTATATATATATATATGCAATGGAGTATTACTCAGCAATCAAAAAGAATGGAACCTTGCCATTTACAACTATGTGTATGGAACTGGAGGGTATTATGCTAAGTGAAATTAGTCAGAGAAAGACAAAAATCATATGACTTCACTCCTATGAGGACTTTAAGAGACAAAACAGATGAACATAAGGGAAGGGAAACAAAAATAATATAAAAACAGGGAGGGGGACAAAACAGAAGGGACTCATAAATATGGAGAACAAACTGAGGGTTACTGGAGGGCTTGTGGGAGGGGGGATGGGCTAAATGGGTCAGGGGCACTAAGGAATCTACTCCTGAAATCATTGTTTCACTATATGCTAACTAATTTGGATGTAAATTTAAAAAAATAAATAAATAAAACAAGTTAAAAAAAAAAGAAATAAGAAATAAAAACGAAACAAATGGTATAGAAATAATAAAATCAAGAACTGGTTATTTGAAAAGTGTTAAAAATATAAATCTTTTGTCATATTTTTCAAAAAATAATAAAGAGAACAAGCACAAATAAAAGCATCATGGCGGGGGGTGGGGTGTGTGTGACTGGATGCCTCGGTTGAGCATCTGACTCTTAATCTTGGCTCAGATCATGATCCTACAGTAATGGGAATGAGTCCTGTATTGAGCTCTGAACTGAGTGTGGAGCCTGCTTAAGATTCTCTCTCTCTCTCTCTCTCTCTCTCTCGGCCCCTCCACTTGCAGCTTGCACACTCTCTCCCTCTCTTAAAAAAAAAAAAAGGAAGAAGAAGAAGAAGAAGAAGAAGAAGCAGCATACTTGGAACCAAAAATAGGAATCAAATGACAAATAAAAGATTTAAGTAAGATTAACAGATTCAGTCAACATGGGCACCTGGGTGGCTCAGTCGGTTAAGCGTCCAACTCTTGATTTCTGCTTAGGTCATGATCTCACTGTTCATGAGTTCAAGCCCCACATTGGGGTCTGTGCTGACAGTGTTGAGCCTACTTGGGATTCTCTCTCTCCTTCTCTGCCTGCCCCTGCCCTGCTTGTGCTCTCTCTCTCTCTCTCTCTCTCTCTCAACAAATAAATGAACGTTAAAAAAAATAGATTCAGTCAACAAACTTATCAACCCATTTTAAAACATTAAAGAAATATTGGAGAAAATAGAGATTTCAAAGCAAATTCATGAAAAATAGTAAATACTAAAATAAAAAAGAAATGAATCAACTACCGATACCTGCTACGATAGAGGAAACTCAAAAACAATATGTTCAGTGGAAGAAAAGACAAGTGCTAAAGATTACATTTGTATGATTCCTTTTACATGAAATGCCCAGAATATGCAAATCTGTCAGAAAATAAATCAGTGGTTGCTAAAGTCAGGGGTGGGATTAGGAGATGGCCACACACAGGCACCGTGGAGTTTCTGGTGGCAGAAAGATGTTTTAAAGGTGGATTGTGATAATGGCTAAACAAGTCTGCAAATTTACTAAAAGTCATTGAATTTTACAGGGGACTTTACAGTATGGAAATTGTACTTTAACAAAGCTGTTAGAAATAAGAAATGGAATGCTCTAATGGACTCATAACCATTAAAGTGAATGAATTGCTTATTAAAGAAATAAACCTACCTCCCAGACTATCTCATCACAACCCCAAAAGAAAATAGGCTTAGAGGATTTTATAGGCAAGCTTACGTTAAAACTTTAAGAAGTAGATAATCTGTGTCCTCTAAAATCATGTCAAGGAAAACAAAAGACAGAAGTCCACCCATTTCGATGTACATGTGGTAATGTCCTTTGATGGTAACACTTTGTAAGGATTATTATATGAAAAATAATAAAATAATCAGGGATGCCTGGGTGGCTCAGTTGGTTGAGCATCCGACTTCAGCTCAGGTCATGATCTCACAATTTATTGGTTCAAGCCCCGTGTCGGGCTCTGTGCTGACAGCTCAGAGCCTGGAGCCTGCTTTGAATTCTGTGTCTCCCTCCTCTCTGCCCCTTCCCTGCTCACTCTCTGTCTCTCTCTGTCTCAAAAATAAATAAACCTTAAAAAAAATTTTAAAAAGGATAATAATAAAATAATCACACTGTGAATGTAAGTGAAAACATTCTATATGAATTCCCAATATATAAATGAATATTATAATTAAGTAAAACTTATTATACAGGAATACAGGAATGTTCAAGGTCAGGATTTGAGCAACTTTGTAGGTTGTGGTACAAAAATTGTGTGATGATCTCAACAGATGCAGGAAAAGTATTATAAATACCCATTTATGATAAAAACAAAACTCTAGCATGCCAGAAATAAAGGGAAATATGTTTAGCCTGATAAAATCTTTTTATGAAAATGTTATGTTTAACTTTTTAATGCTCAAAAACAAAAACTGTGTTTTTATACATTACTAAAACGTGCTACGTTGTTTTCCCATTTTTCCCCTGTGTTTGGAAAAGACAAATACTATAATTTAAAAGCATTCATTAATTCCTTTTTTCTTTTTCATACAGTAAAGTTTATTTCATGTTTTAATTACTTTTACTTGCATGGTTATTACAGGAAATTCAGAAAAAGAAAACACTCACTGTGTTTCTTTTGTTGCCATGGTTATTATGCATTTAATTTTATCATTATCAGATGAATTATTCATTTTGTATATTGAAAAAAATGATTTTTGTGTGTCAATTATGTCCAGAGTCCACTGTCTGAAGAGATCGTTCAGGTCATTGACAAGGATATGTTATGACCAATATTTCTATATAAAGAATAGCTATGAGTTATAACTTTCTCTCCCATAAAGTGTTGGCTTTTTTTTTTTTTTCCTATCAAGCTTTTCGAAGCTCTGTCAATATCGTTCTCCTATTGGCTTCGTTCTGAAGATATGTATAACAGCTATTTACTAGAAGAATGGCTCGTTTCTAATCATCACTATGCTTACTTTTATAGCATCAGAAATATTCCTATTAATGTCAGGAACAGTATACTTCTACCATATCCTGATATCATAACTCTTTCCCAGAGATCCCCAAGTCATTCAATAGGCGATACAAATAAAAGATAAGGAAAACTTTTTTTTAAAATGTTTATTTATTTATCTTGAGAGAGAGTGAGGGGAAGTGCAGAGAGAGGGAAAGAGAAATCCAAATGGTTTCCATGCTGTCAGTGCAGAGCCCTACATGGGGCTCAAACCTACAAACGAAGAGATCATGACCTGAGCTGAAACCAAGCCAACTAGGCACCGTGATTTTTTTTTTAATAAGCTTCGCACTCAGGGTAGAGCCCAGTGCAAGGCTTGAACACTTGACCCTGAAATCAAGACTTGAGCTGAGGTCAAGAGTTGGATGCTTCACTGACTAAACCATCAAGATGCCCCAAGAAAAAACATTTTTATATGCAGGTGATATGATTACTTAAATAAAAAGTCTTTCAAAAAACAAACAAACAAACAAACACAATTAACACTAGTAAGAGCAAGGTTACATACAATCAAGAAGACTACCATCTAAAAATCAGTAATGTCCTTATACCAACGATGCCAGTTATAAAATATAAAAAAAAAACCAGATATCATTTGTGATATTTAAAAAATTATGATACCTCAATATCGTGAATACTTAGGAAGAAATAATCCATGATTTGGGAAATATCTAAAAGAAACTGTTTTGTATCCAAATAATAGAGTATACTGTTTACCAGTTGAGTTGAATAAAACCAAATATATTTACATATACATATATATAACCATGGAGATATAAGTGGCAGGGAGAGAGAAGGCCGACCATAGGGAGATGAGAGAACAGTTCCTTCTATAGAAGTGAAAGAATGGTCCCAAGAAGCAGATAAAGAAGTGTAGCAGTAAATCACACACAAAGAGTTGGGACACCGAGGTTTTTCTTTCCAGGAAGCAGCTTTCTTCATGCCAGCACGGGCTCAGTGGGCTAAGACCCAAAAGACTGAGCCCTGAGCGCAGTGGGGGGAAGCGGGGAAGAGGTTGTCTTTTTTGCAATTTTTGCTCCTTTGTCTCCCATATATGGTAACATACAGTCTGAATGGGCGGCCTGTGTTACAGAGTTGTGAGGAAATGTCTCGCGCACACACACAGAGCCAGGTTGCCTTCCCTTGTCTTGAGGTTTTCACCACATTCCTTAGGGAGAAGCTCTATCCCAGAAGGTCTACAGTTTGGTCTATAATTCCCTATGTATCTTGTTCATAATCACATTACAGAGAAATATTATAAAGTTTGTTAAAATTGGGGAGTAGCTGCGTAATCGTTACATTATTCTCTTGTCTTTTCCACACTTTTAAAACTTCTCAAAATCCAACGTTTGTAAAAGGAAATCAGAGAAAAGCTTGTCATTACAATCACAAATGTCTATATTTAGAGGAAGCAAACATGAGTTATCTCACTTGTATAATTCATACACGTACTGCACAAATATAAGGATCCTGATAGTCTCAAATAAAAAAGAAGAGATTTAGAATTTCAATTTCAAATCCTTTAGCCAATTATTTGCCTCATTTACTTCATATAAATGTAATTTCAGATTTATGTTCTTCAAAAGCTCTTGTGAAGTGGAATTTCCCTTCCAGAAGAGTTTTTTTTTTCTTTGTAAATTTCGTCTTAGTAGTGTAGTTCTCACTAGTAGGGTAGTGATTTTTAATTTATCTTGAAGGCATGTGATTTTTCCTTTTATCAAAGGGTTAAAGAAGAAAACCATACAGGTAGCAAGTTCTACATTTGGTGGTTTCCATATTTCTCCTTCATCCTTTCCAAGTTCCAGCTGCCATGGTTTTGCCATACGGTAAGACGACCAAGTACTTGTCCCATTATTTGCTATAGAAATTGGGCGAGTGGGAAGAAAATGAAGAGTTACCTGCTCATGTGCTGTTGGGAAGTTCCTTGTCCTCTTAAGACACTGTGTGGAACTTGTTGGGTCCCTGATTCTGTCCAGTGTTTGGATTTCATATGGTCCCATGTACAGTTTTGAGGACAAGACTGAGCCTTTGTTGACCTTAACGGATCAGTGGGTGTTTGTCTAATTATCTCTCAAAGGTGGTGATAGATAAGACTCTGTATGGAAATAATTCAAAATTCTAGCATTTGTGAGAAAGATATAAAGAACTTAGTAAAATGCAGATCCCTTGGCTCTAACCAAAAATACTTCCAGCCAACAGGCTTGTTGAGAACCTCAGGTGATCCTGATACTGTTAGCTCAGAGATCACAACATATGGCATGGTGAGGAAGTCATAGATGAGCAGAAGTGAAGAGATGCTCCCTTTGTTTCTTTGTTTGTTTTCCTCAAGTTTCCTGACTCCTTCTAGACCACGAGTCTTTGGAATGGTAAGCCTCAAACTCTCACTTTGGGCAAAATTCCAGTGGCAAGTTGTATTAGTTTCCTAGGACTCCCATCACAAGGTAATAGAAAATGAGTGGCTTAGAACAACAGAAATGTATTCTCTGACAGTTCTGGAGGGTTGAAGTCCAAAATCTAGGTGTTGCCAGAGCCACATTCCCTCCTAAGCCCCCAGGGGAAAATTCTTCCCTGGATCCCAGCTTCGGGGAGCCCCAGGCGGTGCTTGGCCTATGGTTGCATCCTGTCATATCTGGTCAGTATTCACAAGGCCGTCTTCCTTCTGTGTCTGTGTCTCTGTGTCCCTTCTCCTCTTATAAGGACACAAATCATGTTGGATTACAGACCCACCTATTCCATCGTGACCTTATCTTGACTAATGATGTTGGCAATGACTCTATTTCCAAATAAGGTCACGTTCTGAAGTCCTAGGAGGGACATGAATTTTGGGGAGGACACTATTCAACCCACCACACAATCTTCAAACTACTTGATTAGATATTACCTTGAAATAATGTTAAGTTCTTTGTAAGCAAATGAGAAAATACCCACTCTCTCCCAATTTTATTTCGCTTCATTAAGATTCTTGCTTGATTCCTGGGGTGATTCTCTTTGGAGCATTTCCCCCTGTTTGTCAGAGGCCACAAGTATCACTGACTTTAGAATTACCTCATTGCTATCTTTGCAAGATTTGGCACATTCTCAGAAACCAGGAATTCCTGCAAAAATATATCTGTGTGTGCATGTATGTAGGAGAACAGAATAAGAGTCTCTCAGGAAATCAATGCTGCATTTTCCTTTGGTTGCCAAAAGAAAGAATTTTTCAGTGAATTGAATAAAATATGCAAAACAAAATGAAGAATAAATCTCCTTAACTTTTGTTAGCCATTCCAGCGTAATGAGTATCACCCCATCAAAGTAGAGGAGTTGATGCCTAACAATTCTGAAAGGGGATTATTATTATTAATATTATTAGGATTATTTCTTAAATAGGCAGACAAAAGAGACATCAGAAATTCTAGGTAATACTTTTATTTCCTGAGGCCAAGAGATTGCAATCATCATGGAGCGTGTCAGACCCAAAGAGCTCAGTTCTCAACGGTAGCATTTTCAGGGTGGAGAGAGGTCATAATATTTAAGAACATCAGTTAAATTTACTCAAATTCAGGTTGTGCTTGATCTTACCTCATCAGCAGAGGACCTTGTGCACTTCATTCTTTTTAAAAAGTATAAAGTTCAAGTTTGATTTAACTCAGAAAAACTCCCTCAAATGGTGTTTTACTCTCTGGAAGCCAAATTCAACCCTTTGTTCTCAAGCAGTTGATCTCTTGTGAAAGTCTCTGTGGAGGCTTCAGGGCCCCCAGCCATCTCATTATGATTCAGTTGTATGATGTATCCAACATCAAACAGTCTATTAAATCACAGCAATTTAAAAACTACCCTAGAAATCCATTTTAAAAAAAATGCACTGACAAATAAACTTTTTCATTGCGATGTTGAAGTTTCCAGAATATTCCTGATCCTGTTGCTTCCAAGTGTTGCCTTTAAAGGAGGAGAGGCCCAGGCTGTCACAACCAAGCATTTAGTGTAGAGAATGAATTTAAAATTTGGATGTCTTGCCTATTGTTCGATGTGAGCACCGTTAAATTTTTCTAGACTTAGTTTGCTATACCCTAAGATTACGGAAATACTTACTAACCAGCATTTTCTCGCTTCTGTAATCTTGCTTGCTTAACACATTCTTCCCCTTCCCCCTTCCCCCTTTTTTCTCCCGCCACAAGTAACGGACAAAGCCTTCCCGCCAAAGGACAGACAAAGGACGCCCAATCAGAGAACCACAAATGTCTTTACTTTAAAATCAACCAATCAGGCCCCTCATAACCTGAAACCTCCCCTATGCTATTTGTCTCTGTCTATAAAAACGCTGTGCCAACCCTGATCGGGGCCTCTTAGCGTCACTAGCAACGAGTGCGCAGAGGTCCAGGTTCGAACCTGCAATAAACGACCCTTGCCGCTTGGCTTTGACTTACGACTCTGGTGGTCTCTTGGGGGGGTTTCGCAACCTCGGGCATTACATTAGGAAGGAAATGGCTGTGTCCTTATAAATTGTTCTTCATCATAATTTGTACACTTGGATACTGAAATACTCTCATAATGCTTTCCAAGTGGTCAGAAATATGTACAGGCTAGGTTAGTAATCTTGCATCCTAAAACCAGTCTTTCTCAACATAGGCAAGAATTTTCCATTTACGGGTAAGAGAAAATGATTTGGGATGTGAATGATTTGTTTCTCTTCAACCTGCCACCAGCGTATCAGACTTTATCGATAACGGATAGTTGGATGTGCGGGGTACTCATTCACTAGGTCTTTGAAAAGCACATATATTTTTGGGTAATTATTTTTAGGTAATGCAAAGGAGGAAGTAATTATTAGGCAGACATGACCCAGAGTTTCCATGTGCATCAGACAGTGTGGCCTGCAAAACAGCTGTGGTAATTCTAACTTCTTCCACATATATCATGTTAAATCAATGAGCACAAGTATGATAACTGAGACACGGTGAGAGCGTTTTGGTCAAATATAAAATAATATGCATATTTAAGGTTCTCTATACTCGTGGTTCTCAACCTTTGTTACGCTTTACGATCAACTGGGAGGCTTTTAAAAAGATCAGGTGTCCCCATCAACTGATGGATGGAGAAATAAATTGTGGTATAACCATACTCTGGAATACCCCTCAGTATTCTCTCTACAGCATAAAGGAATGCTCTACTATCACACTTAACACTAGGATGAGCCTCAAACATAGCTTGCTGTGTGAAAGACACCAGGTACAAAAGACTAAATACTTTGACTACATTTACATGACATTCTGGAAAAGACCCAACTATAGGTGATGTTGGAAACAAAGGCAGAAGGAAATGTAGATAAAATTAAATTTCCTTATGACCTGCAGCCCATTGACAAATCTTAGGGCAGGCAAATGTAACATTCCTTCACGAACTCCCTAATCTCTTAATGTCAATGCTTTGCTAGAGGGAAAAACAGCCTTAGCTTGACAATAGCTAGGCCTCCAGTAAGTCTTTAGTATGTGAAAGTCTCTTTGGAAACTCCTTCACCCCCAACTCCATAAAGTGGTCACCCCCCCCCCAACACTTACAGTGCAGTTCCCCCTATCCATGGGTCCTGCCCATGTTTTAATAAAATCACCTTTTTGCACCAAAGATATCTTCAAGAACTCCTTCTTGGTCATCGGCTCTGGGCCCCACGAACCCCACCATCACCCCCAAAACTTCACCAAAACCACCTTTTTGCACCAAAGACTTCTCCAGAATTCTTTCTTCGCCTTCAGCTCCGGACCTACCACCATTCCAAAACCGCATCGTAGGGATGGAAATCCCTTTAAATGGGTGCATTTTAGTGCGTGTAAATTGTAACTCAACAAAAATCAGACACCCAAGTTTCAGTCCCAGAGATTCTAAATCGGATGTGGTGGAAGGCAGGCAAGGGTAATTTTTAAAAAGCTCCAGGTTGGGTCTAAAGGAAGGGTTGAAATCTCCTCCACTGGTCCATTCATATTAAGAGTTCCAATCCCTTTTGACTGTGATATCGAAATCCTAGGCAATAAAGGAGAGCTGCCTAAAGTATCACCTCTTCTCTACAAATAGAACTATAATTTCCCTTATCAACGAATATCAGTTGATTGATCTGTGACTTTAAGACAATACAGTGGTGCGTTTATATTTTTCTCCGGGAAGATGACTCTCATTCGGGTATTTAACTTCATTCAAGAACATTGGTGAACACTGCTATATACAGCTGCGCTTCAAAAATCCATTTGCCTCTGATCGGGTATTTTTCAGGTAAAATTTTTCAGGTAAAATTCAGACTAAGATCTCTATGTGAGTCACGATTTTGATGTGATTACTCAGATAGCTAGGAAAACCTCAGGCAATATATATTAAGCCTCTACTACGTAAAAGGCACCCCCCAATCCCGAGGAATTTTCCCCCTAGTGGGAGAAATTAGGGCAGGCACACTCAGAACTAGATCATTCCCCAGGTATCCCCTGGTGCCATAATCTCTCTACAGGCAGGGGAGGTCAAAGATTCCCCCACCTGTAACGCTCAGATCTGGTTCCCTACTTCCTGTTTCTCCACATCAAATCCATCTGCCGCTTTAACACCAAACTGAATTTCTTAGTCTACAAATCTGATGTGTGACACCCGTATCTGAAATCATTCAGCAGTGTACGTGCACCCGTAGGATAAACATCAAATTCCAACGTGCTGGGAAAGGTTTGCAGGATCTGGGCCCTGCCTCTGGCCCCAGCTTCAAGCCACTGTTGCTGGCTTCCCCCTCCAGACTTCCCCAATGTGTTTGAGTTCCAAGCCCAGGTAATACTAAATCTGAGAGAAAATAGAAAGGAAACAATGTTTGTTGACCATACTCTGTGTTACCCGGGGATGAGAATTGAGCTAAGCCTGAGCTGGCTTCTTAGCTTGAAATCTGCAGGGTAGCAAAGGGCCCCCACTGAGGGCTCAGAGAGGCTCCAAGCTTGGTTTAATGTTCTGTTCTTGCCATCCTGAAATTCCTGTTAATACTAATTTTATCTTTGACCTAGTGATTTGGAAAGGATATGCCACAAAACAATGGAGCGTGCAGGAGGGTACAAGTTTGGAACCTGGGGGCAGTGTGCGTCCCCAGGGGGAGCAAGTGTCCCTGGGCCTGTGTGCCCCCCAGGCCTCCTGGCAGTCATGGGGAGCTCGCGTCATTTTTGCAATGATGTTTTCTTTGCCTGGAGCACACATTTGTAACTCCCTTTGATGTGGAAAATATTGGGGTCCAGGGCTGATGACCAAGAAAGAACTCTTGAGACACCTTTGGTGCAAAAAGGTGGTTTTACTGAAGCACAGAGACAGGACCCATGGGCAGAAAGAGCTGCCCAGGGATTATGAAGAGTGACTGATTATATACTTGGGAGTTGGGGGAGGTAAAAGCAAGGAGAAGTTTCCAAAGGACTTTCATATGCTAAAGAGGATCCACAGGATCCTAGAGGTTTAGCTATTGTCAAGCTAAGGCTGTTTTTCCCTCTAGCAAAGCATTAACATTAAGAGATTAGGGAGTTCCTGAAGGAACGTTACATCTGCCTGCCCAACGATTTGTCAATGGGCTGCAGGTCATAAGGAAATTTAATTTTATCTACATTTCCTTCTGCCTTTGTTTCCAACATCACCTTCACACTTGCCAACTCATCTTCTATTACCTAAATTTTGGAGAAACTCCTACACGTACTCCAAGACTCAAATGAACCATCATTTCTCCTATGGAGGCTTCCCTGAGCCTTGCAAGACTTCATTATTTCCTCCTCGGAGCGACCAGTGGTTCAGCTAACCTAACCTCCATTCCAGCACGAGTCACGAATATTACACCATGATTCACGGGTATTTCAGACCTCACGGAATTGTAGATCCCTAAAGGAAAGAAGTCCTTTTATTCATCTCTCTATTCCTGACACTTAGTACAGCGCTCAGCACGTCATTGGCTCTGAGTAAGTGTTTAACTGAATTAAGCTCCTGGCACAGACTTAGCAAATGGGCTTCCTGCTGATGGAAAATGAATGTGTGGTCAAATTATCCTCTTTATAGGCTGTAAAGGGTGTAGGCAGAGGAGAAGCTCAGTATATTTGGGGTGCTCTGAACTTTCCAACAATCCATCAAAATCCACTCTGATGAGACACAGCTGCCCCCCGCCCCCCACCACAGCGAGCCTCTCCGTTTTGTCTGCTCTCTTCTCTCTGCTTGCCACTCACTCTCTTTTATGTAAAATTAAACAATATCTCAGATACGCTTGGGAGTAGATTTCCCCCCCAGATGAATGAGTTCAATATTGTGGTGTTTACTTTCCGGCTTTTGGTTGAGGATTGAAATGCAGGTGTTTCCAATATGGGGGTTCTTCTGTAATTTTGCAGGTTTTTCCAAGTGGATTTTCTGAAGCAGCTGGTGGCACATACGTAAACAAAATCAAAGTATTTGTTTACGTTTCCAGGGTTTTGCATCTAGTGGACCCAGTGACGGAAGATGTTTATTTTATAGTTGAAGGTGAATGATGTCATTGAGATTGTATTGTTGGGAAACGCAAAACCATTAAGTGGGAGATTCATACACTATTTTGGCGTGTTGATGTAAAACAGAGGACGATTATCGGTGAACTTAGCTGAAGAAAGGCATATACAGAGACTGATAGGTGGTACGTTATATTGAGAACCTATCATGAATCAGATGCTAAATTCAAGCCCAGACAATAGAATATGTGTTTTGAGCCTTTAGGAAAGCAGACATACCCTGGGGGCCAGACTGTTAATTTATCAATGGATTTGCTCAGCTAGTATATCCCCTAACTAATTGATCTTAAATAATACCTTGTCATCATAATCGATTTTCTTAAAAACGTAAAAAAAAAAAAAATCCTCCTCTAAGAGAGGAGTTGTGGCTTAGGAGAAAGAAAGGGGAGCAGCCAAAGACACAGGAGGCAGGGGCCTTTGGCTGATCAGACCCGGTCAAGTCGATCCGGCTGCAAAGGGGGGAAAGACTGAAGAAAGGGAGTGAGAGAAGCCTCTCCACCGTCCCTTGCTCTTCTCCGTGGCCCTCCCCTGAACTCGGAGTCCCAACATAACCCATAGCGAAAGTGTCACAAAATGGATGCTGTCCCACACATGCACAATTATCATTATCATCATTATTGTTGTTGATCATGCAGCCTTCCCTTCTCAACATCCACAATCATTCGCCAGTGGTGAAAAATAGCCACCCCTCCGATCTTACAGCGACTCCAGGGACAGCAGGGCCAGGGCTTGGCGATGGCACACGGCTGCTCAGAGGAATGGCTCCATCCTCTAGGCCGAGCCCCCCACCCCCCGCCGGTGTAAGAAACAAAAACAACTCTGAGCATTCCTCAGTTAGCCTCGCAGAGTCTGGAGGCCGAGCAGAAGGAGAGGCCAGCCAGGTTCAGGATACATCTGCGTGTGTCCAGGAACGTACGGGAATAGAAGCCAGCTGGGCAACGGATTAGCTTCTGTGGGCTCTGATGGGGGTGGGGGGGTGTGCATGTCTGTGGGACTGAATAGTTGTGCTTCTCACTAATCAAAGGCACCTGAATGGGAGAAACACAGAAGTCATTTCCTAATTGAAAACAGTTTGAGAATCGAAACACGGGACTTGGTTCCCCCTCACCCTCCCTAGTGAACTACTTTGGCCAACACCCTGAAAGAATGATCCTTCTTTAGGGATACATTTTCAGCATACCAACACATACATTTCACACAGCACACCTGAAGGCGGGGGGGGGGGGCGGGGGGGGGGTAAAGAGGAACCCATCTGACTCTTTTACAGGGTGAGAATTAAGGGGAAGGCCACACACATCTACTTGAGTGTGTGAGTTTGCACGTATACATAGGAAAAGGTGGCATGAGGGGTGGGGCTCAGAAGTGGGCTAGTTCTCTTAACCAGCCTTGTTCTCCATCCACAGGCCATCCGCTGTCCCAGTAGAGATTAGTTGACCTCTACGGGAGGTGGGTGACCACTGTCTTTCGAATCAAGCGAACAGTAAGGTGGCTAATGCCTCGGTGATGCTGATGCTTGAAACAACAAAGCAAAAAGACGTAGGGAAGGTACAACTTGAATTTGCCAACTGACATTTAACTTGCGTTTACTTTAAATCTGGCTTGCTCCCAGCCATGGAGGAAAACATATTTTCCTAAGAGCAGAGGATTGATTAAAAATAACTCATTGCCACTGCCTCTGTGATGCAATCCTGGATTCCAGTTCATAATTGATTTCTAGGAATCGTAAAATAACATTCATGGCACACTTTCTACCGTGTCACATATAGTGTTTCCTGTTTGACTTTTAGTGCTACGTGATATTTTGAAATTTAAAAACTAAGGCCAAAAGGCCAAGGGATGTCAAAAGAAGTGTCCAGGGTCACATTACTAGGAAAGGAAAGACTTAACGTGAGTTTTCTAACACCAAAGACTAAAGGTCATCTAACGCAAGGTGGAGAATAATTAAGAAAGAGTTGACTTTCTCTAAAATATTGTATATTCAAATAACACCATCAGCAATCCACTGATAATGAAAGTAGCAAGAAATTTCTTTCTAGGAAAAGAGATAATTCCTTCAGCAAATATTTATTGAGCCCTTATCGTGTGCCCATTTTTTTTTTTGTGCTGCCCAATAAACCTTGAACTGACAACGTTGACAGCTTTTTTGTACAGTTTGCAGCACTTGTCCAGAAATACCTTTAGAGCATGTGAATAATGCCTGTTGAGTCAGAATTCATGGGGGTGGGTGGGGAATATGCACTTTCTTTTTAATTTTTTTAATGTTTATTTATTTTCGAAAGAGGGAGAGAGTGCGAACAGAGGAGGGACAGAGAGACAGGGAGACACAGAATCTGAAGCAGGTTCCAGGCTCTCAGTTGTGAGCACAGATCCGGAGGCGGGGCTCACACCCATGAACCGTGAGATCAGGACCTGAGCCAGTCAGACACTTAACTGACTGAGCCACCTAGGCACCCCAGGAATATGCACTTTTGACATGTATTTTGGGCAACTCTTATGGATGGCAAAGCTTGCCATCCTGGCTCACAATCTTGACTCAGATTTCCAAATAGCTTGAATTTATCTTTTTTTTTTTTATTTCCAGGAACACAAGGTAAATACTGCCAGACAAATGAGTGCCACTTTCTTTCTCTTTCCATTATTAGCTTTGAAATGATATTTTCTCTCAAATGATCATTCTCTGAAGCAGTGAAGTGACAGATGCTGATAAGGCAAGACCGCAGAATCAAGTCACCAAGTACAGGACTATTCCAAGGTGTTTGTTGAAGAAATCTATGAGGGTGGCCCAAACGCGAAGGTTTTTTGTTTTGTTTCATTTCTTTTTATGTTTTGTTTTCATTCTTGATTCGGCAGCAATCTCATCAGTTTGTCTGACTAACGTTTCTGCCTGTATTTTAATGATTTATTCTGCCCTGTCCTATGAATTACTTGGCAGAGTTTCTGTTACCTTGGAACATCCCATGTCCAGGGGCAGGTATTGGATTACGTGTACGTATATTTCAAGATGAACAGATGCAAACATCTGAAATATTTGCTCTTTTATGGATCTCTCAGGATGACCTAATTTCCCTAACATCTTAAATTTAAAATCATAACTCAGATTTCACATTCTTTTTTTAAAGTTTATTTATTTATTTTGAGAGAGAGAGAGAGAGGAGAGGGACACAGAGAGAGGGAAGGAGAGAATCCCAGGCAGGCTTCGTGCTGTCAGCACAGAGCCAGAAGTGGGGCTTGAACTCACAAACCACGAGCTCATGACCTGAGCTGAAATCAAGAGTCAGACGCTCAACCGACTAAGCCACCCAGGAGCTCACAGACTTTGCATTCTTTAATATCAACTTTAATCCTTAAGACCTCTGAAGAATTAAATGGTATATAACAAATATTGACAGAGAGTCAGAGTGACAAAATTCTGTGTACATCAAGAAGGAAAGACAGGGCCTACTTACAAAAAAGGCCTTAACTGTTTAGTTTGCAACCACTGCCAGTATCTGATCTGTGAGTTCTGCCTTCTAGGGATCCTTTTTCTCCTGGGGTGTAAATCCTTCTTCAAGGTCCACGAAGGGAAAGCAAGGCAAGAAGAACCTGGATCAAGAAGTCGGGAAGTATGCAAAAAGGCCAAACTTTTACAATCAGTATGAGACAGAACTACCAGACTATTTAACAGTGGTTCATTAATATCAATAATCCTCAAGTGTCTTTTTTTGCAGTCTGAAATATGGCCTCTTTTCCACGTCACAGTATTACTTATACATAACCAGTCTCATCAGTATTTGAGGCGGGAGGCAAAGTTTAGAAGGAAAGACTGGGCGAGAGAAATACCTAAGAATTTCTCAGACCACAGAACGCAGGATATTTTAGGGTATGGAGAAGGAACATTCCTTTCTTTCTTTTTTTAAATTAAAGTTTATTTATTTTGAGAGAGAGAGAGAGAGCGAGCGTGCACGTGCCCAGGGAGGGGCAGAGAAAGGGACAGAATCCCAAGCAGGCTCCACACTGTCAGTGCACAGCCTGATGCACGGCTCTATCCCACAAACCATGAGATCATGACCTGAGCTGAAACCAAGAGTCGGATGTTCAACCAGCTGACCCACCCAGGCACCCCAAAGATGAAACATCTCTAAAGTTCTACATTAAATGCCAGAAACTTGCACTCTATCCTGCTGTAATTGAAACTGAGTATGTCTAATCTGGGTCTTTTAACCACAGCACTATTGACATTGGAACCAAGTAATTCTCTGTTGTAGGGGCTGCCCTGTGTAGGATGCTTTGCAGCAGTTTTGGCCTCTACCCATTAGAAGTCAATGCACCTCAACCCCATTATGACAATCAAAATCGCTCTGCATGTCTCACGGAGGAGGAGTTCCCCCATGTTAAGGACCACTGAGCTACCTAGACTAAGTCTGCTATGTGGGCCACCCTCTGTGTGTGAGACAGTTCCCAGCCTCCACCTAGGCCCCAACCCTATTGCAAAGGTAACCATTGGATTTGTCACTGTTGGTTCAGTTTTCATTGCTGTTGGGTTCCAGCTGGCATCCTCTTTCCGCCGTCTTAGAGGTGAAAACTTTCTCCTGAAAGGTTGAAGTGTCTTCTTTTGTGTGAAATGTCCCATGTTTCCCCGCCCTGCACGGTACTGAGAAACCCTACTCCTCTTTGAACCCAGCTGACGGGAAAACTTATTTCATATTTTCTCTCAGGTTGAGTTCTGGGTTCTACAGTATCCAGGTCTCAGTAAGGGCACATATGGTGATATATTATAATTGCAGATAGATATATTTATCCCATCCCCTAAGGTACGAGTTGCTCCAACAACTGTATCCTGTTGATCCTCCTCAAGTTTCCTAAGTTTGACTTTTATGGTGTCATAGCAGGGAAAGTTTTTCCAGCACTGCTAAAATTCCACCATGACACAAATCCATCGATGATTAGGCTCGCTCAGAAACTTCGAGTCCTCTGCCCGTGACACCAGTTCGTCATCTGAGGCCAGGGAATCCTGACATGCTCGTGCGCCTATGGGATATCTGCCAAAATTACACCCCAGACTGGATTTTTGCCATACCTGCTTCATCTGGCTTCTGGGGTATGACTTAAATCTTCTGATTTACCAGAAGTCGAGTATAAATGACATTATAAACTGTGCATCTGGGTGACTTCAAGGAAGCCTTTCTTGCCAAACATCTACAGGCAATATCTTTGCTCTGAGAACTACAAATCACAGGACAACCAAATTATTACTTATGGGAAAAGCTAAATTTCCAGGCTTTAGGAAAAGTGATTATTACCTCGGTCTCTTTATAGAAAAAGATGTATCTTTCAACTTTCTTAAAACTGAGTCCTGAAACTCAAAATGGTTCTAATTTATATCATGAGCCCATGCCTAGTTATTAAATATCCATCTAAATAGCAAATATATTTGATTATGGTTTTTTGCACATCTTTGGTGAACATTGTCTATGATATTAAAGTTACTCAATCCAATCCTATGATAAACCATCAGTTGCCCGATTGTAGGATGAAGAATGAGATAGTGAATCCATGATCAGAGCCAAGTACCCATATAATCTGCATTCATGTAATTTGCATATTTATAATTGAGAAATAGATACCCAGTTTAAAACAGCAGAAGGGAACCTAAAGGGAGAATTCCCCGAATGAAATTCAGCAGTGGTAACAGGGTAAAAGGAAAACAAGGTTGATCACCCACTCAGCACTGATTCTCGAATGCCAGCTTTGATAGTTGTTCTGAAAGGCCTCGGTGGCATTAGGATTTACGCCTGACCCACTTATTCATCAAGCCTACGGCACAGGCACTTTCGGAGGAACTGTGAATGTAGCAATGAACGAGACAGACCAGGTCCGTCCTCCCATGACGTTTGAGTTCTAACATGGGGAGTCAGAGAAATCAATGAAGAATGTTGCTGACGAGTGCATTTAAGAAAACAAACGCAGTGATAACATAGGGTGTTACTTAGAGCACAAGGGAAAAAGCATCTATCAGATGAGATTCTCAGAGAAGGCCATGAGGGTGACTTCTGGGCTCAGACCCGAAAGACGAAAGCAAACAATATTTGCTCAAAAGCAGTTGCAAGGGAGGAAACAGTAAGTAGAAATCCAGCGTAGGAGACATAACTGGGACAGAAACAGGGTCAGGGAGACTTGAATCTCAGTGATCAGGAACAGACGGGCAAAGGGCCAGGACACATGGGGATTTAGAGATTAAGAAAGGAAATCAGATGTTACGCCAAAGGCCAGAAGCCGTTGGTAACTTTTAAGCCATAGGACGACACGATCTTACGAATTTTGAGCCCTGTCTCTTCCTGCCAGTGTTCCCAAGCAGAACACCCATAGCAGTAATATTCTCTACTTCTGGCTGGCTAATCCGCTAACCTGTGGCACATTAAGTGTAATTAGCGGCTTCAACTGGGGCTTCATTTTTAACAACTATCTTTGCATTTTAGTTTTATTTTCAGTCATCACCATGATCATTAATGTCATCTATAATAATTAGGATATTCCTCTGTGCTGCCAAAACGCAGCTTCTAAATAACTGAGGCTTTAATGTAGTTTTGTCTCCCAGAACATAGGCCTTAATATCCTTAACGTTTTAATTCTGTATGTGTCACTTTCTTTCCCTATCAATGGACGTTGATGTTTTGTACAAACGCAGCTGTATTCAAGCTAATATAAAACATTTGCAGTTTTGCAAACTCTTTTAATAAGGGCCGACCACTGAAGATACAGGGTCAACTTCACAAATCTCCAAAGCTCGTACAAGCAATAAATTCGGATCAATAAAAAGTAATTGTCCAGGCAATAGGTTATATACTGATATGAAAAAATGTTATTAAATATTGGTTCTTTTTTGTTGAAAAATGCGCATAAAGTTCAGAAGTAAAAGATACTCTTCTTTCTCTGCAGTTGTCTGTTTTTAATTAAAAAAAAAATACTTCAAACTTGTTATTAAAAGTCAGGTCGAGCTAGAAAATGATACAGGTATGGAAAGGAAAGGAAAATACCACGAAGAAATCAAAGATGTTTATCTTAAGACCTCAGTCATCCAGATGACTGTATCCTATAATACAAAAGAAAATATCAGAAGACGTCGAAAGCTAAAGAGAAAAATGTTCTAGGTTATTTTGTTTTGACTAACAAGTAATACATTAATCAGCATTCTCCAAAGGGATAAAACCAATAGGATATACAAATATATAAACAGAGATTTATTGGAAGGAATCAGATCACATGATTATAGAAGGTGACAAGTTCCAAGATACACAGTTAATAAGCTAAAGACCCAGAAGAGCCAAGGTTTCAGCTCAAGTCCGAAGACAGAAAAAAAACTGATGTCCCAATGCAAAGGCAGACAGGAAGGATTCTCTCTTACCTGAAAGAGGGTCAGCCCTTTTGTTCCATTCAGGCCTTCAACTGATTGGATGAGGTCCACCCATACTAGGGAAGATAATCTGCTTTACTCAGTCTATCCAATTTGAATGTTCATTCATCTCCTCCAAAAACACCCTCACAGAAACACCCAGAATAACGTTTGCCCACATCTCTGGGCAACCCAGGGGTCCAGTTAAGTTGAGGAATAAAACTAACCATTGCAAGTAGTAGGGTAATTTTTAAAGCTTAAGCCAGGATTAATTTATCCATTCATCCTACTAACATTTATTGATCCATTCTGGGTGCTAGGGATCCAGTGAGTGTAAGAAATAATCTCTGACTTCAGTGGCTCTTGTGAAACAGCATACATACATAATCCAAATGCTGTGAGACAGTTACGAAAGGGAATGCATTGGAGACATGGGTAGTAAGAGTCTTAACTCTAAAATTGAGAGAATGGTGGGGTCCCTGGGCGGCTTAGTCAGTTAAGTGTCTGACTCTTGATTTCAGCTCAGGTCATGATCTCACAGTTTGTGAGATGGAGCCCTCAGTCTGGCTCTGTGCTGACAGCCCTGTCCCTGCTTGGGATTCTCTCTCTTCTTCTCTCTCTGCCCCTCCCCACTCATGTGTGTGCATGTTCTCCCTCCCTCTCTCTCTTTCTCATCTCTCAAAATAAATAAATAAACATTAAAAAAAAATCTTTAAGATTCAGAGAATGGTAATGAAATGACCTGCAAAGAAGAGATAAGCTTCCCATGGAGAAGGAGTGCCCTGTCCAAAGAAATACCTTGTATCAGAAAGGAAAGTGGGGAAGGCAAATGGACTGAGGAACCAGCAGAACCCTGGGCTGTGGAGAGAAGCTCAAGTGACAGTGGAAGATTATGTCACAAAAGGCTTTGTAGACACTGAGCATCGCTGTTTGATTGTTACCATGATCCAAGGGCAGAGTTTTTACTGGATGAAAGAGTACTCAACAGTTCACAAGGAAGTATATTCCATTTTCGAAAAATCGTAGCTCGTTTTTGCTCGAATTTATCCAAAATATTTTCTTGGCAGATACTGACTACGAACACTTGTTCTGCCCTCTAATGACTTGTTCTGTCAAATGTTTAGACTTCAAAATTACATCATGACTCTTTTATTCAATGCCCATTAATCAGGACAGGAACTGTGCTGTGAACCGGTGGACAGGACCCATGTGGCCCTTTCCTCATAAAGCTGAAAGTCTCCTAGAGAGGGAAGGGAATAGACAACCATAAACAGAAATAAACGTGATTACCGCAACAAATGTAATATATAACCATGACTTGGTTGTCAACGCTAAACACAGGATCATCCCCAAACAAAAGAATCCCAGAGAGACGTATGGAAATCTTAGGCCGTTTCGTCTTGGAGAATCAGTGACACAATTGCCAAAGTCTCTAAACCAACTTGTAGGATGGCTCTAAAGTCCACATAAACCCATGGTCTTGCTCAGGCATAGACCCATTATTTTAACTGTCAGCTCCACGTGGGAACAAGAAATAAATTTTAACTTCTTTCTTACTTCATGGTCTGATTCAGCCATACATTGTTTCTATTGGTTACCACTGATGAGTTTAACCACTGCCTGTTCAACATCGTCGTTTATTTGACAGAAAATTATACTTTGAGCATCTGCTGTCAAAATCCAAGAAATGACATAAAGGATAAGAATCAAGTTTGTCACAGTTTTCTGCCTCTAGGCAATTAGAGTTTTATGGCATCTTCTTATAACTAAATGGGAAACATAAATCCTATAATTGAAATGAGATGAACTCATTTGCTTACCTGAGGACCAAGCTGTTTTTCATCATGCCGCCTCCCAATACCCTGAGCCTCAAACGGAAAGCAATGGATGTGCACCTCTGGTCTTTGGTGAATTATCACCAAAATGGTTTTAATATTGAGAGGCAGAGGGGGAATAAGGGAAACCCAGAAGCTGAGAACTGGTTCATACCCACCAAGCTCTGGTCTGATTCTCCTGGTTGCTATTAAAAATATTTGCAAGCTGCAATAATTATAGCCTAAACAATTTATTGAGGTCTTTCTTTATCTGCCTTGTACACACATTCAGGTCTTCCCACTGGTTTCCACTACTCAGCTTGCTGTTGCCCTTGGATGGCAGCCATTACCGTTCACCATCCTGCATTAATCACACACCTGCTTCAAACTGCCTGGACCCAGCCCACTCTTCTTTGGAAACATCTTGCCCTCACAGCATCCACGCTCACAGGGGATGAGACTAAGGTGATTTTCAACTCCTGGGGGGCTGGGATCCTCTGTATCATTACTGTAGCAAGAACAAATAGAGACTGAAAAGGAGACTAATGCTGGGGGCGGGTGGGGGATACTTTTAATAGAGAAGAAGCTTTTACAGTGAATTAGCATAGACAAATATTGAATAGCCCAGTTTTGGATCTAGTTTTGCATTTACATATCCTCTATTTTAAGAATACCTAGACATTTAACTATACTAGGGATTGAACTTTTTAATTCTAAAATGAGGAAACTCAAATACAGCCAGTAGTAAAATTCAATTAACTGTGTTAAATAGGAGTTCTTGAACTTGGAATGAATGCATATTAATGCATTCATCCATTTAGCCATTCATGTATTAACTCATTCAACAAATATGTATTCAGAATCAACTGTCAGTAAGACTCTATTCTAATCAGAGCCCTAAACATGGAGGAAAAGATTGGGTTGTATTTTTATCATATTGGATTTATATGGCACAGAAAAAGATCGCATAGTGGTTTTTGTTTTGTTTTGTTTTGTTTTTTTTCCTGAGCTCTTTAGAAGTAGAATAAATATAATCTATTTCTGGAATCAAACAACAGGGTTATTATGGTTTTATAATCTCATTTATTCATTTATTTATTCATTCATTCATTTATTCATTCGGTAAACATGTGTTAAAATCCTACTATCTATATTGGATGAAGCTCATTTCCTACAGAGAGGAATAATTATCTCAATAGATTATTTCAGGAAATATAAGTGTTCAGCATGGCCTGCTCACAAGATGTTTAACGGGGAAATGGAATAGGTTTGTTTCTTTGTCTAAAAGTAGAAACTGTCTCCTTAGGCAGTTGGAAAACACTGAAGACTTTTTTTTTTAAGATATATATTTTTTAAGTTTATTTATTTATTTTGAGAGAAAGAGAGAGAGAGAGCAAGTCAGGAGGGGCAGAGAGAGAGAGAGGGAGAGAGAGAATCCCAAGCAGGTTCCATGATGTCAGTGCAGAGCCCTACTTGGGGCTCTGTCTCATGATGGCAAGATCATGACCTGAGCCAAAAGCAAGAGTTGGATGTTTAACCAACTGAGGCATCCAGAGAAACACTGAAGACTTTTAAGGAGGAGAGAGATTTGGCCAGGTTAAAAATATCTTCCTGAATGAGTGTGGATGGTAAATAGAGGGCTAGAAATCTGGGATGAGGGGGAGAAGTCCACGAAGGCTACCACAAAGGGCCATATGACAGAAGATGGAAACTCAACCAGCCACCCTGAGGCTGGGGGATGAAAAGGAAGTAACGCATTCAGAAGAGGTCTTATCCCCCTAGCAACATGTAAATGAAAAGCGTAAATAACACTTAGTCATATAGATTTTAGAGTCACCATTTTATAGGCAAATATAAATCTGTTAAGGGTCAGAAGAGCTAAATCGTTAAATCCAACATTCACAATGTACTTCCCATATGTCTGAATACACAGATTAATACTTAGAGATTAAATTCACAGATTAGGTCCTTGCAATCATCCTATAACTCTCTCCCATTTTACAGACTAAGAAACTAAGACAGGAAAGGTTAAAGAAAATTTCTCAAGCCTCCAGCCACTAAGTAGTAAATGATAGGCTTAAAATCCAGGAATTTAACCATGACCCCAAGTGGCATTATCATTACAGTCATGGAATCTTTATTGTAATAATTCTTGCTCACAATAACATCAAATTGTACAGAAGAATTGTACACTTCTGGAATTCTTTCTTTCCTAATCCCATACTCTACAGTTCCCTTTTCATTTGTTTTTTTTTTTTAATATCTTAAGGTTTTTCCTCCCTAATTTTGGATAATATGCTTGATACTCTTTAATAAAAACAATACCAGGGCGCCTGGGTGGCGCAGTCGGTTAAGCGTCCGACTTCAGCCAGGTCACGATCTCGCGGTCCGTGAGTTCGAGCCCCGCGTCAGGCTCTGGGCTGATGGCTCGGAGCCTGGAGCCTGTTTCCGATTCTGTGTCTCCCTCTCTCTCTGCCCCTCCCCCGTTCATGCTCTGTCTCTGTCTGTCCCAAAAATAAATAAAAAACGTTGAAAAAAAAAATTAAAAACAATACCTATTTTCTCCTCACTCTGATCAATGATTTAGCTTAAAACACTTTGCCCCACATTCTCCATCTCTAGCCCCAGTGTTTGATGGTGGTGTTATTGTTCTTATTTTTTTTATACTGACCTCTTATGAGTATTGTACATCCACTTCTAGTTCTTTTTCCATAGAATTTTCATGGTGTCTGTTATCCCTTCCCTGCTTCTTAAATCGAAGTTGTCACTACCCTTCCGTGCCCCGCAAGAATTCCTTCCCTCTGTCATCTCCCACCTTGCCAGTGAATTTTTTTCCTTTTGTAAGTGATTCACTTGGTGAACTTTCACGGGCTGTTCTGCACCTATACCCAAGCTGGCCTTGCTTCTTTTCCATATCCTCACTCCCAAGCTCTAGCGCACACACATGGCCACATGATTAGGACAGTGCAGGTGATTTTATGGCCACTGTGTTAGAATCCTGTCTTTATCTCAGATTTAATGTTAGGACCTTTGTGAAAGCTGAAAGAGATGTCCCAAGTATCAAGATCAAGTTGGGTTTATTTCATTCTACTGAATCACACCACAGTGTGAGTTGCTTCTACGTGGGCTGTGACTTGTTCGTGCATTTCACTTTTATCATTTCCCATTGCCTATTTATTTCGTTTCCTTTTCCATTTCTATTCCGTTCCTTCTCCTTCCTTCCTTTTGTTCCTTTTATTCCTCTTTCTTCTTTCTTTTCCCTTCCTCCCTCTTTTCTCCCTCCCCCACCCCGTCTCCTCAAACTATGTGTTTTGCCACCATCCTGTGTTTTTCCAAACTTCTCCTTCAGAGAAATAGCGGTCGCTTCAGGACTTTCCTGGGAAGTTTGGGTTTCCCCTGTCCCTCCTTTTCTGAGAAAGCGCGAACAATCTGGGAGCCTCAGGATGGTGAAAGCATAAGGAGGAGGAGGTGTGCTGGTCCTCGATCCACATCTGCCTGCGCTGACCTCTGCTGAGATGACACAGAGCTGTCCGGTTTTCTTCCCAGTCTCTCCTCGGCTGGTCTCCATCCCGAGGAGCATCAACAGTCAGCCCCTCCCCCGCTCCACTCTGTGGTCAGGAAAACTTGGCAGTGCTATTGAAGTCTGTCTTGAAATATCTTCACAACTCCATCATACTCTTCTATTTCTGGGTCATGCATGAGGGACTCTGTGAGGCTTGCCAGATTCCAGGGATTTAGATAGAAATACTATAAAAATCTCTCCTGCTTCTGAGTTCACCAAACTATGGAAAATCTATTCTAACCCCCGTCCCCATTACCAGTCAGGCATTGACTTTTAGGGGAGAGTAGAGGGCACAAGTCTTTCATCGGAGACCAGGATCAGTGATTTATTGTATGCTGCTGCTGCTTTTTTTTTTTTTAATGTTTATTTATTTTAGGATAGAGAGCATGCGAACGTGGATGTGAGCAGGAGTGGGGGCAGAGAGAGAGGGAGAGAGAGAATCCCAAGCAGGCTTCATGTGGTCAGTGTAGAGCCTGACATGGAGCTCAATCCCATGAACGCTGAGATCACGACCTAACCGGAAATCAAGAGTTGGATGCTTAACCAACTGAACCACCCAGGCACTCCCCCTGCTTTTTTTTTTTTTTTTATAAACAAATGAACTTTCACACTTTTCACCCAGTCCAAAGCATTTCGATGCCCCCCCCACAACTGGAAAGCCCCATTCTCAGTGCTTCTTCTCAATCTCTTTTGGGCCGGTACTTGAATAAATAGCTCCTTTTGTTTCCTCTTGCTTTGCTCTTTTAATCCTACCCTGTGTGCTGAATATCCTTTAACTTGTTTTGTTTTTAATGTTTTTTTGTTTTTGTTTTTGTTTTTGTTTTTGGGGGGGGGAGACAGAGAGAGTGGCAGAGGGACAGGGAGAGAGACATAGAATCTGAAGCAGACTCCGGGCTCTGAACTGTCAGCACAGAGCCTGATGAAGAGCTCCACCCCAGGAACGGCAAGATCATGACCTGAGCTGAAGTCAGCCGCTTAACCCACTGATCCACCCAGGCGCCCCTTCTGGCAGCTGATTCTTCCAGTGACTTCCTGATGATCTATACACTACACTCTAAGAATCGCAATTCAGACTCAAGCTGGAAAGTAGTTATATGGACCAGCCTTCACCAGTGAGTGAGTTTTACCAAACAGTAAACGTACACAACTTCCTAAAACAAAAGTGGTCACTTAAAAACATTTTCAATATTGAACCTGACCCGAACTGCTAAATCCTCCTGGTTCAGTCCCAGAAATAAAATTGTTTTGAATTTCAGCCTCAGGTCAAGATCGTTATTAATTCTAAATTCAGGTCTCCAGCACACCTACTCTGGGTACCCAGAGGCCTGCTGTGTGCCTGCCTTGACTTTCTTCTCAGCACCTCTGGGATCTGCTAGAGAAAAAAAGCTTCTAGCAGATGACAAAGGATCAGTTTCTGCCACCTGGATGGGTGGGTTCCTGTGACCTGCTCACCCCATAGTGCAGTGGCTCTTAAAAACCATTCAGATTAACGCTGAACCTTCAGGGGCCTGTAAATATCAGGCATTGTTTCGTTTTCTCCCATTTGCTCTCTTCTGTCATTGGAAGACCATTTAAAAGGGTTGAGTGGGAGCTGTGGTTGTATTTAAACTGATGTTCTAACAGTTCTCGTTAAAGTTTAAAGAATTTTCTCAAAATAAGAAAGTATGAGGGGCGCCCGGGTGGCTCAGTCGGCTAAGCGTCCGACTTCGGCTCAGGTCATGATCTTGCAGTTTGTGAGTTCAAGCCCCGCACTGGTCAGGTCAGACAGCTCAGAGCCTGGAGTTTGCTTTGGATTCTGTGTCTCCCTCTCTATCTGCCCTTTGCCTGCTCACACTCTCTCAAAAATAAAACAAAACATTAAAAAAATGTTTTAAATGCCAAATATGAAGAAAAGAAAGTATGTATTATCAGGTATTATCTAAGTTTTGTAAGTGAAGAGAAAGATGAATCTTCAAAGCACCTCAGCTTTATGCTTAAAAACATCAAGAACATGTTTTATTGCTGCTGCACACTGCCATACAATAACCCTTTTCATGATAAATCCTTAGGGAATCCTGAGGGATTTTAGAATAGAATACATTCTTACAACCTGGAATCATTAAGATCTAAATACAGGAAGGGTGCTGGCTACATAATCTTGCAAAAGCCTCTAACCTTTTAAAGCTTTGATTGATGAGTCTGATATCACTTTGCTTCAAGCTTCATGGGTCCATTGACTACTAATCAGGTTTAATAAATGTAATTCCATTTGAAAATATTAAGTACCATAAAATTATTACCTTGATGATTTTTAACTAAGTGCACTCATAAAAAATTCTGACAGTTTTCATGAGCAGTGATCATCGAACAAAAGTGTTTTCTGCACGTAATATACCACATCCAATATACTTAGAATTATATTTTTAGAGGTTTCTCCATTTAATCTGTAATATAGGATAAAAAATTAACTAGGGAATGAGCCGTTTCTTAGTATGACTTATAAAATAGAAACTTACAAAGAAAAATCAATAGAGATCATTTATCCTCTAAAAATGAGAATAAAGTTTAAAAGGTAAGAGGACAGATCTATTTTGATAAATAGACATTTGATAACTAGATAGCCTGTGGGTAAAAATAACCTGACTTAAATGAAAATTTAAGGATTCAATTAACATCCTTAGTGCTTAATGCCACCCAGAGGAATCTCAAAAAAAGCTTCTTGAAGATTTTCACAATTTATTTAAGAACCAGGTTAATCACTGCACAGAGAACAAGATAAATGAAATTCAGCACAAACAGATTTGTCGTAATATAAAGAAATATAGTTCCTGAAAAATACACATATAATACGTTCCTGAGAAGATAGAAAGGTGGTTTATTATGCTATTCCACAATCTAATTTTTAGAAAGTTAATATCTAGAAAAGCTAACAGTCCCAGAAGCAAGCTTGTTATACTATGAGGTTTCTATGACGATGAATTTTATGTCTCAACTTGACTGGGCCACAGGGTGCCTGGAAATTTGATCAAACATTGTTCTGGGTATTCCTGTGAACATGTTTTTAGGTAAGATTAACATTTGAATCCGTGGACTGACTAAAGGAGGCCGACCTCTCTAATGTGGGTGGGCCTCATCAATCAGTTGAAGGCCTAAACGTAACAAAAAGACTGACAAGAATACCACCCCCCCCCCCACCACACACACACACACACACACACACACACACACACACACACACGTCTGTCCTGCACGGGTAAGAGAGACTACCTCTTGCCTGATAGCTTTCAGACTGGGACATCAGCTTTATTCCTGCCTTCGGACTTACGTTAAAACATCAACTTGGTGCACCTAGGTGGCTCAGCTGGTTGAGCATCTGACTCTTGAGTTTGGCTCAGGTCATATTCTCACAGTTGTGAGATCAAGTCCCATGTCAGGCTCTGCATTGGGTGTGCTTAAGATTCTCTGTCTCCCCTCTGCCCCTCCCCACTCAAGCTCTCTCTCTCTTTCTGTCTCTCTCTGTCTCTCTGTCTCTCTGTCTCTCTCTCAAAAACTAAAAACAAAACAAAACAAAAACACCGTGGGTCTCAAGCTTCCTAGCTTTAGGACTGGAACTACACCATCCATTGGCTCTCCTGGTTCTCAGGTCCTTCAACTTGAACTAGAACTACCACATTGGCTCTCCTGGGTCTCCAGCAGAACAATTCTCCCTGCAGATCTCAGGACTTGTCAGCCTCCATGATCACGTGAGCTAAATCCTTATAATGAATCCTTACTGGGGAACCCTGGCTAATATCGTCTCAATTCCCAAGTATTTATCCTGTGAAAATTTATATTCTCGTGATTTTAAAATGCTCTACAGCATTTGCTAAACTAATATCCACCATGGATAACAGCAAAGTGGTAGAAAGTGAGTGGGTTTTTAAAACCAGATTTAAAGTCAAATCCTTGGTCTGCCACTAAGCAGATGAGTGGTCCTGGGCAGATTATTATAGCACTCTGAAAAGTGTGCTTCTTTATTTATGAAATAGACATGCAAAATTAAATTAAAAAAAAGACCCCCCCTCCCGGGGTTGTGTGGCTTACGTGGACAGTATACATATACGGGGCAGCAAAAGTCACTTTCATGCTGCATCAGAAGAGGAAAAGTATGATAGCTCCCTGAGTCCTGCTCATGCCTAGCACCTGACCAAAAGTCCAGCTTCAGCCACCAACAGGAAGAGATGGCAAAGATTTCTGGAATTTCATTTGGCCCCAAATAGACTGCCTTTCTACATTTGTTACTACCGTAATGCTGAGGAACCCCAAGTTGGAGGCAGATTAGACAATATCAAAGGGCTCTGTTTAAGAGCATATCCTTATAGGGTTCTGTATGTTCTTTTCTTGGTGAAAACGGAAAGACTGAACTAAAGAAAAGATAAAGTTTTCCATATCTGTCACACGGGAGAACCCCATGGGCTTACTTGTCTTCGGTCCCCTTTTCTCTGCAGGCTGGTCCCTCAGATAAGGGGAGAATGTTCAAAGGAAGTCTTGGGAAAGGTCCCAGGAGCAGTGGGCTGTATGTTATTGAGCTCCTCTGTTGGCAGTTAAGCTTGAAGGGCAGAGAAATATCCAGAATGCTAAATGAGTTGGTGTGTGTGAGAGTCTGTGTGTCTGGATGTGTGTGTTATAATCAGTACCTAATGTATTTTTTTTTCTCTGTAGTGAATCGCTTTTTAATCCCCCCTCCTCTATAGGAAAAAATTGCTTTTAGTAGTAATTATGAAATCAAACGAATTAAAAATAATAGCCAGAAAAGAGGAACAGACAGTAAAAAGTTTCTCTGGTTGAACTTTGCATACATAATTAAATTAGTAAAAGTGAAGTAAAACAAAATAAAATAATTGTTCAGTATAAAAATTAAAAAGCTGGGGGTGGGGGTGAAGGTCTGGGAAAAACATGTGAAGGGGAGGAGAAGGTACAGGATTCCCCTTATAGAATGAATAAGTCACGGGGATGAAAGGTATAACATAGGGCATATAGTCAATGATGTTGTATGGCAACACATGGTAACTATACTTATAGTGAGCATAGCATAATGTATAGAGTTGTGGAACCACTACGTGTATACCCAAAACCATTGTAACATTGTGGGTCAACTCCATCGCAATAGTAAAATGAAAAACACCATTTTTAATCAGTTTTTACATCCCACTAAGCAGTTTGAACTTTGATCTTTAGGGGACAGTTCTATACAAGCTATATAAATAATTACCTATTAACTTTAGTAGATATGATAGTGAAAAATACACACTGATGTACATTTGGTGACATGTACACCTACTTAATTACCCAAATGTAATGTTAACGAAATGTACTCTAACTTTTTTGGCAATGTAAGCAAAACAAATACAGTTCAGGCAATTACCAAGCCGTGCCGCTGTGGTGACATTTTATTTCAGTTTTGGAAAAAAAAAAAATAATAATCAAGAAAGAAGAACAAAGTTTTGATTTTATTTTTATGTACCTAAAATTCATACACATTTCGCCGTACAAATGTAACGAATCATCTTCATTCAGTAAAACATTCCGCGTGCAAATTAAAACTCGCCGTGCCATACAAAAATATTACACCTTACAATTCACGCTGTTTCACTGTTTTACGTTTGAAACACAGCATAAACCAACTGCAATAACTCAACTTCTCTTTATGTGTCTTCACAATCCCTGCGCAAGAATTGTTTATTTTGGGTCGACTGTTGAAACTCAAGACTGAGTGGTACCATAGGAGTTCAAGATACAAGTATGCCCCAAATGAACTCCGATGACTCTGAACCGCCATAAACATATTCTCCAAAAATACATTGGTAGCTTTGTCTCTGTATGTTATGAGCTGTATAATTGGGGGGGGGGGGTGGTCCTCTAAATGAACTTGCATGTAAAATAAAACGTGTATTGAAAGTGAGAATAACAATGACTAATTTGATGTTTACCTACGTATTACTTATAACCAAAAATAGCCGTAAAGATGGTTTCCAGTTTAAGCCAACAAAAGATATTTTCGGGAAAGAAGTGGTTTTTCACTCGTGTTTATTAGCCCCCACATCCCACCCCGGAGCACATGGTTCTCAAAAGTAGGGCGATTTGTTGGTTATGTTATTATTCAGAAGGCAGTTTCAGGTAAGATACACCTCCTCATTGCTTGCTTCGGTCATCTCTGCCACTGTACCTTCGACACGCCAAAGGTGATAGTGTATGTAATTTACTTGCAAATACTTTGGCATAGGAAGTGGTATCTGTGTTCGTGCTTGTTTAAACGCATATTCCAGAAGTGATGCCACAAGCGTATCCGGCAGCTTTATCTCTAATTAGCAACCGAGGGCTGTTCGTGTGGCAGAATGGTTTCTAGAAACGTGTTTCACTGGAGAAGGGAGCAATGTGCAAATTGTGAGCATCTCCCAGCAGCCCCACCCTTGCATGAACTCAATTTCAGGATCCACGCTTCTCAGCGTGAGCCCTCGGCTTAAGGATGACTTAAGCCCTGCCCCGAGCCATCTTCACTGGATTGTGTCACCTGAGCCGACTGGGAGTAGCCGACACTTGTCCTTTAACATTGTCTCACCTCCCTCTAGCAGACCTGTGTGTAAGTGGCTCTTCAGAGAGCCGACCTTCAGTGAGCTGGTCGGACTGCATGCGTGACCATATTTGAGACCCCTGCTTAGAGCGGTTTCCAAGTGTGGCCGAATTCTACACTTGCTTTATTGCTAGCAGATCGCTTCGTAGCAAGGTGAGGGCAAGGGGCTCCCATCTGCCTCTAACTGCAGGAAGGTACGGACGCCTGTGAAAACAACCTAATAATTGAGAGAGGCCACGGTTAACAGCACTGTGTGGACGCGTGTTTGTATGTTTAGAAAGTGATGACCACTGAGGAAAATGGGCCAGAACTTTTCCCTTCAATAACCCTTTCTTGAGAAACAGTGAGCCACAGGGAAGAGGCTAGGGGCTGATATTCCCTAGTGACATGCATTGCCGTCTGATGAAACCAAAAGTTAACGACTCCTTCATCTGGGAACAGCTAACAGAACCTTGACGTCTTCATCAATTCTCACAGATATTGCTTGGGACATACAAGATGCAGTTGCTAAATCCACACAAATATTTCTTGGGATATTCAAGATACAGATAACAACTCCACACACAAGCTGTAGATAGTCGTTATTTATTGCTCCCGTCACTTCTTGGCATTTTTCCCCCTTCTGGAGAAGCGGAAGAAGTCTCAAGACCACGCAGGGCCTTTCTTTTCACCTGTTTTTAGATCAAATAATGTATCGATGCATGACTACAATTACCTTTGGAAAAGTAGATTGCAATATATAAAGCAAAGATACAAGTACCCCCTCACTGCTCTTGACCGAGGACGTACCACTTCCTCTTGTTAATGGTTTATGACTTCAAAACTGTCTATCCATTTACATAAATACATATGTACGTATGCAAATATATGTGGTTTCCAAATGGCAATGGAATTTAAATATCCCGTAGAGCTGGATGACTTTGCAACTAAAATATGAACATGCTTATCCGCCTCATGAGAGTTGCAATATCTTTCACTCCACAGTGCAGTAGTACCTTAGTTCCTAGTATCCCTCATAGGCATAAGTATAATTTGTGGCACCAATGGGGTTAGGTGTGGCCCTGTGAATAAAACGTAAGTGGCAGAGACTTGAATCACTTTCAGGCGGAAGCTTTACACGCTGTCTGTAAGGCACCATGACCTCTCCTCAGCTACAGGGTCTGGTGAAATATCCCAGACTGATGACGGCTCCATCTGCCCGGACCCTGGGTGAGAAGATACAGGACAGAGTCCCCAGTTGACCTGAGAGGGCCATGTTTGAGCAAGAAATAACCTCGTATTTTAGGCCAATGAGATTCTGGAGGGGTACTCCCGCATCGGGGAGATACAGAGCATCAGCAGAGATAGAGAGTGCAAGTAGGGGAGGCACAGAGAGAGGGGTCCTAGAAGATCGGAAGCAGGCTCTGGGCTGAGAGCAGAGTCCTATGGATACAGGGCTAGAACTCATGAACCATGAATACGTGACCTGAGTCAAAGTCTGACGCTTAACCGACTGAGCCACCCAGGCGACCCCATATGTACGATTTTTAAACGCAGTTGTTTTCCTAATAACAGAACTGGTATCACTTGCAATTGTTAATGTATATAAAATAGTGGCAATAGACAATCTTAAATTTATCTCTTATATTCTTGTACTCAAGGCAGATTTTCCATAGAGTCAGTCAGATATTATCATCCTCTAAAATGTTGTAACTGTTTACACTATTAGAATTAGTCATGAGGATACATATTGACTTACGCTATAGTCAATATTGGTTCATTAATATTGATCTATCAACCATGAAATATGTGTAGGATCTGAAGATCTAGAAATATGGACCAATGTCATTTAATTTGTAGTTTCTGTTTATTAATTTGACTATGTTTGTGTGTGTGTGAGTTCTTTCTATCTACTCTGACTTGCCTACCCATATCTTTTGTCTGTATTTCTACTATTTTGTTGTGCCGTTTAGATTTTTAGGAACACTTTTTTTTCTAAGATTTGATTTTTAAGTAATTTCTATATGCAATGTGGAGTGTAAACCCAAGGTCAAGAGTCACATGCTCCACAGACTAAGCCAGCCAGGTGCCCCTAGATTTTTAGGGAATCTTATATGTTAGGCTTCCTTATACTGGATACGTTGTACATGTTGCAAATACTCTCTCCTAGTCTATCTTTTGCTTTTAAATTTCATTTCTCATGTGTTTTATGACACAGAGCTCTGACTTTCATATAGTAAAATCTCTGCCTTCTTGATAGACATGGAATCTAGAATATGTTGGGCTTAGGAAGTTTTTCCCCAGTCAGCAAAGCACTATAAAATGAATTATATTTTTATTATAACTTAAATTATTTATAAAATTCCATTATAGTTTTAGGGGTTGTTTTATGTTTAACTCTTAAATCCAACTAGAATTTATTTCAGTGAATTGTGCAAAGTAGTGACTGCAATGTATTATGTTTTGTTCAAATGAATAATTGTGCCCACATGATTTGTTGAACAATCTGCTTTTTTTGGTGGATTTATAACAAATATCTTGCATCAGCATCTGCTTCTAGTGGGGCTGAACCTGTGAACATTTGGAAAGAACTGATATGTAGACCCGATTGGCCCCCAGTTGCTGATGAATGAATGCTGTTCTTGAGGATGGTGGACCATTATTGTCATAAACACAAGTCCCACAAGATGACTTGGTGGTCACAGTGTTTCTTCATTTTAAGAATGCACATCATCGGGGCACCTGGCTGGCTCAGTTAGTTAAGTTTTCGACTTTGGCTCAGGTCGTGACCTCAAGGCTTGTGAGTTGAAGCCCCGTGTCAGCCTCTGTGCTGACAGCTTAGAGCCTGGAGCCTGCTTCGGATTCTGCGTCTCCCTCTCTCTCTTTCTCTGCTCTCCCCGGCTCGCGCTCTGCCTCTCTCTGTCTCTCAAAAATAAATGAAAACATTACAAATTTGTTTTTTAAAAGAATGCACATCATCATAAAGAAAGACCACCCAAGTATCTGAAGTAGAGAGTTCAAACAGGCGGCACGCTATCAACACGAATGAGAAGAAATGGGGCTGGGGCAGGTGACAGGGAGAGGAAAAGAGTAGATCAAATGGGAGGTGATCTGCCTTATGTATCGATGGCTGCTCAGCTCCAGCCCATCCCAGCCATGGGGACACATGGGCCCAGGTTTTTTCCCCAACAGAACCTTTGGTTCCATTTATATACGTATAATTTCCTGCTGCCTGATTGAGAAGGTGCACAAGTATGTTTCCAACCATTTTTTTTTTCTCTAGAAGGAAAAAGTTTTCTGAAGCAGAGAAGAAAAGATTTCCTGATTTTAATATGTATTAAAACCTTAATTTACCTTTAGCCATATGCCTGGTTTTATAGTCATGAGACATGAGATGGCAGTATATTAAAGCCAAAGGTCTGCTGTTAGGTTCGTGAAGCTTCAAATGGTAACAGGTCAGAATGCACATCTTGACATGGAGAGCAGTTATGCCAGGTTTTCACCCCAAACTAAAACCTGTGTCATTCTCCCTTCCTGGGGGAATGGGTGAGTGAGGTAAATGAGAGAGAGGCCAAAGAGAGAGGCCCAGATGCTCTCGAGGGTCCCACACCCGGAGGGAGACATTACAATCAGGGATAAGTTGTATGCATCACATTAGTGTCATTATATGATCTGATGTTCTAGAAAATCATGATATATCCTCAAATCTATGAGGTATCAGAACAGGAAATGTTCACGTTCTGTATTTAAGAATTGGGAAAATAAAATATTTATCTTCACTCATTTTATAAGAATGAGCGATAATCTTGTAGTTCTTGGGGTCCTCATAAAGTTTTGTTTTCTCCAGAAGGATACAAGCTCTATTAGATTTTTTTACCACCTATTTATCGATGAATTTTCATCTTCCGATATACATACCATGTACAATAAAAGATAGCAACTGTATTTTCCTGTAGAATGGTAGATTACATAGGTAATCCTTTTATCATTTCACTCATCATTTCACTGTCCCCCATGAAGGCCTTTAACTCCTAAACCAATTATATGCATTAAAGAAAGTTAGAATTTAGAATTTTTGCTTTGGACTGAACATTTGAAAGTCATTATTTTTTTTTTTTTTTTTGCAAGAGAGAGAGAGAGAGAGAGATCAAGGGAGGGGCAGAGAGAGAGAGAGAGAGAGAGAGAGAGAATCCTAAGCAGACTCCACACACAGCGCAGAGCCTGACTCAGGGCTCAATCCCACTACCCTGGAATCATGACCTGAGCTGAAATCAAGAGCTCAACCAACTGAGCCACCCAGGTACCCCTGAAAGTCATTCTTCTACTTCAAGACCAAGCCTTCCACCCGCATCCAATTTTCGTTTTCAAACATCAAATGTGCTACGTTTAGTTTCAGTTAACGTGAGCAAAAGAATAACGAACCTGGAAGGAATGAAATCAGAGGGCATGCTAAATTTCAGATGAGTGTCTTCTTTTAACAACAAGAGATTAAGAGTATCAGAATAAACTATAGAAAGAATGTATTGGGATGCCTGGGTGGCTCAGTCGGTTACGCGTCCAACTCTGGATTTTGGCTCAGGTCATGATCTCATGCTGCGTGAGATCAAGCCCCACGTTGGGTTCTGTGCTGAGCATGGAGACTGCTTGGGATATTCTCTCTTCCTCTGTCTCTGCCCTCCCCCTCCCCAAAAAATAAATAAGTAAACTTAAAAAAAAAGAATTTTTTAAACTTTCTAAAACAAGCAAGTAGGACCAAAACTGACTGACATGCATTTGGCTCAAAAAGTCAATCACCAGTTTGACTGTGTCGCCGTCTGTGTTAAGTGCTGCTATACAGTATAAGAAGCCCGTATTTATCTTAATGAACTAGGGAATAGTTCAGAGAAGTATCTGTGAAAAGGAAAAACATCATAATATTAGTGAACCTGAATAAAAAGCTGTTCCGAAATGTGACATCAGTCAAAATTCCATCAGGAGATGGAAACCACATAATAATTTGAACAATGAAAGTTTGATGTCAAGAATTGTCGACTACGGCGGGGAAACCTCTATACAGCAGGAAAGAGGATTCTAAAAATTACCCTAGGGCTGAGGGAGATGACTCAAGGAAGGAACAAATGTGGAAGATGGGAATCCCTTCCTCAAGAAATTCAGACCTTGTTAGAGTATGGTTGTGGCTCCTTGGATGTCGAAGAAGCTTGCCGAGTTGCCTTGGGCCAGGACTGCTGCATGGTCCCCAGGTAAGCCAGAAACATCCCTCTGGGGTACCATTCCAACTGGATTGGGGGAAGCATCACTTGAGTAGCCCTTGGCACACCCTGTGGGCAGCAGCAAAATAGGAGCAGGAAGTAGATGGAAAAAAAAGGACTTGGAGAGAAGTCTTTTCCTCCTGTAGTGTCTCTCTATCGCCTCCTGTTGACAAATCTTCACATGATGCAAGTTGCAAAGAAAAACTCTACAGGACCCAAATGCATCCTCATAGAGCAGGTAATGAGGGGGTAGATTTGGAGCTTAAAGGATATAAATGGGTTACTTTTACAGTTATATTTAACTTTCTTCTATCTAGTCATTTCTATGTGGATACAAGTGCTTAAGTTGCCAAAAAGTTTAATATTCAATTCATAATATCATTCAGTATCTACGAAAATCTGTGAAAGTCAGCGCAACTCCAAATTCTGTGAGGACTGACGCTTATACAAATTGGGGAAAAAATAAACAAAATTATGAATTCCGTAATTCATGTGAAAAGGTACTAAGTCTAAAGTAAATGTATATCCAACCTAACTTCTTAGCCAGATCCCCAAATTCCCACAGCCACTCCGGTCATCCCAAATTAAGGCCAAATAGGATGGAAAATAAATTAAAATAGAAAAAGACATCACTCTGAACTGACTAGTCAAAACGACCCACTTTTTCAAATTTCACAAAATCATACGACCATGCAAACATATTACTAAGGTCTGTCCTGGCATCCTAGAGTAGCTAAATTCAAGCTTCATTAGTTTCACATCAAACCTACCTCTGATGCTCAATCTAACCATAATTTATTACGATCTTAATACATTCTATTGGATTTCCATTCATTTGCGTTGTTAGTTTTCATGAAATGTTTGGTGCTTTTTGTTTTTTCGCACACATTTTTTGAGAGGTAGGTTAATTTGTTTAGGGTAGTGTCCAGGATATCCTTTTTGGTAGATCTATATACTCTTAAACTCTCCCCATGCCTCTGGGTTTTAGATACTGCAGGTGATATACTTTGCACAGCTTGGCAGGTAAATTCCACCGTGCCTATGCAACCTGGCCCCTGCCTCTCTCCCTGACTTCATCTTCACTATATCTGTGGCCAGTGGGGTTCCTCAACACATCAAACCCCATTCCATCTCAGAGCTTTGACAGTCCCTCAAGTATCTGAAAACCCCCTCCAGGTCTTTGCATAGTGACTATTCATTGCATCCATCTCTGCTCACCTCTTCAGATTCAGTGAATAATACATTTTATAAACCAGAAAGAGAAAGCTCTGAGGAGTCATCAGAAAATATCGAGGCCAAGGATTTTTGCCTTACTTGCTTCTCTGTCATGACCTTATTCATTTTTATGCCGCGAGTTGCTGTCTTGCTTGCCTTTCTAAATTGCTCTGATCAAGTTCCCCACTGGGTTCTTCTGCAGAATCCTGATATTAATTTGAAACAAGGCCACACATTTAAATAAAAAGGAGGTCAACTTCTTTCAAAGTTTCCACCCAGCAGCCTTTGAGATGAATGGTCCCTCTCCCAAAACTACATAGTCCGGAACTTATTTTTTAGCGTTATAATATCCCTACCCTTGTGTCTTTACCAGCAAACTTCTTACCTCCGTCCAAGTTTACGTTGTGATCTATCATCCCCTTCATCCTCCATTTGTTTCAAACTCTACCTTGTTTATTGCCTTTTTCAATATTTGAAGGGAGTGACTTGTCTCTCTCTTTTTGTTTTTAAGGTTTTTTCTTTATTTTGGGAGAGAGAGAGAGAGAGCACACATAAGCAGGGAGAGGCAGAGAGAGAGGGGGGGAGAGAGAATCCCCAGCAAGCTCCGCACGGTCAGGACACAGCCTGACACGGGGCTCAAAATCACAAACCGTGAGATCTTGACCTGAGCCGAAACCGATTTGGATGTTTCACCAGCTGAGCCACCCAGGAACCCCTAGTGACTCTTTTCTCTTATCCAATGCATACAGTCATTTGAGTTTGAGATCTCTGATGTATGACAGGAGAAGGCAGGGACTTGTAGTACGATACTGAGTCAGTGGGTTACTGGAACCATGTGGAACTGTTTGGAACTTGGACAATGTAGTTGATACTGTAAACTATGTGAAGTTTCTAGAATAGGACAAGCAGTTAGTCTCAGATAAAATCTAGAGAATCCTCAGGCACATAGATTATTTTGATACTCTCAGGGATGTCTAAATATTTACCAAGTGGTTTCAGCGGTTTGCATGATTTTTTTCAGAAATTTTCCATTATGAAAGGAGAAGTGTATCCATAGTAATTACTAGCAAATCAATATGTCCATATATGTGATCTCCGACATGAAGATGTCAAATCGCAAGGGAATGAATAAGGTGGACATATGAATAAAGCTTCTTCTGGCAGAGGCAATGGATAATCTTTCTGGTCTCAGATCAAGCTCCCTTTAGCCATTCAAATACTTCTCAGTTTTGCCACATTTGAGTATTACCTGAACACCAGGTGATACATCCTTGAGGTTCGTATGGGGGGGTTAACTTGGTGACACCATCTTCTACCTCGACATGATTGATAGGATCAGTTGTGTGAACTCTAAAAGGAGTAAGGTCGTCATCATTTCATTTATTCACAACCATATCCCTGTCATGGATAATAATGGCTGACATATAAGCACTCAAGAAATATTTATTCAGTGAATCAAATCAAGTACTTTAACATGCTAACTTTATATTTTAAATACACAAAAAAAATTCTTAGCTATTTAGCTAAGCTAAATTACTTAGCTTAGCTAAATTATTAGCTATAAAATAATAACAAATGCTTTTTATTTCCTATCCCAGTGTCATGAGTAATACCTTTCAAAGACCGTTGTGAAGAAATATTGCTGAGGAAGATAGTATTGAGGTGTTAATGCCCTGTGGAATGGTACACTTTTACTTAATAACAGATATTGTTCTATTATCTCTCTTTCTAGTTCTCTCTCATTCTCTCTCTCTCTCCCTCTCTCTCCTTGTCTCTTCTCTTCCCTTCTCTTTCCTTTATAAATATGATATCATTCAGTATGTTCCCTAAAGAAAGACTAACCAAAGTTGGATAGATGTACTGCCTAAAACAAAGTACCTCCTTAAGCCAGTGTGTCTTTTTTAAAAATTTTTTTAACATTTATTCATTTTTGAGAGACAGAGAGAGCATGAGCAGAGAAGGGGCAGAGAGAGGGAGACAGAGAATCCAAAACAGGCTCCAGGTTCTGAGCTGTCAGCACAGAGCCCGACGCGGGGCTTGAACTCCTGAACCATGAGATCATGACCTGAGCCTAAGTCCGACGCTCAACCGACTGAGCCACCTAGACGCCCCAATATGTCTTTTTTTTTAATGCAGCTGAGAAGGTACTTTGAAACATATCAAGAAACTGAATACAACATAGTGTGGCAATGATAATTGCTCTAAGGAAAATGTACCAGAAAAATCAATTCAAAAGCCAATTTACCCTTTGACTTTAGTGAATTCATTTGACCTTAGTGAATTCATTTGATCTTCTATGCAACCAGTTAGAAGATTAATAAGAAATGATCAATAAAGACAAATATTTCTGAAAAACTAAAATCCCTTACACTGAGCTGTAGTTGTAAAATTTTTCTATTGTTGAGAACATACTCTCTCTTTGGTCTTAAGTATCTAAATGGATTAATTCCATTTGTGGTATGTGAATACAGCATAGTGTTTGCATAGTGTCAAAATGTCTTTGAACTTCTGTATACAGCAAATACCAAACTGACAGAAAGTAATTTAAATAAGAGGCTGTGTTGCATTGGTTTTTGTTTTAGAACCAGATAATCCTCGTTTGAGTTTCCAGGATCTGTAACTACTATTTGTAGAAGTTTGGACAACGTCTGTAAACTTCAATTACTTTATGTAGAAAATGAAGATAATCATAGAGTTGAGGTAAGAATTAAGTGGAACATATTAAAAACAGATCAGTATCTGGCATGGAGTAAGCAATAAATCATAGCAGTCATTTTATTATCATTATCGGTGGTATTCCTCTGATGATAAATTCTAAACTTATAGTTAGTAATTACATAGGTATCACTGTATGCATTTTTGTGAGCTAACCTCATTCCTGGATGCTTTTATTTCATGCTTTAATCTTTTTTTTTATTTCCTTCTTATAGTTCTCACACATTGCTAACACATGTTACCTTGCTATATTTTATGCATCAATAAATGTAGTTTTAATTTATTTTACAACGGAGTGGAGTTTAAATAAATATGTAGATGGATAGATATAAACCATAGCGATATAAATAATATATGTATTTACAGTAATCTTGGGCTATGAATTAATATATGTCACAAGACCTCAGACAATTCTTGTTTCATGGTGATGAAACAGAGAAAGGAAAAGAATGTGTCGATAAAGTGCGAGGACTTTGCATGACCTGTCACTGTCCAGAAGAGTACTGGGTGTAGGAGGACTTTGATAAATATTTGTTGAATAAATCCACAAAGGAAGTCAATGAATATTATTTAAGATTTTCATGTGCAGAGCAATGGGCCAGACACCTTGGAGAATAAAAGATTTACAACTAGTAAGCCCAGTTAGCCCCTTTCTGAAAATTACTGTATAGTATTAGATGACCAACTATAAAAAATAATAATAACTATTATGAACAGGTGGCATTGTAATGGAGATCCAAACACCACACCATGTGTTTGTATGTGCTTGGGGTACAAATCGGTCTTTGACTGGTGGACATCAGTTCCAACCTGGGGGACATTTGATAGACTCCTAATACTATTACCAACAACAAAGATTTCTGAGTAACACCTGGACACCAATTTCTAAGCAATACCTAGAATAGTTTTTAAAGGGTACCTTAAAAAGGGGGGTTGGCTCAGTTGGTTGAGCATCCAACTCTTGGTTTCAGCTCAGACTTCCATCTCCTATTATGTGGAATTGAGCCCCTCATTGGACTCCGTGCTGATAGCTTGGAGACTGCTTGGGATTCTCTCTCTCTTTTCTCTCTCTCTGCCTCTGCCCCCCCACCCCCCAGCTGCATGCTCTCTCTCTCTCTCAAAATAAATAAACAAACATTAAAAATAACATCCCTGTTCTCATAGAATATTGACTTCTTTAGAGGGCAGATGGGCACCTAATCACAAAGAATTGATTTAACCAAAAGCTGGAAGTTTCTCCCCACAGCAGTACTGTTTGCCATAAGGTGCCTGTAATTAACAGTAGGGCTATGAATGGACACATTTTTTGCATTTGGTGCTGTGGACAAAATATTGTTTCTGGTGAACATGACACAATTTCCAATATACGGAACAGAGGTGATTCTTTAATATAGCTTTCTCAGTAACAGCTTCATATTCTAATCATCTGGGAGGTTGTGGGGAAGAAAGCAGAAAGGATGCGAAGGAAGAGATGGGGGTGGGTGAAGGAAAAGAAGGAAAAATTGTCTAGCCCTGAAACCTAGCCTGATAAACCCAGAATCAATAGAAGTGAGCCCAGCCATCAGTAATAAATAAAATATCCCGAGAGGAATGTAATGAGCTGCCGTGGTCGAAAACCACACCTGGGCAATGATCCAGGGCACTGCTTCTCAAGCCTTACTGGGAATAAGAATCATCTGGATAGCTTGCTAAAACAGATCAATGAAGCCCAGCCCCAAAGATTCATGCATCTCAGCTCCAGAGATCCATCTAGGATGGAGCTTAAGATTTTGCATTTCTAACCAGTCCCAAGATAATTCTGTGGTGTCCATCTGTGAAGTACACTTTGAGTACCAGTGCTCTAGAATATGGTACCAAAGGCTACCTGATAATTGGCAGAGAAGTGAGTCATCTGGGAGTCGTTGCTTAGTAAATAGTCTATGGACGGACAGCATCAGCACCTCCTGGGATCTTCTAGAAATGCCAAATCTCAGACTCTGATGAATCAGAACGTGTATGTTAATACGATCGGCAGGCGATAGGCATGTTTGTTAAAGTTGGAGAAGTACTGATCTAATCCTCAATTTTGGCCACACACTGGAATCTCTTGAGTACTTTCAAAATTTAACAAGGTTGGGACTCCCTGCAGGATGCTTTGTGGACAGTAGATTTTAGAAATTGCCGGCATGACTCTTCTATGTAGCAAAGTATGAGAAGCACAATTCTAGGGGACATGATTTGAGGTGATGTTGTGCAAATTTATCCATAAACCTTTTTTTAATGTTTATTTTTGAGAGAGAGAGAAAGAGAGAGAAAGCATGAGTGGGGATGGACAGAGAGAGAAGGAGACACAGAATCCAAAGCAGACTCCAGACTCTGAGCTGTCAGCACAAAGACCAATGCGGGGCTTGAACTCACAGGCTGTGAGATCATGACCTGAGCCGAAGTCAGATGCTCAACAGACTGAGCCACCCAGGTGCCCCCTGCATAAACTTCCTCCTCTTCCAATCTCCTAGTCTGTCACATTGCCTGACATTCTACTAACAGGTATTCACTTATACAGGTTAATAAGAATCCCCTCCTATGCAAATGGCCAGAGGAGAATGGACATTGTTTTATCATGCATTCTACTATCAACATAATTAATCAGACTCTGAGATCATAAAGTTGGAAACAAGTCTTAGTGGCAGTTGGGAAAATAGAAGAGATGATATGGAATATGGGGTTACTTCTTGTCATGAGCTGAGATGGATGGAAACTTGCAGCTTTGACGATGTGGAGCGTGATTATTTCTGGTTCAACCCTCAAGTAGAGTGCCCACAGAACACGGAGTGGCTGGACGCGGGGCTAAATGGTGGGGATAGACTGGATTTCTTTTAAGAAATGAACATGAAAAGAATTTGAGGAATTATAAAATTGTAATAAATCACACTGCAATTGGATCTGTGGCAGAAGATGTAAGTGATTGATGAAGCAGCCATGAGAAGCTATTACAGGAGACTATATTATCACAAGTATACTTTTTTTGTGTAAGCTTGCCGAGTTCCAGAACCTTGTTTTACATATGTCAAGTGCCCAATGACATTTTAGCTATTGATAACCCCAGTAAGTGTTAACCACAAACACTTGTTCCCTATTTAAACTAGATTAATTTCAGAGGTATGATTGAATGCATGAACGTGGCAAACACCCATGCCATAAACGTTTTATATACGCAGGTCTAAGACGGCTGGATTTTTTCTTAATGCCTCCAGCATATTTCAGACCCATGCTGAGTCATTTAATTGGAATTAGGTGCATATTGAAGGAAGAAAAGTGTCGTTTCTTCTTATTTAGTGACTCATCTGTATGAGGCAGAAGCCAAGTGGTGATTGAGGACGACTGGGGGTCACATAGCTAAATTGAAGAGTCTAGGTTCTCACTATTCACCCCTGCCGCTCGTCCACGATGCATACAATGTCAGGGAACACTCCTGAAGTTGAAAACTGTATGGGCTTTTCTTCGAAAGATTCTCACAAATTGTGTTTCTTGGTGAATGAATACCAACAGCAACGAAGTCAACTAATTTAAACTATTGCTTTTATTATAATTACACGGGAGCACAAATAAATAAGCACAAAAGTATTGTAAAATATTGCCAATGCACTAAAGAAAACAAATTGTTTCCCAACAACATCTGGTTACTTCAGTAGTATCAAAGTACATTTATAATTACATGTTACCTAAAAAAATCAAGTACAAAAATTAAGAGAAATTAAAACATCAGTGTTTATATTAATATGCATATAGAAATGGCTAACAACACATGAATAGAGAAATCTGTTAGCTAATGCTTATTTGCACAATTTTTCAGGCACATACCTGACATTTTTAATGAGTTATGAAAATGTAATATGACATTCAGCTTCTTCGATACGGTAAACACGTTATGTTGAAATGGATGTTTAATGGTTTCTTTTAAAAACCCTGTCTTTTAAAAATGTCGTGCCATTATCCACTAAAAAACAATATTTTATATCATCTCTCAATAGCTATTTGTTTTAGTTTCTTGAAAAGAGCAAAAAAGTAAACATACAATTGCTAAATACGTAAACACATTTTTAGTGCAAGATAACAAGACCTGTGACTTTACTGTGCTTTGCTTTTTATAATCACAGTGCACTTTATGCCAATTGCTACACTATAAATGTTAACTCAAGGAGTTCCAAACAAAAGAAGTGCATACTAAACATTTTCATATATATTATATACAGTATGTATACTGTATGTGGGTGTATACATGTGTAAATGTAGATGTTTTTAGGGTGGGCGAACCCAGTCACATTTGGGGACAATTGAACACTTCGAAAAGATCTTCATACGTACTTGGTTGCGATACATCCAGCAATGTTTCTGTAAAGGTGTTTCCCCTTAAATTTGAAACTGTGTAATATTTAAAGGGAAATGTAATCAGATGGTTTTTTTTTTCCAGATTACACACACTTTGCTGCAATGTAATTGACCCAAATATCAAAGGGTTTTAAATCAATCCAAACAACAAGCCACAATGTTCAAGTCCAACATGGCAAACGTGTTATCCTTTTACTGAGATACATAGACAGCAGTACATATCCTATGTGTACATATAGAGTCTTATACATAAACATTTTATACTTAGACATTAACTTTAATATGTTTTAGTATTTTTTTTCGACTGTACACTTGATCTGGAAAAAAAGAGAGAATACCATATATAAACACAAAGGAGATGTCAAACATGTGATATTGTATACCTTCTTAGAAATAATTGGCTTTGTTTTGAAACTTTAAGGATTGCATAATTAAGTTCCTTGAAGGCAGGGATCATATCTTTTTGAATATTTAATTCCAAGTGCTTCACAGAATTTTTAAAAATAACTAATACGTTTCTCAACCATGAACTGCTAATAATAAATTAATAAATTGTCCACATTCTACAATTAGCTATCAATGTTCCCATAGAGGGAAGATGTAGTAAGTTAATCTTACATATTATAGGTACCATTTTTCTTCAGTTCCATTTAAGTTTGGGATACAATGCCCTATGAATTGTTATTCCATCCTACTTGTATTCCTCTAAAAGGGTAAATTGTATCTCCTCTCAGATCACCTACTGCTTAAATCAGAGGAAAGTGTTTTTTTTTTAATTTTATAGGTAGCCATAATGAACTTACAATCTCTTTTCTGCTTTAGTGAAGTGATTCACTTTAACATATAGTTGATATTTAAATTGTATCGTTAATGTGCATTGTTTTGATGCCTTCTGTATAGTTCATTAAAACAATGATCCAAAAAGGTTGTTTAGTTCTTTTCTTTTTCTTTCTTTCTTTACTTGATTACTAAACTTGCCCAAAGAGTCAAACCAAATGATATGTGAGGATGAGGCCAAAGCCAGAGTGCAGTAAGAAAAATGTTTCTCTATTCTCTGGAAGCATTCAACAAAACTATATGGAACCTCCGTGTCCCAAGTCCCAACATCCTGTTTTGAAAAGGGAAGTTGTATCTTGTTGTATCCAGACCATTTCTGGATATTTGAATGTGTATATTCTTTAAAATCACAAACGTTAACCTCTTAATTTTTGCTTTCTTTCACTTTCCCGAATATTTTGTATGGGTGGACATTAACCTTCACCTAACGCAGATCAATCACCTTCATCTGAACTTGCGTCCGCAGCATAAATATGGGGGAAAGGGTAGCAGTGTTCCTGTGAGGAACTGCCATAAAACCTCAGAAGATGCTAGTTTCTGGCATCGCACAGAAATGCAGAATTTGATTTTTCCCTTACATCGACTCTAAAGAAATTGGTCTCTTGTGTGCTAACAAGTTCTTCCTATAGAAAAGCATCTTGCTGACAGCCAATCAAGTTCTGTTTCTGTAAAATTTGCTGTGAAAAGACCATTTCTCATAGGTATGAGCTCTTCCCACCCGATAACCATGCCAGGATACCGTTTGCTCTTTGGCACTGCTAAAAATATGAGCTATACCTTCCCATTGTGTTCTGTATGTGGAATGTTGATCATCTGACCAAGTTCACAGACTGAAGCATCCTGGTTGACTGCCACGAGAGAATACACTGATTTTTCTTTTTATCCTAACGACTTCTTTTTCTCCATACAAAGAAATGCTACACAAAGAGAAAATTAATTATAGAATGGTTATGGCCCTATCAGCTAAGCTGCAAGGGACAGTGGTTTGGGCACTGAATAAAAGTTACGGAGTCAAATATCAGCGAAGCCACTTTTCCAGATCGTTCAATTACTTCCCGTGGAAAGGAAGATTTGGAGATATTAAATAGAAATAGTTGCCCAAGGTCAGATTTTCAAACAAGCTGCCTTCTCAGAAAATAACTTGCTTGAAAAAAGAGTCCATGAAACCTGGCAACATCATGAGTTTGGCAGAACAAATGGGAATGTCTGAATCCAACACACATCATTTCAGTACCTCTGTTTCCTTCTTGACAAGTGGCCAGCAGTGAGAAATATCTTCTCCCTTATCCAGAAAGATAGGGGGAAAGATTGGCATCTGAAAAACACACTTGGATATGTTACCGAAATATAAATTTCAAAGGAATTATCCAGCCATTACCATACTGAGCCTGAATATACATATACATACACCAAGATCGTCATCAAGATGCTGAGAATTGATGTCTTCCACCTCATTGATTGGCTTGAGTACCTGTGGTCAGAATGACCTGAATCAGGCTAACCCGGGTCCTCAGCACATTTTATGTCTATGCTGATTTTATCTTAACACATTTCCATCCCTCTTAGATTGGTACTCCGTTGATTGTTGGGTTTGAAATATAATCTCTAACTGGTGAAACACGGCAGTAGGATTTATTGAAGCCACTTAAGATCTCTCCATGATTTCCTGTACTTGTGATCCTGCTTTTTTGTTTGTTTTTTAACCACTTCAGTGATACAAGCAAAACCTAAAACCTCAGTAAGCACTGTACGTATACAGTTCTCCTGCTGAGAACTCATTCACGCAAAAACAACAGATACACATGCTCCCACTTACCCTTTTTCCTTATTCTTTCAGAATTCTAGTTGGACATCAAAATATCCATTACTTATAAAATATTAAAAAAATTATTTTATAGCATTTCAAAGGCTTGAAAGGAACGGTTACTGGTAAAGCATCACTAGGTTTTTAGCAATATAGATTACAAAAATTCCCTAACTCCTGTTATTTGGTTTTATTGAGCAGCAGTGACTCTTGCTGTCAACACCCTTACGAGGAAAACCACTATGACAATAACTTCAAACACGTACCTTTTTCTCTCAGAAATATAATACTAAATTGATTATTAGAGAAGAATCACATACTGTCAATTTTAGGAAGCATAAATAGTAATTTAAATATTACAAAATATACGCGATAGTTTCCTTTTTATTCATCCGTGGCAATATTTATATTCAACTAACAAGTTATTCTTAAAAGATATATATGATTTGTTTAACTTAAATTTTACCACCACATAAAATTGAATCCACCCTTCCACCCCCTCTCCCCTGCATTTCCCGCTTCTTCCTTGAAACAAAATAAAAGAAACAAGGGGTCAAAACTCTTTGGTCATGGTGTCCTAAGCAGTAAGAACGGGTGTGATGGTCATGCACAGAAGATTGCGACCCCAAAGTGTGGTGAGAACTCGTTTGAAAAAACTTAAGAAACACTAGTTTGTTAATGGGCCTTAATTTTGAGAAAGATTGGCATTTAATGTACTAAAATATGTAAATGCGTCCGTCTGAATGTTTATTTCTCATCTTCTAGGGGAAACAAACATACACGTGAAAAGTTACTTAAAAATAGTGATTGCAGTGGCTGTGAGGCCCCTGGTCCTGCTTTCTTGAAAGCAGTCATGCTATTTAGCTATTGATTCCTTATTCCTTCCATTGTCACAGTGAACCCTGGTCTCCTCCAATCAGATCAATGATGCAAGGACACATGTCCCTAAAGTCATTTCTGAAGGAAATGTGTTCTGCTGGGAAATCCAAATATATCTAATAACTTTCTCTGGAGTCTAATGATTGCTTAGTATAAACAAGACAATATTGAAGAGAAATTCTTATAAAGCCAATGTAGCAAAAATATTGGTATTGATGTAATGTGGACGTCCAAATTAAGCATCACATTTGCATTCATTTCCTGTCAAATCCTTAGAAACTTACAAAGCAACAGATGTTCTTGACGAATATGATACTCGATTTCTACATTACTAGCACCAGATCTTATATTATGTGATTGAACATGATTTTTATAGCTGTGAGCTCTCATACAGAAGCCAAATGTGGACAGAAAAAAAATAATAACGTCTTAAATGCAAAAATTAATAATAAAAGGCATCAAGGGATTACATATAAAAGAGATAACAAACCAGTTAATACCGAAATTATATCATATAGTAAAACTCTCGATATTTCTGTAATTTATATCCGTATAATGTGTATTATTTCAGGTGTCACCCATAAACTAGTAAAATATTTACATCTTAATATCTTTTGGATTCAAAATAATCCGGGATAAATAAGTGTCTTAATTGCAAGGATACAATTAATATACATTTTACGTTGAAGTTGCCCGTGAGTAGGCACAGCTTCCCATGGGTTTTCCGGGGAAGCACTGGCATTCCATCCCGACAGAGAAGACACGTAACAGTTCTTTATCTCAAGACTGAGTCGACCTCCCTCTCCGTGTGGACCTCACGCCATCCTGCGCACAGTCATATGGCGGTGTCCCAGAACACCGTTTGCTGCTTAGAGTAGGGTGGAGGGCTGTACTTCTTTGCCCCTGCATTCTTCTTCCAGCTGGGTAGGATAGGCATGCTATCCTGTTTGCAAAGGCCTTTTTCCGTTTTCTGTCTAGCTTTTATTTCCTTGCACAAGCAACGCTTTTTCTCAATCATCTCAAGCATTGTATGGTCTCCATGAAACCACTGCATGCATGCCACCTAGCAAAAAAGAAAGAGTGAATACAGAAGCAAAAAAAAATGGAACGAAAGCAATCGTGTTGTTGTTGTTGTCGTCATTTTTTTTTTTTTTGCACCGTGCTAGTCGTGGTTTTGAAAAAATGTCAGCTGTTTCTTTACCTTTGTAATTCTTACGAAGCAAAATTGACGTATGGGGACTATAAATAAGTTTTGTGCTTGACTTTGTGATATAATTAAACAACTATTTGGGTGAGAAGATTTTTCTGATAAGTTTCAGGAGCTCACAGTGTAGAGATAACCCTTTCTTTTTTAAAGCTATTTGCCTTGTATTTACCCATGACTTTTATGTTGACTCCATTGTCTTCTAGGTGTCTAAGTTCAATTATTGGAACTGCTTTTCAGTGAGATCTGATATGAATATGAGATGTTTTGAAGATTTTAAAGAACATTTTTGTTCTTGAAATAAAACTTTTTTTTTATAAAAAACATACAGAATTAAGATTTTTCATAATTCTACCAAAACAACTTTGCCTATGCATCGAATGCTTGGAATTTAAATGCCCAAATAATTTTTTGCAAAGAATTTTTTCCATGCTTTTGATGCTTCAGCAAATGTCTAATTAGAATCATTGACCTGTGCCTTCACGCTGACCCAGGCAATTTAGAGAAACAGATTCCTGGGGTCAGTTATGTGCCAGGAGATGGTTCAGAGCTGACTGTGTACGGATAGACATAACATATTTCTTGAAAGATGAACATTGCACCCTGGTAGGTATATGTGGTCATGTCCTCTGGTAAATCTTCTTTAGAACAGAACTACCGAGTTGCATCTGCCATACAAGGAGAGGAATGTGATCGGGCCACCAATCCAGCATGAGGAAGCTGTGTCTAAGCACATCTACTCTTTGACTTTAAGGGTTAAAATAGCTCAGCTGGAGTCACTGTATTAGATGTTACAATTTTAGCATAAATATCAGCACCAATACTTATATAACGCTTACTCTGTACCAGATCCCATGCTACATACTCTGCGTAATTTCATTCATTCATTCCTCACCATGATGATGCTTTGAAGTAAGTGCTATTCATTAATCCATAAAGATGACTAACATGAGACTTAGAGAGATCTAGTGATGTGCCTAAGCTTACAGAGCCAGCAGATGTCAGAGTCGGGATTGGATCCCAGGAGTTCATTCCTAACACCTTGCCCTTAACAACTACACTATACTGACTTTCAGCGTACATGTACAACTGGGAAGGATCGGGAAGATAAATGAGCACAATGTTCTCAATGTCCAGGTGAGGAAGCCACGGCTTCAAGAAACTGCACACGTTGCCCAAAGCCAGGCAGGTAAGTTTCTGGTGCGAACAAGGCAAGACTGAATTCTCATGATTCGCAATCCTTCATGGAGACAGCAGGATCTAGAGCTAGAAGACAAGAAATCAAACCCTGGATGTATCAAACTCCTCCCTGCAATTGTACTTCCTGGTGTCTTTATCTGAATAGCTGAATGGATCCTATTTCAATTCCAGAAGTCGATATAAGGGTTAACTTGGATAATGAAGGTGAAGTCATTTTTCAAAACACTAAATCATTGCCTAAGTATTGTCACTGCCGCACTGACAAACACGTGGGAGTTTTTCATGCCTGCTCTCTGCCAAGCGTGTGTGAAGAGCTCTGTGTATGTTACCCTGAATCCTCCCAGCTACCCTGAAAGCTAGGATTTATCTACCCAGTACAAGTGAAAAAACAGAGTCTCAGAAAGTAGATCGAGAAAGTACATCTAGGTCTCAGATTACTACATGGGAGACAGACCTCTACCGAACTTGGATCTGTCTGACTCCACAGTGAACACTCTTTCTACTACAGCAGGCTCAATCTACTGAATATTATCTAGAAATTATAATAATAGTTACTGGCATAGGTACTATCATCTCTGGGTGCTACTCAAAAAATACAAACATATTTATGGCTTTAAGGAGGGAATAAAAAGTGTTTATCAAATAAATCCAAATGAACGGCTTGGATTTGGAGTCCAGAAGATGGCACTCGTAGATAAATACCTTGTATATTTGTACCAAAGTTCCTTGAAAGAATGAGCCATGTTTCACAGCCATAGGTATTTTCCTTTTAAATGAAATTCTAGATGTTTATTAAATAGGTTTAACCAGATAATAGGTTTTAATCTAACCAATAGGTTTTTGCACCAGCAGAACATTGCCCAAAATGGCTTGGAATTTTTTCAAAAGATTTCTAATATTTTAGAACTTGATAACCCATGCAATAAAAATACAGTAACTCTATTTGGGTGGAAATACAAGCAAAATTTATTGAGTGACTATAAACTCTTAAAATGGAATTTATAACATAGAATTCCCAGAGGGGAAGCCCCAAATTTTATCCATTAGCAGACCCAACATGCAGAACAGAGTCATTAAGCTCTCAATAAAAGTTTTATGAACGAATAGAAGCCACCATCATTGAACAGTGTTTGTTCACCCTTGGAAAGCTCTCCAGATAATTTTCTTCTCAGTAAAATCTCACTGGGTCTTACACATTCCAATAAAACTGCAAAACCTCCAACTTCTTTAAGGTAGGATATTTACATCACTTCAACATTTGCATTGTATTTACTTCTCCCCACAAATTGGATAATATCTAATCTCGTTTAATATTTAAGAGTGCGAATCAGTACATGTCACTGAAAAATAATATTTTTCCTAAATTGCTCTAACAACAGTATCGCTAATATATTTCAGAGTTATCGTTACATTTTACGCATGTATAACGCATTACATTACCTATAAGTGTGTGTTTTCTGCCAATTAGAAGTTTATACTATATAAGTGTGTCAATTTAAGAATAATCCATTCTTTAAAAATCTAAAAAATAAGTTTAAGAATAAAGGGTTACAAAGCATGATTTTCATGTTCTTTACATTTTTGTTTTAAAATAGTTAAGTGTCCACTTGATTGATCTAATGGTTTCAAATATTAATAGAAGAAAATCAGCTCCTTTTTCTCAGACTGGCTTTTTAATATTAAACTATTTTCTTTTGGTGGCCAGATATATAGTCAATACAAATTCTGTGAGAAAGCACTTGTCAGTACATGAATGAAGGCTAGATATTTTAAAGAGAATTTAAATACACGGTATTAGAAAATAGCCAATTCAAATTTTTTTAATTTCAATATTTTAATAAGTCTGACAAAGAATGCTATAGAATCATCTCATGTTAAGTTGTTGTCAAATATTTTTTTTCTCATTTAAAATACCCAAGAAAATTATTACTGTGTTAAGATGAGATAAATACTTGTTGAATGTGATTCATTTGGTGGAAGGTAAATCTATTTTCCGAGTTTACGTTTAAATAGCATCTGTTTTTCAATATTTCTTTCTGGAGGGTGCACATTCTTTTTAATTCCCGACATTAAACTCCAATGTTACCACTATGGCAATTTACATGGCAGAAAACATGTCTAAAAATTACATTTCACTCTGATAGTAAGATGCTTCAATTTATTAGTTTGTACATAGCAAATAACATGTTAAGTATTTATAGGAGGTGTGTTAAGAATACTACCCATAAAATATTCCATGATTTGTCATGAAATTCTTCAAGACCGGTTTCAATTTAGCTGTAAAATTCCATTTCACTTCAACCTGGAGTTAAAAGAACTCTTGGGTTTGATTTACAACAAGCATACATTAGGAGACAATTGTAAGACAATTGCTCAATTAATACGAATCTCGTTACATCTCTCGGACAACATGATCCGGCAGAGGTAATATTCTTGGCTAATAAGTTGAGGCAGATAAAATCCAGTGAAGTCCCTCCTCAAGGAAGGGAAACATAAATCCTCATCCCTTAGAGCAGGCTACATACAGTGACTTCTTTCCCAAGGATACGGTATGGAAAGAAAGAGGAGGGTAACTTAACCGTGGGAAGCTCTGGCAAACACTATACACAGCACACCAGTCATCGACAACGGGAAGTCATGTGGACTGTATGAACCCTTGGTATGATGTGACGAGAAAGGCACATTGCCTCTGAGCTCCTCCTCTCCGAAACCCGTTAATCCCAACCTAACCATGAGAAAAACACCAAACACAAAATGAGAAATACCCTATAAAATGCCAGTCCAGAAATCCTCAAAACTGTTAAGATCGGCCAAAATAAGGGAAGTCTGAGAAACCGTCGCAATCTAGAGAAGGCAAAGAGACATGATAACTGAAATTGACTAGTGTGGTATCCTGGAAAGGATCCTGAAACAGGTACGTAAAGACTAAGAAAATCCAAGTAATGTGTGGGCTTTAAAAATACGGTTTCAATACTGATACTCAGCAGCAATATAAGATATTTAAAAAAGGGGGAAACTCGGTGTGGGGCATACAGGAACCCTCTGTGCCCTCTTTGCAGCCTCTCTGTAAATGTAAAACTATTATGAAGTTCAAAAGATATATTTTTTAAAAATCACCTGAAGAAACCACATTCATTCCAAATGCTAACTGCAGCTTACCTTGCAATGTTTTTAGACGGAAGCAACACGCTATAATGGAAAAAGTTAACTAACTTGATTGGGATCTTGATTGTTTTATCATACTGAAAAGTCATGTAGTTCTCTGAAGTTGTATGCCCTTCCTATATACATTGTATATATATTGGTACCTAATTCATATACACATAGTATATATATTTGTATATGCTTTATATATATTATGTATATTGGACATACTTTATATACACATTTCATGTATTGCCACATACATCATACTTCACATGGTTATAGGAGGCAATGAACAGAGGCAATTGGATTGGGAAATTGTAAAACCCCAGACACTGTTAATGATCTTATCTACTGATCCTTCAACGCATGCAGAATAACATAAATGTCAAGGAATCTTTAATTTACTTCAATCATTACTTTCTCTAGGAAATAAACTAAGCACTTCCTGATACTGAGTATATTTTATCCAAAGACCAGAAGAATGATGATATGTCAATAATAAATCTCCATATATTTATTTAAAATTATTCAATTTCCAAAATATGAAAACCATAAAGAGATTTTTAAAAAATCGGAAATAAGCATTTCAACGTTAGCACTTCAACACTAAAATGGATACTGGAATAAAATTAATACAGGTAGGCATAGTTCCATTGACTTGATTTTTTTGTGCCTCGTGAGTTAACATGTAAAACAAGCAGTAATTTACCAAAGACTTAAAGGACCAAGCACTGTCGAGCAAGTGTCTCGTTGGCCTTGGAATTAAATGTAACCGTGACTTGTGAATAAAATTTAATTTCTTAAAACAATAGACCCCACACCAGCACTAATTTTCAGATGCTCTCAGGAAAATAAAAAATCAGTTCCATGTTTCCTCACTCTGAGCCAATTTCTCCACCTCCTGTAACCCCTCTTATGGAAAATCACCATTTCCAGCACGGGGGCTGTAAACTTCAATCTGACTGAAAAAGAAGCTTAGAGTCACCAAATTTCTTTGCATGTTCTCTTTACCCTGCAGAAAATTGCCCTGGGAGAGCATGGATGGCATCGGCGGGGCAACAAGGAAGGGAAAGTGTGACTGGAGAAAGGAAAGCTAATTTTTCAGGAATTATGGGAGGCAGTGAGCCTGCTGCCTCCATGCATTCCCTTATCCATAGGTGGGTGTCCTGAGGTCAGCCAGAGCTGTTAGTGCTGTCACTGAAAGTGTTCTTCCTGTCCTTTGGAGTGAGCAAAGAGATGGAAACTCTAAAACATACATAAAAAAATAAACACGTAAGTAACTGTGGCTTTTTTACATCTAACGTCAAGGTAACCGTCAGTGGTTGGCAACATACAACCCACTTCCCAAATACAGCCCGCTGCCTATTTTTGTACAGCTCATAAGCAAGAATTTCTGTTTTGTGTGTTTAAACAGTTGAACAAAACCAAATGAAACCAAAAAAAAACACAAAAGAATGTTTTTTGACACATGAAAATTATATCGAATTCGAGTGGCAGTGTCTATGAACTTCTAATGGGCACCCGGAATGTCCATTTGTGGACGTATCATCCGTGGCTGTGTTCACATTATAAAGCAGAATTACACAGTGGTGACAGAGACCATTCGTGAGGCTCCACAAGGAAGTTATATTGCTTTCTTTCTGATATTACGAGAATTAAACGTATGTATAAAATTCTCCTAACTTTAGATTTTGATGATATTATTTGTAACAATAGCATCTTTGGCCTATCTTTAGCTTTTTTAATAGTTTTTTGCTTCTATTTTTTTTTCCCATCTTTAATTCTGATCTATTGATTGGGTGCTTCTTAAATTATTCCCTTGTCCTCCTCTCTCATTTATCAACAACTTTGACTCAGAACCTCTGCTTTATGAAAGAATTATTAGACAAGTGTATACCTAAGGCTTCTATGGGAACTGCAGATTTTACTTTGGGTGCCAAAATTTCACTTAAAATTTTTTTTAATCTTTATTTTTGAAAGAGAGAGACAGAGTGTGAGTGGGGGAGGGGCACAGAGAGAGGGAGACACAGAATTCGAAGTAGGCTCCAGGCTCTGAGCTGTCAGCACAGAGCCTGACGCGGGGTTCGAACTCACGAACCGTGAGATCATGACCTGAGCTAGAGTCGGATGCCCAACCGACTGCACCACTCAGGCGCCCCACCAAATTTCACTTTAAAATCAGATATATTGATAAAATGAGAGCCACATCTTGGTTTCAGACCTGCTTTTGAATGCAACATCATGGGCATACACCAGCTCCACCTTCTTTTTCTAGATCTGCAGATCCCCTTTATGTATAATCTCTGATCAACTACTAGGCATATGAGAAACATCACATGTTGTTATTTCAAGCCATGTAAGCTATTTGGTTTTATGTATTTGTGCTTGCTTACATGGTCAATTATGTAAAACTCACTAATCAAAAAACAGCCTTACAATTCCGTGGCTTTAAAGACAAAATAGAGGGGCGCCTGGGTGGCTCAGTCCGCTGGGAGTCCAGCTTCGGCTCAGGTCGTGATCTCGTGGGATCGATCCCCACCATCAGGCTCTGTGCTGACAGCTTGCTCAGAGCCTGCAGCCTGCTTCAGACTCTGTGTCTCCCTCTCTCTCTGCCCCTCCCCTGCTCATGCTCTGTCTCTCTCTGTCTCTCAAAAATAAATAAATGTTAAAAAAAATTTTTTTTAATAAATAAATGATTTTATTCCACTTCGGTTCAGCTGAACTCAGCAATATGCCAAGTGTACAAGGTTAAAAAAAAATTATTTCCTACAGTTTTTGAACCTTAAGAGCCATCCGACCTTAAACTCAGCCCTTGATTCCATGGGAGTCACATCCTGGATGTTCTGCAGTTGAGAGCATCTTTCTCAGACTCTAAGGTCTTTGAATCCTTGGGGTCTCAAGGATTCATATCCTTTGAATGGTGAGGTCTCAGCATCCTTGGCCCTTTGGCTCAGGTTAGGTGACCAACCCATGCCCCCCAAACATCGGTATGCATTTGGCATCCCCTGAGAGCTTGTTAAAATGCACATTCTTAGTTAACATCCCCAGAGTCCGACTCTAGGTTCTGCGTGAAGCGGGGCTCAGGTAACGGCACTCAAATGATCCAAAAAGCGTTTAATTCTACTTCAGAAATGCTTCTCAAATCTGTCACCTATATTCACATTTCCAATGTCAGTTTCTTGATTCAGTTCCTGAACTATTGATATGGCGTCTACTGTTGCACGTACAGGTCACTTGTAATCCTGCAGCCACACTTCTGCCCAAGTACTCTCGGTGAGACCCCCACAAAATCATATTACGGCTCCCCACTTCCTCCAGAAAACAGTCAATGCCCCAGACACACCACAGTGAACTTCAACATTGTCTTTTCTGGCTAATTATTTCACTCCATTGTTTACTTTGTACTCTCGTCATACAGGCTATCATAACTCACCCAACACCACAGGCACAAGAGTTGCTTCCATTCTTTAAATCAAGGTATTTCCCCATTCTGGAATTCTCTGCCTCTTTGAACCCTTATCTTTCATGTGAAATCTGATTTATGCTTTTAAAGTCCAGCCAGATGCAGCAAGAATCCAATCCATTCTGAGATCCACTGTGAACTCTGATAGCCATGCTTGCTTACTGCTGGCACAGCATTCATTCATTCATTCATTCATTCATTCTTGAAGTCAGTAGATGTCCTAATGCTATAAATATAGTATTAATTATGAGTTTTGCACAGGATTCTGAAATTCTGGAAAACAGAAATCCTGTTTATGTTATTTTGGTAGCCCTAGAATCTTAAGTCAGTACCCTCAAAGAAGTATCATAATAAATAAAGTTTCTTTGAAATAAATTTTAAAGCGACTAACCTGAGAAGTAGATTTTCTACTTGTTTTTTCTGGTTATAAAAGTAATTTATGCCTATTTTAGCAAATATGGATTATAGTAATTTAAGGGAAAAATCAATTGTGATACCACCACACAAAATGTTAAATATATTTCCTTACATATAAATCATATATACATAATTATAATCATGTATATTTGTAACCACTGTGTATGAACCTAAACATACAAATTATTTTTAACTTATGATTACACTATATATAAAACTTCATCTCCTTGTGTTTTCCTCATTATTATAGTTAGAGTTGTAGACGCTTTTTTCAAGACATGATAACAAAAACAAATTATTCATTATGAATACCTTTACTTTGGTTGGATTTCATTTTTTAAATGCTGTAAGTCACGTTTCAATACTTTATGACATTTTCTTACAGAAATCCTCTCAAAAAGTAACTCCCAAGTCAAGCATCAGACCATTTTAAGGCTTTTGATGCAGATATAGCCTCCTGGTCTTCCAGAAAAATTAAACCATTTTCCATTCCCATAAGCAGTGTGGGATTCATACCCTACTAGCACGGGTTGTGTTACCAAAGACACAAGCAAGCAACAACCCAAAAACCCTATAAATGTTCTGTGTCTAGAAGAACCCTTTGATTTCAACATTTGCTAGTATTAATAGTGAGTTCAATGAGATTGCATATTTCCAAAACTTTTAATAACAGAAAAGTTGATTCATACCCTTAGTTTACTCTTTTTTTTTTTTTGATCTCTAATGAGGTGGTATTTTTACTTACTTTATATTATATATATATTATATTATATATTTACTTACTTTATATTTTTTAAACAATTTTAAACAGGTATTTACATTTTATTTATCCTAATTATTTCCAGTGTCTGACACTTTATAGTCATTTCTGTTATTACAGACAGATGTTTCTAATTTTTCCATAGTCAAATCAATTGATATGTTTCAAAATGCCTCCATTTGTTATTCTTTAAACCCCCTGCCTTTTCAATAATCTATAAATATAATGATTTATATTTTTCAAGTTTATGGCTTCAGCAAACTCTTTAATTCATATTTTACTTAATTTATTTATACTTTTTCTCGTCACTAAAAAATATGTTGCTTAGGAAGGGAAAAATATATTTAAGGTGGAAAATGAGACAAAAGTTAAAACAATGAAGAGACAGATTTTACTTTTTAATTCTTCATGAGCTAAGAACCTACGTTTATTTATTACAAGTATTTAATCAACTGTTCAAGCATATGTTTGTTAATCATAATGGTTTAGTCACATTTTAAATTCTGCACTTCTGTCTTATAATGTCATTTTACAAGGTAGTAGCTGGAATGAAACAATCGTTAAAATATATATATCAATTCTACCTTAAGGAAAATAATGTCTAAGTGAAAAAATTGTTCTTCCCCTTTTCAAATTGCCCTGGTGTAACCATTATCATCTTGAAACATAAATCTACATGCATACTCACATATACACCTAATCAGTCTTTTCCAAGGAAAAAAAAATTCATTTTTCTGCTTCAGATGATGCATATTTTGGACAAATGTAGTCTTCCAGGTTGCAATTTATTACAATGGTCTTCTTAAGTGTTTCACTTAGGAAAATATTTAACAAGTATGTCTAAAAGAATCATTATATTCCCTTAAAAGAAAATAAAAATCTGTTTTGAAGCCTGTCTAGAAGTCTATCACAAGGACATACACATCCACACAAAACACATATACATATGTACATTTCATATATATTCCTGAAGATATATACACACACATTTTATATATGTGTGTATAAAATTATGTATCATACTTTTGTGTATATATGTACTTGCATGTTTTTGCATATATATATATATATATATATATATATAATACATCTATTATTAAATTGTTGAAAATTTCTAGGGATCTCCTGGTTATCATGTTGTTCAAAAAATATAATAATAAAAGTTTTGCTGAAGGAATATATGTGTCGATAATATCACTGAAGAGAAAAAATGGTGACTACAGCTGGTAAAATCTCATATCTTAAGATTATTGATTGAACTCAATGAATGATTTAAAACACTCTTGAATGATTTTCAAAAGTTCTAAAATAAGTTAGCAAGTTGTATTCACCTTTGGTCATGTGGCTTTGGAGCAAAGGACTGTCCCAGTCTCAGGAACAATCATAACATCAACAATGTAATAAGCAGCAACCGTGATTTCTTGTGCATAAACCCTGTTCCAGACTCTCAGCAGACACTTAGCATATATTAATTCTTTTAAAGCTTAATCATTCTATAAGCATGTCTTATTGCTATTCTTTCAATGATAAACTGAGGCTTGAAGAGGTTGAATAGTATCTACAGCATCATATTCCTAATAGAAGGCAGAACAAGAATTGGGATTCAAGACCTAAATACACTAATGTCAAAGTCTATGCCCTTCTCATTACACCAGATTATCCCACAGCTAATTGTGATTAAAGTGGCCCAAACTGGAAACAACATACGCGCGCGCGCACACACACACACACACACACACACACACACACACAGTTATCATGGTACTTTCACTTCACATAGTTAATGACATGGGAAAATATACTAGATTAAATAAAGGTGATAAAGTTTGTTGCTGAAAGATTAAAAGGTTAGAAGATTTATAAATTATCAAAACTTTAGCGGAGAAGTGAAACTTTGACCTTATTATTTGTCATATTTGCCATTTCAGTCATCACCACCACCCTCTCATCATGTTATTGAAATCATGCACACAGTAACCGAAGTGTTTCCTCTCAGTGGGCAAGGCATCATGTGAACATTCACTTGCTTCATTTCACGCTAGCCTCACAATAACCCTGTGATCACCATTTCCAGATGAGAGACTCAAGTTCGCAAGAGGTTAAAGATCACTTAGCAGCCCCCGGAGACAAACTTCATACTGGGTGTGAAAGGGAATTAACAAGGGAGCAGAACACGATAATCTCCCTCCCTGGGTCAGACCTTCAGTCCACCGTGCATGTTCCTTGATCTAACCCACAAGAATACACTCTTAAGGCCTTGGAAAATTGTCATTTGATTATCTTTAACATCCCAGAGTTGAACTGCAAGCCTAGTTCCTCTCTTCTCTTTGCTTTATCTCCCTTTTGGCTTCCTTCTTAAAGATACGATTACTGAAACATTTAATGTAAAGGGATGGGGCATCCTGATTGGAGATGTGTCCAAGTGGACACAATTTCCGTAACAATTTCAATAACAATAAGAATGACGATTTGTTACTCGCTGTATAAACATCCATCTCATCTCCCTTCCAAACCTCTTACTCACTGGTAGGACTTCCACACAAGTACGTGCTGAGCATGTATTATTACCTGCTACGGACACTGCCTCAAGCCAAGTCCCTCCCTCTGGAGATAGTTTTCTGGTTGTTTCATCAACCACACTGCAATTCATTTCAATAAACACCTTTTTTCTCCCTTTCATGGTAGCAGACAATGTAGTAATCCTTCTGCACACACGTCTGCTTCTCTAGGTATATTCACAAGTATGGTGAGTTACTGGTATCTCTTGAATGAGTGGCAGGAATGTTAGCTGATTCAATGAGTTGCATTTGGACAAAAAGCCCAAGGAAAAAAGGTGCATCGTGGAAAAAGGCCAGGGATGCTAATTGCATCAAGCCATCATTTTACAAATTCTTTGCTGTAGCCAAATTTTAGAGAAGAATAAAATTTCAACATGCAGAAAACGGAAGGTTTGAAACATTGCAAATGCATCACGTTTCCATATTACAAGATGACAACTAAAAGCAAAAAGCAAGTTGTCAGAATTGGGTGTTAACTTTGTATCTCTTATGAAGACACGCAAAATGCAAATTGGCAATTGTACGTAATTTAGTGCCTGTTTCCTGGTGAAAGGCTTGTCAAACATATAATGGAAACCTCTCTAGTTCATCTAGATGTGAATGACATGGTATTTGCATCTTTATACAGGTACACAGGGCATATCTACACATGTAATAAGTGGATTCTTCTGTGCAAGGATACAGAAAAATGGCTGAGACACGATGACAATATTGTATGAGAAATAATTGATTTTTGATATAATTCTCAAGCCTCTGAAATTTCCTTAAAGTTGCTGTATTAAAATGTATATAAAGTAGTGAAGGACATCTAACGTAAGCCTAAATGATATATAATGTAATATATGACATTCATATATCAAAATGCAAGACGAGGCTTTTCAGAGAAAAGCTGATTCATGTCACATATAAAAAGTATTATGTCAGGGCACGTGGGTGGCTCACTCGGTTAAGCATCCAACTTCGGCTCAGGTCATGATCTCACGGTTTGTGGGTTCAAGTCCCATATCGAGTTCTGTGCTGACAGCTCAGAGCCTGGAGCCTGCTTCCGATTCTGTATCTCCCTCTCTCTGCCCCTCCCCTGCTCACACTCTGTCTCTGTCTCTTAAAAATAATTAAACATTAAAAAAACTTATGTAAAAAATTATGTTTATGTCCATAGGCAGAACCATGCATACTCTTAAAAGTATATAATATGATGTAATGTAATAGAATAATTAATAACATACTTATATTAGATAATATATAATTAATACATCAACCACAATAGAATATGTAAAATATTATATAATAATAAAATAATTTAAAATAACATAAAATATATAAATATATTATACAAAAATACATATATTATTTTTGATTCAGCTTTGTATTATTTTATGCTCATAAAGTCTTTGCCCTTGGAAAGTAAAAAGGCTATTAAAAATTGTGATACATTTTTCCCAATTAAAAAGACACAACATATTTCTCAGCAATTAAACCTAATAATGACTACAGATACAATTTCAGCTGTTAATTGATTAAACTAATTGTTTGTAATAAAGGGAAAAAAAACCCTCTGAGCAGGTTTCAGAATTAATTTATGTTTTTAAATGAGCAAGAAGTTTATAAGTAGAATGCCTTAAAGAGACATTCCCTTAAGGAGCAAACAGTATTAGAAGATAAAATTCAATTACAAGAAGTGTATTGATGTTTTTCACTAAGTATATTCTCTTAATCACTTACATTAGCATTAATGTAATTTCAAGTTTAATTTCATTACAAAATATTGGCTTTTAATAGCGCATATGGACTTGACCACAGATAAATTAAGGAGAGTCACATCTCAGTAAACATTTGTTTTATCTAGAAAAAGAGAGGGAGTTTCACAGGCAAGCAGAATATCATAGTCCTCAAGGAACAGACTTTAATAATAATCTCTGGAATAGCTTACAATCATTTTTAGTTCTTATAACTTTGAATAAAGCTGGGAAAGTACATAAAATATATTTTTTTTCTCCACCAGAAAGCATTGCCCAATATGAGCACCCCTCTGTTATAAAGGAGAAACACACTTCTGATCCCAACAATTCTGAAGCCAGCCTTGTTACTGACTATCTCCGGGCAAGTCAGTTCACTCGTATTGGCCTCAGGTTAGAAAGAACCACAGGGCACACAGTAAAATGCAGGGCCGCATGGGGCTCATAGCTGTATTTCATATAAAGTGCACGATATCTTACATTTTTGAGCCGATGTGAAAAAAGGAAAATCAGTAGATTGCATGTTAAAAGAGAGAAAGAGAGGGGAAGGGGGAGACAGGTGCCTCTAGATTTTGGGGTTCTCCTGAAAAATCAGAGAAGCCTGGCCACAGTTGGTGGAGGTGAGTTTTCTCCCCTCTCTTTACGTAGGCTTATCTCTTTCACTTCAACCCGGTCCCCGTTTTTATTCCATGCTGAAGCAAAGTGCCAGTTGCCACTTTACATGTTACTGGTAATGAAATTTTTAAGAGGAGAAAAATATTTGCTGTACCGCTGATTCTATCAAAGTGAGCAAGCATTATTAATTCCTGCCAGGCAGCTGCAGGCATCGGGGTCTGTGTCTCCCTAACTGTGCCATTTAAATAAATCTCCTTTCATTCTGTGATTCCATGTCTGGGCCACACGGACCTAAAGCTCGAGGCCTTTCATCCCACCTCCTGGCTAGCCCCGACTCCTCAAGTAATCAAAGTCAGCCTTGTAATTTTGACCATAAGTGCATTGGACTCTTCTATTTGCATTTTCTCAGAAGAGGTCGGCCAATACCTTTTAGCCAAATTCATTCAACTCTTCACGTGGTCGGTACGGAAAGGCAGGAAAAACCCATCGCCTCATATGAGAAACCCAAAATCAACCCAACAGCGAAAGGTCCCCTTGTAGCGTATGATCGACCAAGCTCAAGAGACAGGTGCTTTCCCTGCTGCCTTTGCTTCTTCCACTGGCTTCTTCCTTCTCTTCTGTTTACTCACTGCCCAGAAAGACCTCCTTCAGAAGGGCTACGAATGCAACAGAGGCTCAGCTAACTGCTGTTTGGGACAGGCATGTCCTGTGGAAGATGTGCTTGACAGAGAAACGCACAAGGGTTTCCATGCAAGGCTCAAACTGAACGTCTTGACATCTAATTTCCAGGATTAACGGCTTTTATTTGCTGGTAATACACTTCTCATGAGGGCAGTTGGATGCAATCAGCTAATGTTTGAAAACTGGAAGGAATTTCTTATTAAATGGTAATTAAAGTGTTAACCATTGAGAAGGCCACCTAGTTTAAAAACCAAATCCATATGCACAAAGTCTCTTCTAAATCAATACTTGCAAAGCTTCTAGTGTTCATCCTGTTCATACGCTCTTTCATCCTGGAAGTGACTTGAGTTATTACCCAGAAAATGACTGTTCCATCCCCCAGCATTCCCAGCACCCACCTTCCAGAGAATCATGTGTGGGCCACAGTATCATTCCCTTCTGTACATAAGGACTGTTTATGTTCAAAAGTGGAATCAAATCGAAGATTTAAAGCAGTAAAGTCCTTGCTGGAAATTATTCCAGGATTGTCCTTGTGCCTCTACCCTGGTTGACAAGTCACTAAGAAAGAGGGGTGATGACTGCTATTGTACATCCGTGTCCCTAGAGAATGGCTTTCATCACGCCATTTATCTGCCTAGAAACGTCAAAGGGCTCCCATTGTCAGAGCATTATGGCTACATAAGTTAGGTTGTTATTGAAATGTGTGGACCTGATGGTCATGTCTGTTTTCATGATCTCATTGCTTACAACTCCTTCCTATGAACTCTGGGCTCCCATATCACTCCCAAGGCAAATCATATGATGATTTCTCTCAGTCAAGGACATCTTTAGATGTCCGAAGATGTGATACGCCTATTACTTTTGAAAATATGAGGAATCCTTCTTGACATGCTGTTCTGAGAGCCTGAAGAAATAACCAACACCTTCAGAAACCCATGATTTCATAACAACTAAAATGACAACTTTTCCTCTCCCCAGGTCAGGTGCATAGACCACTCAGAAATAAAATACAAGTGGGGGAAGAAATGAAAATCACAAAGACTAGGGGGGAGAAGGAGGATATGGGTGTCTTGTAATAGTTTGTAGCTGCTAGAGGGTTCAAATGGAATTGAGGTGGCCTAAAAATCCTACTACTGTTTTCATTTCTTATTTCCCACTTTTTAAAAATGTTTATTTAGTATTTTTAAAAAAATTGATGTTTATTTTTTTGAGAGAGAGACAGTTCTAGTGGGGTAGGGGCAGAGAGAGAGGGAGACACAGAATCCAAAGGAGGCTCCAGGCTCTGAGCTGTCAGCACAGAGCCCGACATGGAGCTCAAACCCACTAACTCCCAGGTGCCCCTAAAGTGTTTATTTACTATTTTTGAGAAAGAGAGAGAGAGGGAGGGAGATAGAGAGAGCACAAGTGGGGGAGAGCAGAGAGAGGGACACAGAGGATCCAAAGAGGGTTTTGTGCTGACAGCAGAGAGCCTGATGTGGCGCTCGAACTCACAGACCACAAGGTCATGAGCTGAGCTGAAGTTGGACGCTTAGCCGACTGAGCCACTCAGGCGCCCCTCTTCTTTCCCATTGAAACTGCTCTTCCTATGGTTCTCCACACCTGCTAACATAGAGATAATTCTAAATGCATTGGCTATCTTCTAGTAGAATAATCATGTATTATTCATGAAAGACCTTATAATTTCTCATGGCTGTACACAGGACCACAACAGCAAATAGTAAAGAGTCTGTTTTATTTTTCTTGAAATACAACTCTCAAGCAGTTTGTGACTACGGTGGGATTCTAAACCTTTTCTATTACTTATCTATCGCCGTTTCTGGAAAAGAGCATGTGGCCAATAAGTGTTCATTTTCTTTCTCCTCCTGTCTCACAGATTAAGTATCTGAGGCTCACCAGAGTTACAGTGCTGTCCAAAGAGGTACCACCAGGCAACAGAATAGCCAAATCTAACTCTAGAATCTTCAGTGCCCCACTGCTTCTCTCTGAATTCAGTAACCCCTCAGCAATTCCGAAGACTTTAGACCCCGCTGTTTTCAATCCATGCCTGCTGTCATGATTTGTGCATTTATATCTACAATAATTACTTACTGAAGACCTACATACTCCCTTCTAGTTACAAAGGACCTTGTAACTAAATTCTATGCATCTCTCTCAAGACAGACTGATATAAATCTTTCATGCATGATCTCTCTTTTCCCTCCATCCCTCACCTACCAGCCGGAGGCAGTAGATTCAGTCGAAGGTACAGATGTTCTCAGGAATAACAGAGCTCTACTTTGGGAGAAGCCCAGGTTTGTCCCCAAATCAGAACAGCCATCGACCAGGAACATCCATGTTGAATTTGTGTGACAGAGAAACACTATTTCAGGGGAAAAATACTAAAATTTTGGGCTATGCCTGTTATGGCAGCTTAGCTACTCAATCCATAATCACAAATGTAAAAAAGCACACAAAGTGTGAAGAAGTGTATTATTATTTTACAACTTGTATTCTAGCTAGTTTGTTCATGTGGCCATATCCAGATCTAGGGTTCAATGTCTCAGAATGATATTTTCCAATACTTTACATCTTACTTTTAAAAAGACTTCTATGGATGGGGGTGCCTGGGTGGCTCAGTCAGTTAAGTTTCCAACTTCGGCTCAGGTCATGATATCACGGTTAGTGAGTTCGAGCCCCGCATTGGGCTCTTTGCTGACAGCTTGGAGCCTGGAACCTGCTTCAGATTCTGTGTCTCCTTCTCTCTCTGCCCCTCCCCCACCCATGCTGGCCCTCTCTCTCTCTCTCTCTCCCTCTCTCCTCTCTCTCTGTCCTTCCCCACTCATGCTTTCTCTCTATCTCTTTCAAAAATAAGTAAACATTAAAAAAATTTAAAAAAGGACTTCTATGGATGGATACATATCTAATTATGGAAATGATATGCAACATACTAATGAGATACTCTATATACTTTTTTTTTAATGAACGTGTGGGTTCAGAATTACAAAACAAACCGTAGCTAATATCCATTAGTAGTTTTCAGGGAATAAAATTGCATTGGAAGGGACATTAGGGAAGTTATAAACAGTCTCAACTTTCCACTTTTAAAAATAAGAATGCTAGTCTCTATTACAATTTGATTATGTATAGAGGCCAATAAAATATATCATATCTTTATAAAAAGTTATATAAGTAAAAGGTGTTATCTCTGTCATTTACACATTTATGTTCATAAAATTAAAAATAGTCTTGAATTAAAAATTATCTTTGGACACCTGGATGGTTCAGTCGGTTCAGTGTCTGACTCTTGATTTGGCCTCAGGTCATGATCCCAGGATCATGGGATCGAACCCCTCCTCGGGTGCTGAGCTGGGTGTGGAGCCTGCTTAAAATTCTCTCTCTCTCTCTCTCTCTCTCTCTCTCTCTCTCTCTCTCTCTCCCTCCTTCCCTCCCCCATGCTCACATGCTTTTTCTCCCTAAAATAAAAATTAAAATAATAATACTAATCTTGAGAAAATGGAGCCCTACAGCTCTAGAAAAATGCAAATTATTGTCAGTAGAGTAATTCAGGAGTGGTGTCATATTTGGGACTCATGGTAAGACAGTCTGTGAATGAATAGCAACCCCTTGCCAATGTAAGAAAACCCCACACCTTACAAGGCAGGGCCTTTTCGACTAGAGCTTTTCCATACTTTTAAATCTGAGCAACCTTTTAATCTCTGTCAAAGATATATTTGGTTAATGAGGGAGAGACGTATTTTGTCAAGCTTCATAACAACTTTTAGAGGCTTCCATTGACCTTCTGACTAGAGGTACTGGAGCTCCTGAGAAGCTGTCCTGCTGTAGCCAAACACTCACTCATGACTTCTAAGACAAGGGGAAATGTTACGAGGTAGACCGGACATGAGAGTATGTCAAAAACAACGTTGCCTGCTCGATACGTCATCTCATCTCATGTCTCCATTTAAATTCACTAAAAGCACTGTGATCATTTCTATGTTACAGGTGAGGAAACTAAGGTTCCAGAGCAGGGTGGTGACAGGCAGAGAGTTTTCAGGGTTGATGGACTTCACACCATCTATCTACACGCAGGAGAGTTCTTGAGAAGTAGAAAAAAGAGTCAATAATAAAACTGATTTGAAAAAATTTAAAACCATTAGAAATTACACTCTGAAGTAAACATGTGTTACCAATGTGTTTCCAGTTTGTAAATATCGTTTTGAGGGGCACCTGGGTGGCTCAGTCGGTTAAGCATCTGACTTTGGCTCAGGTCATGATCTCATGGTTTAGGGGTTCGAGCCCCGTCTCGGGATCTCTGCAGTCGGTGTGGTGCCTGCTTGGGATTCTCTGTCTCCTTCTCTCCGCCCCTCCCCCACTCTTTTTTTTTTTCTTTCTCTCTCAAAAATAAATGAACATTTAAATAAATAAATAAGTTTTGAGTTACATTAGATAATCAACAGAATTACATAATTCAATATAATTATTATATGCTTTAATGAACATTATAGGCAAAAATTTTTAAAAGTATCCAAATACTGTATCATATATAGTACAACTTCTTACTTAGTGCACTCACTTTTTTTTCCTAGTATCATGATTTCAAATTATACAGTATTACTAATGTTTTCTTTTCTGTTTTTTTTTTCTGAAACAAGTATTTGCTTTTTTAAAACATTCTTCCAAAATGAGAACATGCCTCCAAAAACAATTGTAATGATGTCCACACTTGTCAAGCTACATTTTTCCCTGAACACAACTTGCCAAGTTTCTCATATAATGTATTTAGTATCTTTCTCTTAGCTGGGACAGAAATGAAATAATTTATTCATTGTCCTTTGAGGACTGAGCAATGATAACAAAACCAATGATGTTGTCGAATCCATTTTGTCATAAATTACCATTATCCTATACTCTTTAGAACTATAATTACAACTCATCTTAATTACCACAATTTTTCAGATAAGACACCTGAGTCAGAGAGGTTAAATAATTTGTCCATGGAATTTAGCGAGGGGATAATTGAGCTAGGACTAGACTCAAAGACCCTGCATATCTGCACATTTACAACCAATCATACCATGTTCGTGAGCAATGAGTTTCATAAATAATATTCTGGGAGGATGCCTCTGGGTCCCCAAAGCTTATATTTCATATCTTATCATGCAATTCAAAACCATATAGGATTCTGGAAAGAAACAAACGGTCATTATGTTTACTTTTACTCATTTAAGAAAATGCTACAAATTAAATGAAAAGTTGCCTTCCTCCCATGAAATTTTAGAAAAAGCTCTGAAAGAACTTGACCTTTGAAAATGGAAGCCATTAGTTTGTTCCAAGTTTTGAGAAGAGCCATGGGCACTCTTTCACCATTAGTAAACAATGACTAATGAAAATCATTAATGCAACCTATGCAGCTTGTGAAAAAAAACATATCTTGCCAAATGATATGAGAAGGCAGTCACGGATAACCATTCATTTTACTCTAGAAATGAAGTGCCATATCGTTTCTCTTCTGTCAGCATGTAAGCCTGGAGTTTTGCCCCTCACTGCTCTAAATACAATCTACTCTAAGATCAGAATGTTATGAAAAATGTAACTCCCAGATTGTATTCCCATTTGAGTTCTCTAAATCCTGGTGACCCCCGTACCCTTGGCAAACATCCACAAATCTTCACCCCCACTGGAACCCAATAGAACCTCTGTTTCTTTCTCCACATATCACTCCCAAGAGACCCTACAAAGAGATCGGACTCGGGATATGGGATGTAACATATGTCCCACGTGTCGATTGACTAATAGCAAATATAGACAGCTTCTTGGTCTCAGTAGCAAAAGGAGAAAAAATACAGAAAGCAATGACAGGTCAGGAGTTGTGGTCATAGGACAAAGCTTCTGGACTGAGGGTAACTTTCCATCCCACACCCTGTGCTGACTCACTTTGCCCGTCTGTAGCTTCTCCAAAAATGACATACTTCACTGCTGCCCTCTGCACACTCACCAGTAACAGCCCCAAGGGGCAAGTGTGAACACAAATATTTCTTCTCAAGTACTCCAGGTGTGCGAACCTTCCCCACTCCCCACCAAAGATTCCACATAAAAGATTAATTAATAATCTCTAAGACTATTTTTAGGTTAAGTTCACAAAGCATTTTATTTGCAAACACCAGAAAATATAGTCCTTCTACACAGGTCATGTCAGGATGCCTTTTAAACCTCCAAACCCATACAACCTAATAGACATCCAACGCCTCAAATTCTCTGCAAGTTACCCTCTCTTGAAGACACTGGTGTCCTCATCCAAGTCTTGCTAGGAGAAATGGGAGGTTTTCATTCACCTTCGCTTCTTCTCTCTACCCAGCAGCTCTCAGAGCAGGAAGCCAGTTACTAAAACTGTAATGGATCCAACTTAGGAAAATTAAGACCCTGAGCTTTGTGACTTCACCATGCTTCCTCAGCCTTCAATGGGTCCGCTGCTCACCACACAGCAAATCCGTGAGCTTCAGCTCACGTGACAGAACAGTGACAGAACACCATTCAGCTCAGTGACAGAACACCTGCTTTGTTATTATGCCCAATATTAAGGGGGGAACAGAGAACTATGGGTGACGAGTACAGAAATGGTTGAAGAGCCCTTTGGCATTTCCCCTCCCTGCCAAGGAAGAAAGGTTGGAAGTCCAACGGCTGGGGTCCCCACTGTTTTTGCTTTGCCACACTCGTTCCTCAAAGAAGACTGAGCTTTCTAACTATCCCCTTTTTCTAAGAACTGCTCATCAGTCCTACAATTCTAGTACCAAAAGGGTTGCCTGATCACAGCCTAAGATGGTGATTTGATTTACAAGTGTCTATAACTCCTATCACTGCCTGGAAGGAGTGTAGTTTGTTATTGATCCATAGTGATAATCCAGGGATGGTGTTTATTTTTCTAAAGAGATTGTTACAAGCAGTCCAAATGCCTTTTAGGAAAATTGACTTTAATCCAGATCTCTGTCATTCCGAAATGTATTTTAAAATTCCAAAATATATTTTAAAATTGCAACTTGTTCTCTGATTCTGCCAACGTGATTGCCAAAAGCCTCTGGTAAGATTTTTGGAGAAAATACTAAAATCATTTTCTGAGGAAGAGATACACTAAGTCAATAGCACCCCTGTGTGGCAGTACAAGGGCATACAAATGATAATTAAGGCCATCATTTTATAAGGGCCTTTACAACATTTTCTTCCCATAAAATTATATTTATAAAGGCCTAAAGACCCATCGACAAATCCTTTCGCTTGCCTGTGGGCAGAGCCAGACTAGTATCGGCTCATCAATTTGGGAATCTGCTATGGTTTTAAAGGTCTCCAAAGGGAAGATTTCACGACCTCTCCCAGTAAAACATTCCAGGATTTTCCTCTCTGGTCTCATAAAAATACTTTATACAACAGCATCCACCCATTTCCTCTAGTTAAACCTGCCTCTTGGGTTGAGATGAGAAACAGATGATCTCCATCCTTTATTCCTTGGCGGCCATGTATATCGTTAAAGCCGTGGAGAGGGAACCATAGCAAAGTTGTTTGAAACGGATTTGGTCAGAGGAACTCATCATGGTTTATCTACAAATCCTTCCAAGGTAGGACCCACAATTACCAGGTCCACCGTTCAGAGCAGAGGGTGTGTTTTCGAGGGCCAGAAGGTGCCAGGCAGAGCTCTTCATCTGAAGAGTGTTTCAGCTTTCCCTTATACAAGGTGAATCCCTGCGCCCTCCAACTCTGCATAGTTCTTGACTCTTCAGAGGAGGTCCTCAAACTGGCTTTAAACAAAGGATCTTTTCTTTTAATATGTACTTATCTTTGAGAGAGAGAGACAGAGAGAGACAGAGTGCAAGCAGGGGAGGGGCAGAGAGAAGAGACACAGAATCTAAAGCAGGCTCCAGGCTCAGAGCTGCCAGCATAGAGCCCGACATGGGGATCGGACTCACAGACTGTGAGATGATGACCTCAGCCAAAGTTGGATGTTCAACCGACTGAGCCACCCAGGTGCCCCTAAACAAGAGATTTTTGAATCATAGCACCTACTAAGTTGACCTTTTTGCACCACACATCATCCGACAGTGGGACAGAACTACAAAATGTCATGTTTCTTTCTTTCAATCTTCCTTTGTTCTTCTTTAAAGTGTAGCACTATTATACATTTTCTATTACTGAACTGAAGGCTACTTTACATTTTCTTCATTTAGCACTTTAAATATTAATGAGGTTTTGATTTATTTTCTGTTATTCACTTTAGCACTTCCCTATGATTTTCAAAGTCTATCCAGTATGTGTGGGACATCTGTTTTCATAGGGCTGACATGAGAGGACCAGTCTTCTATTTTTTGTTTTCTTTCTTTCTTTCTTTCTTTCTTTCTTTCTTTTTTCCCCCATCGATTACTATTTTGTTATTGCTGTTACTTTGGGAATAAAAAAATGTAGATTTCTATTTATATCACAAGATAAGGTCTGTTTTAATAATCGAGTCAGTGTAAAGATTAGCTTTGCCTTGTATTTTTCCACGGTAGTGAATTTTTAAAGATGAATTAAACATCATGATATCTTACTGTGGTAGGTAAAGATGTAATATGCAGATATTTAATTGGGGTCCTTTAATTTTAAAACAACACAGTATAATAAATGCCAAGTTCATACTCCATAATGACTTTCTGTCTTTTCTCTAAAAAGGAAAAAAGATAGATTCATGGAAGAAGAGAGATTCAATGCCTGTTCCATAAGTGCATGTACTATGTTTTATGCTTGCAGATAGATAATACATATTGGAAAAAAACAACCAACTGCTTCTCTTATCTAAAACCTTATTATAAATTAAATATGAGCCATTATTCATTTCATAGTTGGTTAGTGTTTATACTTGTCTTTAATCTTATTCTATAATGTCTGTATTAATGTATATTCAATCTATCTTAACCTAAATGAGCAAAAAAAAAAAAAAGGTGGGGCGGCAGTGGGGATACAGCATCTTTTTTTATTATTATTCATTCATATTTAAGCAGTCCCCAGCACGGAAGTCTGTACTCTCAAGATTTCCAATCCAAATAAAGGCTGTATTTTAACTTTGAAATTCCTCTTCCCCCCTCTAGTGGTGATGAGCGGTACAAAACATTTGTGCTCGGTATTTGAGGCTGATCCATACAAGAAAAAACATGGCATGGGGAGTGACTGGAAAGGGTTAAAAAATCCCAGATTTGCCATTGCTAGCTATGTAAACTTGAGACTTGACCTTTTGTTTTTCAGTTTTCTCATCAGACGTAGAGCGTAACGATGCAATTTGCAGACTCATTGTGATGGTCACAAAGGAAAATGTAAAGTCAAATCTATTTAGAAATTGATCAATGTTTTTTTTTTCCCCTTTTTTAAAAATAAAATGCAAGAGGCAAAATGTACTGAATCCGTGGATTTGGTCTTGTGGTGAACAGACTCCAACAGAGCCTCCCCGATCCCTCCCTCCTGGTACCGAGTATTTAATGTTTTTTTTATTTTATTTTATTTTTGAGACAGAGAGAGGCAGAGCATGAGCAGGGGAGGGGCAGAGAGAGAGGGAGACACCGAATCAGAAGTAGGCTCCACGCTCTGAGCTGTCAGCACAGAGCCCGACGCGGGGCTCGAACTCACAGACTGTGAGATCATGACCTGAGCCGAAGCTGGACGCTTAACCGACTGAGCCACCCAGGCGCCCCACCGAGTATTTAGAATAGAAAAACAGCCTTTATCAAGTGATCCAACATCATGTTGCCAGTCATGGAACATTGTGTGCCATGTGATTCTCTGAGAAGACCTTCACAAGTGGTCTTCTGGCTCAAAATGTTTAACTAACTCTAGTCACAAAGGAACAATCAGATCAAAACTAAGGGTCATTCTGAAAAACAAAACAAAACAAAACTGTTCTAGAGTGAAAATTTCGGCACAGTGAAAAATCATCGCAGCTCAGAAATACTCCTAATGAAAAGTAATTTTTAAAAAGACTATGAAAACTGAATGTAATATGTGATGCCAGGTTGGACCCTGGATTGGGGAAGGGCATAGTATTGGGACACTCGTAGAGATTTGAAAATCGGCTTTATATGAGGCCATAGTATTAAGTCATTAGAGTTGACTTGACTGCTTTTTGGAGTGTGACTGTTTAGAAAATATGTCCTTGGTCTTAGAGATACAGTTTAAATATTTAGAGATGAAATGTCACGATTAAAATGTGTGGGGTGTGCGTGCGTGTGCACGTGCGTGTATCGTTTATTAGGCTGAAGTTCCTCTAAACACAAAAAGTTTTATCAACCACTGAGCATCTATCAGAACATCTGGTGCTTTTCAGATGGAGAATGAGAGTTTGTTGAGTGAATGTATGAAAGCAGCTTGCAAACTCTAAAGGGCTAATGCTAATTACTGCAAAGTGTCAATGACAGTTCTACGTGGTAGTAACTAGCAATGACAGTTACTCTTATTAGTTATTAGTATTTGGTTAGTGGTACAAAAGGTGGTAGGTTAGACAGTGGGTGTGAGACACAGGCTGGAAAATGTTGTGTGAGGTAGGTGATTTTAGAGCAGGGAGGCTTTAGAAGGAAGAGGAGAAGGTAAGATGGCCCCAAATTAATTTGATCCACACTGTCTTTTTGCCCAGACCTCAAATGACTGTTGGCAGAGCTGTAGCCTGTGACAGTATCAGAAAGTTTGCACCTAGCAATATCCTGCAGCCAATCGTATTTCCTGGGGTCTAGTCGCTGTACCGGGAGCATCGAAGAGGAAGAGGAAAGAAAGATAAGAGGCAGGAAGAGAAGGGAAGAAAAAACATGACATGCTCTATTCCAGATCATTCTTTTGGCCTCACCCCTCCACATAATTTCTCTTCATCTCCATGACGAGTATTGAAATGTAGCACTTCCTTAAGGACCCGGAAAATCTGTCCTGAATTTTAAAGGAAACAGGGAAAGACAAAATGCTGCCCTCTTCTGGCAGCTTTAGCAAATCTTCGCGCCCACAACTCATTACACAGTTAATAGTTGAATTAAAAGTCTCCCTTCCATGACTCTTTTTGAGAAGACAGACAGTATAGCAGGAGGGTAGACTTTTAAGTCAACATCCTATAATAGCAAATAGCTCTTTGTCACTGATAGTTCTCACACCTTTTCAAAAAACACTTTTTGGACTCTTGACTTTGGATTTAAAGTTGGCTGCAGGAATAGTTTTAGAAATTCTGCGGGCATGTAACGTGTGCTCAATCACCCAAGAGACAAGTTGTCATGTGTTGAGGTCACCTGCCCTCAAAATCGGGGGCAAAACAATAGAAAAAAAAAAGACTGGATGCAAGACAGAAGGGGTTCAGCTTCAATAACCTTATGCAAAATTTTGTAAAAAGAAAATTTAAATGAAGTAGAATATATAAAGACTGTGATAGTGGGATTCACAATAAGGAATCTGTCCTTGGTCTTCACCCCTCTTCCTGGCACACTGCTCCTCAAACCCTTGGAATTACCTGCCAAGAGAACAGTAAAGGTGTCTTTTGTTACGCTAATGAGATGACTTTTGGAAAGCAGGCAGGATGGGGGGCTGCTTGCCAATGGAGCCAACCACGTGCATGATTGGAGGGTTGGCACTTTTAATTTTTTTTTTTTAACGTTTATTTATTTTTGAGACAGAGAGAGACACAGTATGAGCGGGGGAGGGGCAGAGAGAGAGAGGGAGACACAGAATCGGAAGCAAGCTCCAGGCTCTGAGCCATCAGCCCAGAGCCCGACACGGGGCTGGAACTCGCAGACCGCGAGATCGTGACCTGAGCTGAAGTCGGACGCTTAACCGACTGAGCCACTCAGGCGCCCCGGAGGGTTGGCACTTTTAGCCCCACCCACCGCCGGGGAGGGGAGAGGCCCTGGAAAATGAGTTCAATCATCAATAGTCAATGAATTAATCAATCCGACCTGTGGCATGAAGCCTTTGTGAAAACCCAAAAGGAAGAAGTTCTGGAGCTTTCTTCCACAGGTTGGTAAGTGTGTAGAGATTCAAAGAGAGAAGGGGGTTCTCAGAGAGCATTGGAAGCAGTACCTCGCTTCCCCAGAACTTGTCCTGGGGACAAGGCACCTCTTGTCAAGAGGAAGGCACCTCTTCCATCCACTCATCCTGATTTATATTCTTTCGTAATGACCCAGTGATCTAGTAAGTAAAAGGTTTCTCTAAGTTCTGTGAGCCTCTTCAGCCAAATGCCTGAACCCAAGGAGGGGGTCGTGGGAACCTCAGATTTAGAGCCAGTTGGTCAGAAGCAGAGAGACAACCTGGACTTTCCGTTATGGCATCTGAGGTGGGGCCAGTCTTGTAGAGCCAAGCCCTTGACCTGTGGGATCTGGTGCCATCCGCAGGCAGATAATTGAGTTATCTGCAGTCAGAATTGAGTTAAGTCATAGGATACCCAGCTGGTGTTGAAGAATTGCTCGGTGGTGTGGGGGAAAACCTTCCACACATCAGAATGTGAATAGATGAACACGCAATGTGGCAGGTGTCAGAAGTGTAAACGTTATGTAAGCTTTGTGTTATTTTAAAAAAATAAAATTTCAGAGTGAACCATTTGTGGGGAGAGAGCTTCATAATCGCTTCCATGAGGGACCATAAAGGTCTTAATTTCCTCCAATCCCAGTTTCTGTTCTGTCCTAAATATATTCTTGCATCATTAAAGTTTACTACTTTTCTAAAATGGGCCCCATGACATACTGTCCCTCCTTGTATTAATAAAGCTGCTTAAGAAAGAAAGAAAGAAAGAAAGAAAGAAAGAAAGAGAAAGAAGAAAGAAAGAAAGAAAGAAAGAAAGAAAGAAAGAAAGAAAGAAAGAAAGAAAGAAAAATTTTAGGAATGAATTTAATAGGTATTTCCTTTTTCCTTTGAATTGCAGTCGTTGTTTTATCTCCCTCAGTGGCCCTTGAATTTTAAATCTCTTCTCTAACATTTAGTTGTCTCTCATCCTCCACCAGCAGGTAAAAACAGTAAACTGATGGAGGTGGGCATATGTCAGGACTATGCGCAGAGCCACCTGTCAGGAGCCCGAATGCTTCTGCAAATTATTATAACAGCTTTACAATGAGATGCTTATCTGTTTCCACCTGTAGCATTAATTTATTCATTCAGTATGTACAAGACGACTAGAGATTTCTAAGATGAAAATATACACCCCAGCCCTTAAAGAGCCAGACACTTATAATCTGCATCTTTGGAATTAAAAAAGAGGCTCTTTGGAAAAATGAAAAAAAAAAGGAGGGGGGGAGGGTTCCATGGTCAAATATATTTGAGAAACGTGACATGGTATAGCCTCCTCTTTGTAATTTCCAATCCACAACTGCAAATTGAAAACTCTGATAGCAAAGGAATCTTTCTAACCTGACCTTTCCCCAGATTGCTTTTTCCGGGTATCAGAACAGAGGCTAACATCCTCAGACAATGTTCTCCTTTAGGATGTGGGAAACAAAGGCAGAAGAAAAAAAAAAAATTTCCATACAACTCACAGCCTGCTGACAAGTCCTTGAGACAGGCAGACAGACCTTCCTCTAGGAACTCAGCTACTTGGATGATGACACTTTGCTAGGGGCAAAAGCAATCTTAGCTTAACATTATCTCGACCCTCCAGGATCCCCTGAGTCTATTTTAACATATAAAACCTCCTTTGGAAACTTCCTTTATCTCTACCCCCTAAGTTATAGATTGGCAATCAGCAATCATACTCCAAGCTTATGGCCCCCTGATATACATCTGAAGGGTCTCATGACTGAGTTTTTACTCAACAATAATAAATGACCTTTTCCTAACAGCAGCTAGCCCCTCAAGGTCCTGGAAACCTTGTTTCCAAGATACCTTAAAGACTTATTCTATCCCTAACCCCCTCCCAACCTGCAAGTGTATAATCAGTCACTCCTCATAATCCTTGGGCAGCTCTTTCTGCCCATGGGTCCTGTCTCTGTCCTATAATAAAACTGCCTTTTTGCACCAAAGATGTCTCAAGAATTCTTTCTCGGCCGTCGGCTCTGAACCCGAACACTCTCCCCTTTACTTTATATAAAAATAAGGCGTAGTAAGTACAAAGTACAGGGAGATATGGGGATGGGAGATATGCCTGGGAGGGTTGTGGTCAGAGACCACAACCATTCAAACTCTCACCCTATGTCTAGCAGCCATCACAACCCTATTCACAGCTATCTGTGCTCTCACACCGATTCCAGGTTTGATGTACAGATAAGCACTGATTTCCAGGACCCCAAGATTAGGGAGGGTGTTCCAAGAAGAAGTAAATGTTAGGCAAATCTTGGAGGCATCCCTGGGACATTTGAAAGTGAGAAAGAACCGTGCAGGGTATGTAGTTAGGCATGAGATGGACCAGATAGGGTGCTGGAGAATGAAGGTGGACAGAAAGACCAGGGCCGATCATACAGGTCTTGAAATCCAGGCAAAGCCCTTTATCGTCCATCCTGTAAGCAATGGGCACACTTTACAGAATTTTACACTGAGGAGTCAACACATAGTCTCTTGTGGCGTGGAGGCTAGATATGGGGACAAGTCGAGAGAATGGTCACCCATTGGGGAAAAGGATGAACCTGTCATAAAACCTCATGATCACTCTCCAAGACACCTTTGGGTCTGAGAGAAGCCAGAACCTAGAGCGTTTGGAGTGGCCCCAGTCTTGCCGTCTCCTGCTCTCCTGTCCTGTGGCCTGTCCTGTTCCCCCCTAAGGCTACCGGACAGTGCCTTGCATTTCTTTGCTCAAAGTTAAATGTTAAAAAAAAGGGGGGGGGGCTACGTGTTAAATAATAAATGATTGAAAATAAGCATTTACATTCAAATATTCTAGCTTAAAATGTCATTTTACATTCATTATCTCATTTCATATGGATGTAAAAATCAAAAGACCTGGAAATTCCACGAGGTCTGGGAAAAGCAATCATGGATGTTAAGTGCTTCCAATGCAAGACTTCTCCAAAGGTTCCTTGTTTCATTATTTGTTAGCATCGGTCAAGCGACAGCACAGTTTGGGTTCCTCTCTAGATTGCATCCTGAAGGAGAAGTGACTGATCGCAAAGGCTACTCCCGAAGAGCCTCAGCGCTTTCATGGGCAAAGGTGACTGGGCTGGGTATGATCCCTCTTGACACCTTGTGGCCCTTCAAGTAACTTCCTCATTTCCTGGGAACTAAGTCATTAAATTCAGTATTCCAAATACGATCCCTGTCAAAATAGCTGACAACTAGGGATTATTAACTACCTCTAATGCAGCATTTATTTTAGGAAACAAAGGCTTTGAAGTGACAGTCTGGTTGCTTCCTCCCCCTTTAAAGTGTCTGTTCACAGATTCCCCGTGGAAGCCCAGAAGCTGGATAAATCATGGTGAATACATTATTTGTCTTTTGTGTGCTGTTGGTTAAATCTACATCAGTGCTCTAGAAGCTGTGTGTACGTGTGCATGTGTGTGAAGGGGTGCATTTTCTTTTCAGTGTGTGCAAAGAATAAGATATGCTCAGGTGTCCGCGTTCCTACTTGTGCACGTGCACACACTCACGCACACGCACCCACGCTTCCACGGCTGGTTTCTCTCAACAGCAATCCACGGTCCATAAGATAATAAGACAGTCAATGCCATTGAGCCTCCTTCCAGGGGCTACATTCCCAGCCTCGCTTCACTCTTGGAGATCCTGCTCTGAGGTGGTACCTTGTTCAGTTGAAGTCTTAGTTGAATTTGCCCCTCTGTTATGCTAGCTCTTAATCTAGAGAGGTTCAAAGGCAAGACCCAGGAAAATCAAAGAATGATTAAATAAATCAATGAATGACCTTAATAGAAATGAAGGAAGGTGGGTTTTACAAAGAGAGCACATTCAGAAGGGCAGCTATTTCTGGTAGAAAAGAAAATAAACATGTAGTAGACAGAACCACCAGAGCTCATACCTCCTGTCCACATAGCCACTACTAGCAATGAGACCTTCAACAGGTGACATACTCTCTAGCATTGGTTTTCCCATCAGTGAAATGGGGATAATGTTATCTGCTGCATATGTAGGTTGTGAGAATAAAATTAGGTAATAAAACATCTTGAACACTGTGCCGAGCATATAGTAGGCACTCAACAAAAGCCATTTTATTTATTTATTAAAAAAAAATTTTAATGTTTATTTTTGAGAGACATCCAGACAGAGAGACAGAGCATGAGTGGGGGAGGGGCAGAGAGAGACAGAGACACAAAATCCGAAGCAGGCTCTAGGCTCCGAGCTGTCAGCACAGAGCCCAATGTGGGACTCGAACTCACGAGCTGTGAGATCATGACCTGAGTTGAAGTCAGACAGTTAACTGACTGAGCCACCCAGATGCTCTTCAACAAAAGCCATTTTACAAATTGACTGTCTTTGGAGAAGATGCTTTCAACCAGAAAGATAATGTTTATTTGCAGTACAGAACAGAGAACAACAATTTGCCCATAGATGAAGAACAGAAAGTGGTGGGAAAAGGAAAGATTTCTAATGCTTCTTGACTAAGGCACTCATAAGGTGGGTGTATTTATTGAGTCTAGGGTAGTATAACCCAACCCGACATTAATGTAGCATAAAGGTTTCCTCCTAATCTACATGCAACTTAAGTTGGAGGTAATTTTACCCACTAGTTAGGGAGGCTTCTCTTTTCAGAAAAGAATCCTAAGTGATATGTTTCAAATATGTTCATGATAAACAAAAGCAATCAACAGGAATTCTTTCATTCAGCCAGTCGAGTTTTCTCTGCTAGCTTTCTTTTCAGAATGCAATATAGGAAAAATGATCTCCTTTCCAAGAGGCTCAGGTTGGATTGAGAAAATTACAACGCACAGAAGAGGTGATAAGTCCTAATGAAAATGCCTGCATCTCATCATAAATGATGCACAACATTCAGAGATCGCTGGCCATGGTTCGTCATACCTCTCCCCACAAAAGTACAGAAAGGTATATTTAAAAGTTAGATAACCTAGGGGCGCCTGGCTGGCGGTAGGTTTAAGCATCTGACTTTGGCTCAGGTCATGATCTCATGACCCCATGTCATGCCCCGTGTCGGGCTCTGTGAGAACAGCTCAGAGCCTGGAGCCTGATTCAGATTCTGAGTCTCCTTCATTCTCTCTGGCCCTCCTCTACTCGTGCTCTGTCTCTGTCTCTCTCTCTCAAAAATAAATAAGCATTAAAAAAAATTTTTTAAGTTAGATAACCTAAAATTGCAAGACTAAAGTCATGAACATTACCCAAAACAAATATCAAAAGTATTCATTGTGGGTTCTTACAAGCATTATGGTTATTATCGCAAACAGCATATTTTCTCTGTCATAAAGCAGTTTTGTTGGATTCATTTATTTTTAGAACCCAAGTACAGATTGCAAAGCACGCTCTGGACGCTAGGTGGCGCTATGGGTCCGCCTCACGTTACAGTACTTTCCCCACGTTAGATGGGCCAGCCCCATCCAAAGCCTGCTACTCGTTTCAGTAGTTAAAGTCCATGATGACGGTTTCTGTGGACTTCCGCTAACAACTGGCAGCAAAACACCACCATAGCATTTAGCTCTCAAACGGAGCTATCAATCTGTAAAGCCTTAATGGTCCTTCAAAGGCTATCTATTTGTATACAACTCCCACAAGCTCTACCATGATAAATTGATCATTTCTTCTCTAGACTGAGCCAAAGCCTCACTTTTAAGTATACCGGACATTTGGAATAAGTCTAGCAGTGAAATATTTTCGGCAGCGCCCCCACCCCCGACTTTCTATTTTCCAATTGTTGAATAAAAATTGACACGAAATTGGGGACTTGAAAGATCAGCTTGAAAACACCTGGAATAAACTGAAGGGACTGATGTGATTTAAAATCGTCGGCTTTACTTTCCCGGACACACCCATGTTATCGTTAGTTTAGTAAAGAAGGACACCCTGGGCGTTTAAAAGAGGAATAAAGGAAGCTAGAAAGGACTAAACAATATTGATTCCACTGTCTGTGACCTGGCTGAAGAAATACAACATGGTGGGGCACCTGGGTGGCTCAGTGGGTTAAGCGTCCGACTTCAGCTCAGGTCACGATCTCGCGGTCCGTGAGTTCGAGCCCCGCGTCGGGCTCTGGGCTGACGGCTCGGAGCCCGGAGCCGGCTTCGGATTCTGTGTCTCCCCCTCTCTCTGCCCCTCCCCTGCTTGCGCTCTGTCTCCTTTCACCTCAAATATAAATAAGCATAAAAAAAAAAAAAATACAAAATGGTGCCATCCGACCCCATGTATCTGGACTAGTCTTGGCACACGTTCCCTCTGCAAGACGAGGGTTAGAAGTCAGGTGCTTAAAACCATGGTCTGGGAAAGCTTTAAGTGTGGAAGTGGGTAACGAGCTTAACCTGCTTCTCTATACCCGTCGTCCTGGCCCCAGCAAGTAATGGCTTCTTCAGCAGTCGGAACATTTTCCTCACGTTCATTCATACTTGAACTCAAATAGGAGAGCAAAGTGGTACTGGGGGCAGGTGGAATTCTGAGACGATAGCCTTAGTTGGTTTCTACTCACTTGGCTTCCAAGGCACACACGAGACTGATAAGGTAGGAAGAAATGCCCAATGCGGACTCCTGTTGTGTAGTGAATCACCGAGTACCTAATTTCCTATTTGGAAAAGGAACGATGAATCCAGTCATATCAAGTACACCAAGGAGGGGGTGGGAAAAACCAATTCAGCTCAGAAGCTTGGCAAGAGGGAGACAGAGGCACTGTCCAGAGAATTTAAAATCAGTAATAAAACTGACTAAGGGTCTGTCTGCCTTTTCTTATTATCACGAACTAGCAGTTCTGTGCAAGGTCCACAGGGTGGATGCAACCATTCCCTCCGTGCCCACCCCCTTCGGAATCCCACGGATTAGAATGACTCTCCCACTTAGAATTTTCTAGCAAGCAGGAAAGTTGACTCTTCGGAAGAAGGAAAAGCTATACGGGAAAAGAGAAAGGATGAGTATTTTTCTAGCAGTTTGTGTCTGTCTATCCCAGACTTTCCCTACATATGCTATCTCATTAATCCTCAACAGCAACAACAACATCAGCTATACCAGGCAGGTAACACCGCGCCCATTTTACGGATAAGAAAACAGACTCCGGAAAGTTGAACAATGTCTTCAAGGTCACAAGCCACTAATTGGTGGATTCAAGAGTCTAATAGTCATAATCTAATCGAATCCACCTCAAAAGCTCAGGTTTTCATCCAGCTGAGTAGCTAAGATCACAGACTGACATCTAACAGGTCCGAAACTTGGACAAGGTGCTTGAGTACCTCGGTTGTAATGTGGGATGGCAGTGGTACCCACTGGTTGAACTGTTGAGAGCTTGCCTGCGGTGATGTGGGGAAGCTCTCAGAACAGTCCTGGAATACAATAAACACATCAGAGATGGCAATAAGCGGCACGTGGCTTTCGTCATGCTAAACCTCACTGAAGAAATCCGAACAATGAATGTTTGGTCTTTTCCACGAGTTCAAGGATGCTGGCTATAGACTTTAGATACTTCGCACTTTTACCTGCAGCTCTGGTGGGCTCTGGTGGGTGGGGTTATCAACTCTGATGCTGAGGATACACACACACATATCAGGGACTGCGGCAGTCAGAGGGTGTACAATCTCACAGTCCCTTTGTCCCCATCCCCACCTCTCTGTGTCAGTTGGTTCCTGACTTCTTCTAGAACGTCCTCATTTGGTACACTCTGCCTCCTATTCTAAAGGAATAAATGGCAAGATTATATGTGTGGGGGTCAGGGGTTGGCAGAAGGGCACGGGGATACATTTGTTTCAGTTCATCCTATTCAATAATGGAGTGACTGCGAGACCGCTCATGAGAATACTGCTCTTTAAAAGATGATTTCTAAATATTTCGCTGCCTGAAATATACAAAAGTTAACACAGGATGATGCCTGAATAACAGGTCAGATTTCTGAGCTATACTGTAGTGTGTTGTGAAAAGCAATCGGAGTCCCTGCTACTTGAATTCTTTGTATAAAAGTGGAAACCAAATAATGCCAATATTTCATTAAACGTATTACTGGATTTGTCTATTATTTAAAAGTAACAACAAAATTTTGGGTTTTTTTTCTTTAAACATGAAAACAGTTGTAGAGAATCTTATAGGGTACTAAAGCCTAATATTTATATAAAGCAATCAGACAGGATTATTGAGAGCACACATAAGATAATGCTTTTTGTTTGTTTGTTTTTGCTTTTGGACACCTGCATTATTGTAATGCACTTTTGCCATAATGCATGGCAAGAGATCAATATAAACACTGACATTTTTAATTATAATATGAATTTATTCCACATTTCACAGGGCTAGGTCCAATCTCTTCAGTAAATATCATTATTATAACAAATAACTATAATTTCTTTGTAACATAATCTTTAACATAACACTTTATTTTACAATTTTAACTTAGTACAGGTAAACCCTTCTCGAGCATGATGATGGTTGCCTTGTAAAGGTAGCAGGGTTTTTCAAGTATCCTTGTTGAGTTTTTACATATTTGGAAATACATGTCAGTCAACTTGTATGCAGAATGAAGCAAACAATAGGAGTCATTGTAAAATCTATCCCATGGCCTGAAGGAAACTCTGTGGTGGGAAGCTATGTGTTAATGAAGTGAGTTCAACATTTGCTGCTTGGTTGTGTGTTCTGTTTCTGCCTTTCCCCCATTCCCATCATGCACTGTAATAATGAGCATACAATCGAATCAGCTGTGTAAAGTACAAAGACAATGCAGAACATTCTCTCGGATCAGGTCTCATAAGAGTAACTGGAATAGTCACAGGGTCTTAACAACAACAACAACAAAAGTTTGTTCAACATTTGAAAAAGAGACGCCGGAAAAGGACCCCTTTCTTGTGTTAAGTTGGGGTGGCACAGGCCATATTCTGTTCCCTCCTTGCCTAACACTGTTCCCTCCCACCCACCACAAGACTTCAGCTTCTAGATAGCAAACATTTGAAAATATATATACAACTGATCAGATGAAACCTCTTAATACATATGTTCTAGGTCTATAAGGCTTAACGCCAGAATAAAGGATGTATAGTCTTGGCAAAACAAGCCACATCCATGCTAATGGTGGCATGGAAATTCTAAGGAGAAAGCATCATTAAGGCTTCTTTATTCTTAGCGTTTGTTTCTTCTATTTTTCTACTTGCTCCCATGTATTGAAGGTGAAGTTAAATTAGAACATATCCTTTAAGGTTACATTATTCAGAGATGTAGGTAGGCATTGAGTGGATGGAATCAGAATTCCCACGTCCTAGTTTGAGTATTTATGTTAATATACTCGGCCTCCCTTTGTCTTTCACCTTCCTTATGCTTTTCAGGCTCCGACAAGTTCTATGTGCAGATGTTCTATCTGGAAAATTAAATGAAAGCCCAGAACTGACAGAGACCCTGAGACAGAGTGGTGATCTTCTCAAAGCTTTAAGACAAAGCATTACTGAGACTGTGGGGCCAATCAACACATCCCACTGCATCGGAGGTAGAAAATTAAGGAAAGGGTCAGTGTTAGATTGTGCGAGAAAAACATTTTTCAAGGACATATATAGAGCGACATTTATCAAGGGAGAAACTTTGTGAGTCAGCAAAGATCAATGATTCTCACACAGTGTGCTGGCCATTAAAGGTATGCCCCTGAATTGGGCACAGAATCATATATACTGATCCCTAATCCGTATCTTTGAATGATTTAATTTCCTTTTTTTATAAGGGTATCTCAAAAATAACTTTGACATCCAGGCATGGCCAGAACACATGCTGGACATGTGCCAAGCTTTGGCCACCCCAACATGCTCTTTCTAGAAGAGAAAAGCTGGCCTGATGCTGGCTTGCAGACGTAGCTATGGCATCCATGAGGAAAGAGAACATGTTCTACTCTGCAGTCAGCCCAGGCTGGCTCTCATTACGCCCCAGCAGGATCATCAAATATCGAAAGAGGATGTTAGGAGCTTGGAAAGGGTCCAGAGGACTGGCACTGAAAGGAATAAATGTTTGAGAAATCATACTGAAGGGGCAGGCTGAATGGACCTGGGGTGCTTGCCCGGCTAACAGCTTGTGAGGACACAGAAAAGACGCCGGGATGAAGCCTGTCCTAGGTAGTGAAGAGGCATCTGTCATGGCATAGAGGGCCCACAGAACAAGAGATAATGGCTTCAGAGGTGACTGTGAAATTTCCAAAGAGATTTGGGTCTGTCAGCCTTTGAAATGTATGTCCAAAGGACAGTACAGACAGCCTTTTCCCAACCCCTCCCCAAGATCAAGGATCATCAGAGATAATCCAGGTTAGAAAGATCAACTAGCCAGCCTCAGGGAGAAGGTGAAGTCTCATTTCAACACTTAGATCACTGTTATGGCGATGTGATGCTGTGATGTGATGTGATGTGATGTGATCACTACTCTGGGATTCTCTGATTTGACACGGGGATGTGTTACCTAACAAATGTGAAGTGGGTACATTCACAAGTGATTGAGTGTGCAAGTGTGAGCAAGTATGTATATGTACACGTGAGTGTGTGAGAGTCTGTGTGTATCACGGAGCGTAAGTGTATGTAAATGTCAGTGTCTACGTGCGTGTGTACGTGCGTGTGCGAGCGCGTCCGCATGTGTGTATTTGTGTGAGTGTGTGGACAGTGGAGGGTGTGGTGCTCATCTCCTTCCTTCCTTGAAACACAAATACAAACGTTCTTTGGGAACATTTTTCCAAGGAAAACTGGCACTTCTGTTTAGAGACACAGCCTCGCGGCACCCTTCTTGAAAGAAAGCATGGCTCTCATGTGGCCAAGAGCATTAGCGGCTGTCCCATCACCTGCTGCAGCAAGACCACAGATGGTATGATTGCCAATGGAATGGGGGTCCCATTCCCAGAGGTAGGCTTGTTCTCGGCCGAATCAGGGGCATGACATGAACTCCCCTTTCTACTGTCTACAAAGGTGGCCGCCCCCTTTCTTCTGAGCACATGGCTTTCCACTTTATTATATAAGGAAAAAAGAGAAAGTTACATGTGCTCCAAGTTCAATGTGACCACTAGACAGTTTTGCTTTTATAACTAAGGAAAAGAAAAGGTTTTATTTTTTCATAGGAGGCACAGAAGTTCGGTTTAATTTCCAAAGATCTACATTCAGACAAATGCCAAAATATGCGGCTTCGTGGCAATAAAATTCCTGCCCCTTGTCTAGTCTACTTATTCTGGAGTGAATTCACAAAGAAAGTAATGTGTTTTCATCTCTCTGAATTTCAAAGAATATTGGACTCTACATGCTTTACAACTCACTTCTTTCCTGAGCTTTACATTTTAACTTACGTCTTTTGAACTTCCAGTCAGATAAGATTATGTATTTCTACCAATCTTGCCTCTGCTGTAGTTACCTGAGACCAAAAGATTGCAAAATCAAGCAATGGTATCTTGACCTTTGTTGGCACACAAATGCCGATGGTAGACAGTCACTGTTGGCCCTAGGCTCCTCTGCAGCTCAGTCAGTTAAGGACTGTCTCTAGATTCTTTGGGGGTGGACAGTCATTACTGGCCTAGGCCTGGAGGGCCACTGTGGGCACCTCTGTATTTTTCTGCTGGAGCAGTATCAGGCACTTCCACATCCCCTTCTTGCAGTACTTCTGAGAAAGCTCCTACCATGACATGTAATGGCAAGTCAAAAGCTTTTACTGAAGAAATGGAAAAGGGATCAGATATGAACAATCTGAAAGAAAGCACAGTGCCTTCTCTAGGAACGGTAATGCCCCTTAATATGGCTGAAATGGCACAGGCATCCTAAAGCCAACTTTCTCAGCTCATAAGCACCCATTGGAATTATTTTAGGGATTGGTGATTGCTTTTGTTTGTTTGAAAGAGATCACGTGGTTTTCCATGATTTTCTAACGAGAGGTGGATTCATCTCTTATTACACATTCTGTTATTAAATAATTACTGGGAATCCTGGTATCCAAAGTGAGGGGGGGGGAATATTTATTTGATAATGGTAGGTGTTGCATAGCCTAGTTGGTGTATGAATATTCACTCTTACAGTCAACAAGTCAACACCCGCCTTGGGTTACTGAACAAAGGGCAGTGTCATCAACACAACAAAGGGTTGTTACTTAGACATCTCAGTCGAGGGTCTGAGAACTGGGTGAGAAGAGATCCTCAACAGGTAACCATTGACTTTAGTCCTAAGTCATAGGAATGCAAAGCAAGGATCTTCTGAGCCGTATTTACTTCTTTAGCACAAGAACAGGCAAATACTACAACCAGTCACAAGCCACAGAAGAGAGTCTCAGAGGCTAGCCTTCTAGTCCAGAGCCCTGACAACCTATCTACCATATGGATGTGGGCCAGAATTTCTGCTGGTTGGGGCTTTCTCATGTTGCTATATTTTGAAGAATAAAGAGTATGCCATCAGGTGAATAAAGAGTTGGTAATGCAAAAGCACAAAAATCCTGTCTTGTTTTTATTTCAGAAGTTTATCCCAGGAAACTGCTATCATTTTAACCCAGGGACCCTTACAATTAAAGGGGTTTAGGATGAAGCAACTATAAAGATAATTAGGAAAAAAGCAAAACAAAACAAAGAACACAAAACCTCCCCGTGATACTGAGGGTAATGTAATAGCAAGGTACATGTCCTTGGAAAATCATTTATATTAATGCAATCTCCTGACAGCTAAATTTCTCCCCTTTCTGGATTCAATTTTTAAATTTTTAAATATCAGTAAATGTAATTTTTTGAAATAGCTCTGAATCAACTAAGAAACTAATTTTATCTCAGTGAGGTTAATTACATTATTTATTTATTAATTCCTTGTCCTATTGTTTCTTCTTTTTTTTTAACCCCCAAAGTGTTTGAGCTGGATACATTTAGTTATGAAAGCATTTAACATTTTAAATCAAGACACAAAGAAATCTAAATGACACTTGAGATGCCCTTGAGAGAAGCCTCTCATCTCTCGTGTTTATAGATAACTCATAGATTCATAAATCAAATCCTGTGCACATTTAAGCCAGACCAAAAACTAAACAGCACCATGTCTCCCACTAGAAAAAAAAATGCAATTATTCTGCTTAGTTATGTTTTTAAAATCGCTTGACATTTTAAATAATTGATGAATATGTAATTTGCTAATCAGTAACGGACAGTTCCCATGGAGGTACCCTCACGAGTTTTATAATTTACTATTTCAGAACAGTTTTATGAATGCAAAGATTAAAGCTGGGAAGTGGAGAGAAATCACTCCAGGACGACATTATCCTATTTAACACCCGTAATACTTAACACTAACAACAATTAAGTTTCACAAATTAAGTCAATGTACTGAATTCCTATTGGGTGAGTTATACACAGACATTTATGTGTCGTGATTATTCCCCAGAGACAACCATGTACGCAAGTGAACATCAGAGCAACATACTCTTACTGTAAAGGATTAAATGATATTTTAGTTTATGCCTTTATTTCTTGTCTCTTTTCTCCAAACGATAATAGAGATCTTATTTACCATGCATGAACACTTACATTCTCTTTCTGAGAACATTTCTGATGTTGTTGGTGTAAGAGAGGAAAATCATTTATTTAAAGATCGCCCTATTAATCTACAGTTTTTGGTAAATATCTAGATTATCTGGTCGGTCAATTTGTCTTTATAGCCTAAGAAAGAAGACTGGCTGCCATGTTCAACCCAGATGAGTTGGTATATGAATATTTATAAGGACATCGATAACCACAGTGTCTTACAATCATGCTCCAAGCTAAATAGAAATAAAAGCAAAACGGCCACAAATATTACAGTCTAATAGGATAAGAGCTGAAAGATACGTACAAATTCATTGACAACATCTGTGCAAGTGTTATAGACAAAACATTTAAAAAGAAATCTACATGAAACAAAGTAGATAAATTTATCAAATGTTGATAAATTTTCAGAGACAGTATAAAAGTACACAAAACATGGAAGAGAGGAAGAGCTTTTTAAAAAAAAAAAATAACCACTAAGCCAATACATAGAGTACAAATTTACTACATTAATATTACAGAATGATGGGAACCAGAGACAAAAAAACGATTTGGTAACAAACAGCAAAGGAAGTTTCACCAGTCACAGAGAAGAAAGACTTTCCCTTCCGGATGAGAACACAGACCGCCACAACTCACCCCCTCCATCCATACACACATAGAAAAATAAAAGCAAACGCAAGAGTTGTCTACGGCAACACAGGACAGACAGACGTGGAAGCGCCTGGCATGTTGCATCACACGAAGTCAATCACGATTGGCTAACGGTGATGGTACCTGGCTCTGTTGCGGGTCACTGGCTTGCCTGAGAGGCGTCACTGATGGAGGGGGCACACCTGATGTGGACGCAGACCGGCCTAATTTGCAGCTTACTTTCGCTTCTGTGAAAAGGAGGGGAAAAGGCAAAGTATTAGCTGAGCAGGGTCTGCAGCGACCAATGGCGTTCAGGCTCCCGTATTGTTTTACAGCGCGCTCTTTCAGTGCATTGAATACTGCAGATGCTTGCTGGTACCTGGCAGGCGTGACAGTCTCAAGACAACTGACTCGAAAACGAGCTTTATTTGCACTCAGCTCCCGGAAATAAAGAACGAGCCAAGGGAACAAGCAGAGGCCTTGTTCCCTCAGGCATTTTACCTCATTTGGGGTTAGTTTTTATAGAGCGCCCCATTCAGGAAAAAAAAGCAAGTGACATGAACATTTCCTCCAGCTCTGGTCCAGAGGTCTTGAAATGTCTTTTCTACCTGCTCCAAAATATTTCCTCTCTCCCTCCCTTCCTTTCTCTCTCTCTGTCTCTCTTTTTTTTTTTCCCTTCTTCTAATCTTGAAATCTAGAACCTGGGGCGTGGGCTGAAAGGTAGTCCTTCTCTAATTTATCTCTATTCACTTTCAAGTTGACAACCATCTTCTAAGACGTTTGGTATTTTTCATAATGATAGTATTTTTCCAAGTTATAAAAACATTCCCCTAACTCTTCTTCGATTTCAGAAGCTCAAATGAGTTTCCCAGGCCATTGATGGGATACTTTGGAGATTAGAATTTGGGAATGGAAGAGTTCCCTTCATCCAAGAGGGTACAGATCGGATCTTAATTTCAATGTTAATATAGATGAAGACGTTTGAGAAGAAAATACTTTTGTCACAGACTTTTACATTGGCTGTAACTTTTTGAGTGCCAGGTATATTCCAGCTTCTGTCTGGGCTATATTTGAATTATCTCTAATCTGAAAGATATTCCATAGAGTTACACAGTTAGCCAGAAAAGCTGCCAATTTTGACACATACTTACATACACATGTATATATTGGAAACCTCCTTGCTGACCCCCATAATCTCTCTGCTCAAAACCAACTTAGACACCATTTGCCTAGACTAAGCTTCCTAAATTACTTTGAAGCCACCCACCTTATTCCAAGTTTTCTGATTCTTCCATATTTCATGAGAAAAACTTCAAACCCCTTTGACTAATTTTCAGAGGCCTCCTGTGATCTGCTCAGATCCACTCTGTTTCCACTGTTCTCCCCAAAGCACATGCAACTGTCTTCCCCTCTCAGTTTCTGCATTTGATCCTGCTTCTGTCCTTCACCTCAGGGTGTGCCCTTATGTGGACTTCCATCAGACTAAGTCTTACCCATTTCCGAAGACCAACTTCAGCAAGTCCTTCCTACTGCGAAGCATCCTGAGTCTCTCTTCTGAAACTGCCTTAGCACTTATACAGTGTTTGCAATGCCTGCTGTGGCTTTGGGCATTTATGTCGGTGTGGGCCACGCAGTAAGTGTTCAATTAATACGCATTTTTCTTTCACTGAAGACACTCAGTTTAACCTAGGAAAGGTCAAGGCAACTCCTAAAAACAAATGGAGGCAATGCAAGTAATGTAGAATATGCTTTAAGGCCTGAGTTCAAGGCCTAGCTCCCCACTTACAAAGGCAGTGATTCTCATTCAAAGGCTTTGTGATGTTCTAGGGTCCATTTCAGAGGATGCATGAGGTTGGAAACTCTCCCTGCCTTACTTTTATGCAGATGATTCTAGTCTACTCAACCACTTTTGAAAGGTGTTTAAATATAGCAGTATCATACGATGGCATAAACTATCACTGTAACTTAGAAGTTAATCTCATTTCCCAGGAGGCATAAATCCTTGCATACCTCAGCAAATCATCTTTTATTATATAAAATAACGGGTAAAGCATCTATCACAATCCTGGTTGACGTGTATTTAGAACGGGGCCAATGTTTCCATGTATCCCTTTGCTGTGGTAGCACATTTAGTCACATGGAATCAGAAAATTCACTATTTTTTCCTAGGAAAGGACAGCAAATAATATTTCTTTACTTAAGGTCCTTTTCCAGTTTATATTAAAGAGATTATCTGATGAGTGACACAATTCGAGGCCTTTTACATTATCTAGTGTACCTATGGATTAATTTCTCCTGCTAGGTTTCCACTCAGATTCTGACTTAACCAGCCTCTTTCAAACATAGACAAAGATATCTCTAAGGAACAGACTGAGCTGTACCAAAATCCAGACAGACTCCCCATTTCATTGTGACCTGCAAAGGCTTTGTCTTACCACCATTGGACATCAGTCCAGAGCACGTCTGAGCTCACGAAGCCCCCTTAGGTACTGCAGTATAAACCACTCAATCCACATTACACACAGCAGTTTAGGCTACTAGACAACTACCCTGTGGGCTAGCGCTAAGGTGAGGTCACACTGGAGTCAACTATTGGATCCCAACATGGCTCATATGGGTCATGATTCTACCTGCAGCAGCAGACTAACATTGTGACCATAAAGCCATTATGTCCACATGCTTACAGAGACAAATACACACACATACACACTACATAACATTACTGCTTAACGGTGTCATGTTGTAGGGATATTATTACAATTGTGAAGTTTTGGTTTATCTTTATCTTACTCATTTTGGCTCTTTGCCCTTCTTTCGGTTTTACATGGCCCTTACATGCATTTCAAGTTTATTATATTATGGAGTTTAAAGGACCATGTTGGGGGTCTTTATGATGTAGCATCCACCAAGGTTCCTTGACCAAAAGAATTGTCTGAAGAAGCCCCAAAAATCAAAAATTCCCAGAAAAGATTCTGATTAAAACCAAGCCTCACAGAGATTCTTTAGGGCTATGACATTGAAGTTAAATTGTCCATCTTACCTGCCCTTGGAAATACACTGTGCTTTGAGCCTTAAACAGGGAAGCTTAGGAGCCATGACACTAAAAACAGTACATTTTCATCCTCAATTTTGTTCATGTAAAAATTGCCAAGGTTTTTTGGGGGCTCAAGAACAATGGCCATGTTCCTCAAAAGAGATCTAAGGTAGAAATTTCCTCCCTCAAGAAAAACTCTTTCCATTTCGTTAAGAGATTAATGATGAACTAAAAGGCACCTGTTATTCCCACATCCAAGGAAAAGCTTCTTTCTTTGTAAGCTCTATTATTAATCATCATCCTAGAAGTAACAGTTGATGTCGTATATGAAACTTCAATGCAGATCAAGTGCAAAGAGAAGAAAGAATAAGAAAAAGGTAGTAGATTAAGGAAGAAAGAGAATCAGAGGGGAAAGGAAAGAATAGAAAAAGAAGCAGAGAAGGCAGGAAGGAAGGGAGGGAGTAAAGAGAGGAAGGAAGGAGGGAAGGAAGGAAGGAAGGAAGGAAGGAAGGAAGGAAAGGAGGTAGGGTGGGAGAGAGGGAGGAAGGAAGGAAGGAAGGAAGGAAGGAAGGAAGGAAAGAAGGAAAGAAGAAACAAAAGAAAAGGAAAGGAAAGAAAAGGAAAAGAAAAGAAAGACCAATTTTAACTTTTTGGAATAAACCATTATCAAGATATTATCATGAAATGTTTCCCAAGTAATGACTCATGATCATCTTAAAATTTTTATTATGTAAGTACCCAGCAAACTGTGTGACTTAATATTTCTTTGTTTTTATTCTAGTGGATTCAATTTATCACTGTTTTGTTTCGTTTCGTTTTGTTTTGTTTTGTTGTGGAGATAGACATTTCTCAATCATTTCTCATCTTCCCTTCAAGGTGAATTGTATTTCTCTTCAAAATCATGTCCTTAGTTGTGTTACCAAATAATCTCTAAGGCATTCACTGCTATTATTGTGAGTATTGGAGTTCTCCTTGCTTTCAGAAAGCAAAGACAAATGACTCTTCTCAACCTCTGTATCTACACAGCAACAGGAGAGTAGGGCATTTTCACCAAAGAAAACACTTTCATCTAGCATCAAAGAAATAAAATCAGTCAAATTCTGAGACATATCTTTCCTCTTAGTTTTTTTTTCCTAATACACAATATTTTTCTCTAGTAGCAGAAACATATCATGATTTCCCCAAGTCATGTTGCTGAAAGTTTCTAATCAATGGCTCAAGGCTATACGGAAGTCACGGAGAGGTCTCTTTACAATACAACAAAGTATGCTTATTACAAACTCTACTTTCATTTCTAAGGAAGGCATTTGTTGGAAATAACACATATGTTATTTGAGATAAACTGGTGTTTAAGTAATTAGTGGTAGTTGTACCAGGACTATAGTAAAACCTTCATGGTTCCCACCACTTTGTTTAAAGGCTTCCATCACCCATCACAAGTAAACACATAAGATGCCCTCAAGTCCCACGCTAAATATCATGTGTCCTGTATATAATTTGCATGCATTTTTATAATTTTGCTTCAGGAATGATTGGACTGTGAATAATCCAATTCATTCATGACTGGCTATGATTTCTAGGCAATAATCAAGTGGACTCAGGAATTTTTGAAGTATGACACAATCAAATCTAGATATTGTTCCCAAACGTGATATAATTGTTTGATTAATTTATTTTTAAATTTTCTTTAAATCCAAGTTACTTGACATATAGTGTAATAATGGTTTCAGGAGTAGAATTTCGTGATTCATCACTCACATATAACACCCAGTGCTCGTCCCAACAAGTGCCCTCCTTAATGCCCATCACCTATTTAGCCCACCCTGCTACCCAACACCCCTCCAGCAGCCCTCAATTTGTTCTCTGTATTTAAGTGTCTCTTATGGTTTGCTCCCCTCTCTGTGTTTGTCTTATTTTTCCTTCCCTTACCCTATGTTCATCTGTTTTTTTTTAATTCCACATATGTGTGAAATCATATGATGTTGGTCTTTCTCTGACTGACTTATTTTGCTTAGCAGAATACACTCTAGCTCCATCCAGAATGGTAAGATTTCATCCTTTTTGATCACCAAGTAACTGTAATAGAATTGTTTTAATACTAAATTTAACAATTGATTCTGGGAACCTGATGCCATACTTTGTATAATTTCATTAAACATTCATTAATGTTAACCTGGAAGTTTCTTCTGGAATTTTAGTGCTACCATTTTATTTTTAATACCCAATATTTCTGTAGATCCCTGAGAAACTCATAGGCCCCAGCATTGTCAGTATGGCGCTGAAAAGAGAAAACGGGCCTAATCATAGTTGTGATCATTTTGTGACCAGAGAAAGAAAACCAGCAGGATGCAAACGTCTACCCTGGGAGAAGATATTCCTCTCTCCAGCGTTCCGTGGAGATTTCCTCTGAATGAGACTTAACATAGCTTTGGATGAGTCCCAAGAATCCCATAGTCACAGACCAAGGTCCTAGTGTTATCTGCAGGGCCAGAGAGTAAAACTATAGATACTGGACGAACTGGTAATTCTTCTTGGGAATACTGGAATTCTGGTGAAGATCTAAAACCCAAAGACAAGTGAGGTGGAGACATGACAGGTAGAGTGTATGGGCCAAGGATGGCTTCTAGAAGTACTTGCAGAAGTACAAGATCCATTGTAGACAGAAGGAGAATCACATGCATGTAGAGTTAGGAATGCCCACTTGTGCTCCTTCTAAATATCTGAAGAGCTGAGATTTCCCTTACCACTTTCCACTTTCTTATGTAGACATAATATAAATCATACTACTGCCTACCACACAGGGATGCCCTACATACTGCAATGCGTGCTTGGTTTCTTACCTGGCAGGACAGCATGGTGTGGCATTAACAGTTTTTTGTTTCTGTTTTTGTTTTTTTGACAGCCTCTTTTACTGTAATATATAATTTCTTTTTCTTTTTAAGTGTATTTATTTATTTTGAAAGAGAGAGAGAGCGTGCACATGAGCAAGGAAGGGAGAGGGAGACGGGGTGGGGGGAGACAATCTCAAGCAGGCTCTGCTCAGCTTGGAGCCTGACACGAGGCTGGATCCCAGGACTGTGCGATTATGACCTGAGCCGATATCAAGAGTCCGACTCTCAACCGACTGAGCCGCCCAGGTACCCCACGTAATATATAATTTCTGAAACACCCCTTAGGGTATTTATCACTTTAGCTGCATATAAAAGGTACTCTTGTCTTCAAGAATACTTTATTTCACATTAAAATAAAATTATAGTATATGTGTATAAAGGAATATATTTTACCTATTTAATAAGTAATATATGCTACTGGGGTGCCTGGGCGGTTCAGTCGGTTAAGTGTTCGACCTTAGGTCACAATTTTGCTATTCGTGAGGTCGAGCCCTGCATTGGGCACCAGGTTGACAGTGTGGAGCCTGCTTGAGATTCTCTGTCTCTCTCCCTCTTGCTCTCTGCCCCTCCCCACTTGCATGCCTTCTCTCTCTCTCTCTTTCTCTCAAAATAAATAAACAAACTTTTAAAAATTAAGTAATATATGCTCTTTAATTATACTTACTACCATAACATAAAGAAAATCCATTTGCCAAGATACACATTTAAAAAGACATATCATGATTTGGATCAGGACCAAATACATATTACCATGGGGATAGGCATTTTACCTTGTATTATGGCATCAGAAACAGAATAAACAAACAAACAAAAGTTTAATGAAACCCTTCATCACCCGTATTAGGAATGAAAACATGACAAAAATAATTTAACCTTTTTTTTTAAATTTTTTAATAAAAAAATTTAATGTTTATTTTTGAGAGAGAGAGAGAGAGAGAAAGAACATGAGCAGAGGAGGGGCAGAGAGAGAGGGAGACACAGAATCGGAAGCAGGCTCCAGTCTCTGAGCTGGCAGCACAGAGCCCAATGTGGGGCTCGAACCCACAAACTGTGAGATCATGACCTGAGTGACTCAACTGACTGAGCCACCCAGGGGCCCCATTTTAACTTATTTTTAAAATGTGTTATATTTCACTTCTAAATGACAAAATAAAAAGAAGGAAATCCAAGTTTCAATTTTATGTATCACCCACCTTATTAATGTAAAAACTCTTTATTCCTAATAAATGAAAATCAAAACTGGATGGAATACTAATGATGTCTTTTTTTATACCATTGACATTTGTGGTTTACTTCAAAATTTTTTTAATGTTTATTCATTTTTCAGAGAGACACAGAGAGAGAGAGAGTGTGTGAGCAGAGGAGGGGCAGAGAGAGAGGGAGACACAGAATCTGAAGCAGTCTCCAGGCTCTGAGCTGTCAGCATAGAGCCCGATGTGCAGCTTGAACCCACAAACTGGGAGATCATGACCTGAGCCGAAGTTGGATGCTTAACCGACTGAGCCCCCAGGAGCCCTGTGGTTTATTTAAAAACAAACATCTTGAAACAAAATTTGGTCCAAAATAATTTATATGGTCCTTATGGTAAGTTTTATTTCCATGGCCATGGTCTTTATGCTTTTGCCTTGAACCATTGTCCATTGTGAACGTAAGTTCAGCATTGTGTGCCTAGGAACAAGACTTATCCAAAAGCATATGTGGTCAAGTCCACGATGGAAGGGGGAACTTCAATCTGATTTCCAATAATGGCCATGTCTTTTCACTCTGTAGCAGAACTTCTGGAGGTCTCTGAGATCCTATGAGGAGGTAGTGACATAAGGTCAAAGCTATTTTCAAAGAAGTATTAAGTAAGAGGTAATTTGCTTTTCCCACTGGGTTGACAAATGCACTCAAAAGTCCAAAAACCATGCTGCATAAATCAGCCGTGACCTTAGCACATCAAAGCAACAGCACCAAACTGTAGTGGTAATTATGTATTTTTCATTGCCACACAGACTTGAGTAATTGACAGATATTTTGTCAAAAATGAATGAAGTAAGCCTATTGCTTTAAGGAAGACAACGGACAGAATTTGCTGACAGTGATAAATTTGATCTTTCAAGCAGGAATTCAAATTTTGGAAAACTTGTCTGCACCACTGTGAGCTAGGCAGCATCCTAATACTGAAAGACTTTTCTTATGAGATCAGTGGTGATATTAATTAATGTGCTGTATTGATTTTTATAATGAAATGTGTCAACATATGGAAGATTTGCATGACTTTGTGAACCGATACTTTCTAAAAGCAAGATCTTATAAATCATGCATGGATAAAAGATCCATTTAAAGTGCAAGGTAGACCAATGAGTTTAATGCAACAGAGTATGATGAGTTTAGTGATAGGTAACTAACCCTTACAAAACTGCTATTCGTTGAGTTTGGGTAGGATATTGAAAAAGAATATACACAATTATATGAAAAGGCTATCAAAATATTCCTTTTTCCCCCAGTTACACATCTGTACAAAGGCAGATTCCCTTCATATATTTTAACCAAAGCAACGTATTACAACAGATTGAGTCCAAAGCAGCTATGAGAATCTATGTTCTATTAAGTCAGATAGTAAAGAGATTTACAAACACAGAAAACAATTTCAATCTCTTCACCATTTGTTATAGTTTAGGAATATAGTTTGTTTTTTTTTTTCATAAAAATGGTTATGCTAACATATCATGGATTTATTTTTAATGAATAATTTTCTTAATTTTCAATTTTAATTTCTCATATGATAAATATTGTCATACTTAACCCATATGTTAGACTTAACTTCCAGATCCAGGAGAACCCTTTGGGATTCTCAGTAAGTTTTATGAACATATGGAGTCCTGAGACTAAAGATTTTGAGAATAGTCACTTTATATAGACTCTGAGTCCCCAAAGAGTTCCCTTAAAAAGGTAACTTTTTTATATAACTAATATGTCATTAGAGTACTTAAAAAACACAGATTGAAACAAAGGAAAATACCATGTTGAAGCACAAAGGAAAACCTTTGAAAACCTTAGGGGATTGGGAAAACAACCAGTTTTGAAATGCTACCCTAAGAAAGTCTCTGTGACAATGTCCAAGAAAAGGTGTTGCCTGTCTCCGAGACCTGAGGGAAGCCATCCAAATTCTCAGGGCACTTTTATCATTTATAATAAGAAGCAACCTCCAAAGTTCATTCATTGATTCTTTGACGTTCATAAATGAAATCTGTTGGAATAACTGAAATGCCCTCAAAAGTGCTCTTGATGGATCCTAAGCTTCGTTTACTAAGGTCACGGCTTTTACTCCTCCTTTCTGATCTGTTTGTGCTTTCTTTTCGTAATGTTGTTAGGATTATGTCTAACTCAAGTTTGCTATTTGCTAAAATTCTTCTAAAGCTGTTGGTAACAGTTTTGGTAGCAAATGGTTAAACGTGATTTAAAAAAAAAATGCTTTAAAATTAAATTTAAGCGAGGTAAGGGTAGTCTGTCATTCATTTTCACCTGTCCAGAATCCACCTGCTCTTATTTTGCTGGAAGAACAGTTTGAATTTCCTTTGGAGAACAACAAAACCAACACATTCAGACCTTACAGCTCTGTGCAAGGAGGCGCCACGATTCCAGACCCAGAAGTGACCACGTGACGCAGGTCCGTCCAATCAATTATTCCATCCCCTCAGACTCACTGATTGGCTCAGGGGAGGACATGTGACACAAGTCAGTCAATGAGGGCTGCCTTCTGATTTTTGCCGGAGCTCTCGAGTCAGGGCCGCTAAGCTCTCGTCACTTAGCAGCGGACGATCGTGGACCATTTGCTTGACTTCTTTAAGCTTCAGTTTGTCCGCAGGTAAGATGGGAAGAAATAAATGTATCCAGTTTATGAAGTTCTTGCAAGAAATAAGAGAATAATCGGAGATTTTACCCAAGCAACCTGCATAGATGTCAAGAAATGTTGGCTATTTGTATTCTTTCAAGGCCAATCTGACCATTCGGCTCCTCTGCTTATACTATAAGGAGATCTAAACCGCCTCCTCACAAAGGTACACTCGACTCAGTTTATATAACCAGTCTCATCTGCAGCCTCACCCCTGCCACGCCCCGTCAGGGTCTCCTAAAGCCCCACGTCTTCTCTGCCTCTATGATTTTAATCACGCCTTTCCGCTCTGCTTGGTGCATTTGTCCCCCCCCCCCCCCCTTCTTTCCCTTCCCTCATATACTAGATCATGTGCCCTGTGAAGACAGGAGCCACGTCTGTCTCATTCCCCCATACATTTCCCCTGAGTAACATAACTGACCCTTGATCAGGACTCATGAATTATTTATCGAATGAATTATTTTAAACCATATTTTAAAGAATGAAGCCAGGGTAAAAGACGAGTTGTTTGCACGTCTCATTAGTACGTTAAAAGCATAGTCTTCCTTTCTTTCACTTTCCCCAAGTTGCCAGCAAAAAGGCAAAAAATACATTGACCAGACTCCGACTGAATTTTAACATTTAAAAAAAAATTGAGGGGAAAATGCAGTGCCTGTTTTGGACAGTAGGTGGGAGTGCCACTATTATTTGATACATACTCTGCTAGGCTTACAAAGCTTCCAGAACTAGTCTCTGTAAACGCCCAGCATAAGTCAGAAGGAACCTTCTTCTTTGTCATGTCTCCTATGGCTTTTCTCAGAAACGGGGCATTCTTTGTGAATACTGCTGGTGCAGCATACCCACAGGGCTTTTGCAAAGCAAGCCAACCACGGGCAACTGGGGAGTAATGTCAGGAGGAGTCCTCGGAGAGAGGGCACAGGGTGGAACCATGCTCCCTGCAGGGAAAGGCAGAAGGAGCTGGCACTCAGGTCAACACTCAAGCCAGTGTATTGTCATTGTGGTTCTCAAAGAGGATTCATCTACTGAGAGGCAAGGAGGTGGAGCTACCTTGTGTGTTATCTGAATTGTATCTGCCTGGGTAACTATTTTTTTCCCACGGGACTCACACAGAGAGTACCTGGAAATTCAGAATTTCTCTGACAAAAATGAAATCATTATCAAATTGTATTTTTTCCCACCAGTTTTCAGGGTATCTGTATAGTATATAATGCCATGGTCTAGATACATGTTTAGTAGAAACCAAGTTTAAGGGACTGTGTGTGTGTGTGTGTGTGTGTGTGTGTGTGTACTCACACATATACTTATGTATTGTATATGATAGTAGTTAGCTGACTTTGCACATTGGATCACATAAGACCCAGGCTTAAAATTATACACACACCTACGCATACCAGTTAGCATCATCAAATTTCTTGAATTCCAAATGGCTCCCATAACTTTAGCCAACCATCTTGATAGAAAAAAAAATAGGAAAAAGAATATAAATGGTTTAGAGAAAACACAGCACACTACTGCAAAACAAAGTCCAGCATCCTGTCTTATTAAGGGGGCAATAATGCCCCCTTGCTATATAAAATCAGCCCCATCATATATGCTCCTTGGAGGCAAAGGTCATCTGTCATTACCCCATACCGTGCTGTTCAAACAGGTGTTCTCACTGGGAGAAATTTGCTGAATGAGTAGACGATGAAACCAAAGAAAAACAAGCACACATACCGTTGCTGTTTTTTTCGGGGGGAAAAAACCCACGTGTGACATGCTTGTTCAGGTGCTCAAGAATTAATTTTTAGATGGATCAAAACAATCCATTGTAAGCACCCCTCACTTTGTTATAGGGACAGAGGAACTTCAGAGCTGAGACAACAGAGAAAATGTTTCTTCTTTGGATTTACAAGGCAAGTTATTTAGGGCAGCACATTTATCTTCATAATTCTGTTTCCTTTGGTTTAGGATGCTGATGCATTAGCTGACTTTGTAAATCTGATCACACAAGCCCCAAGTTTAAAATCCATAAGCGACTTCCTGTCATCTTTAGATAAGACCTAAAGACCTAAAGATCAGGAGTCACTCATATAGGCAGCTGGGCCTAGCCCTTGTCAGGCCCTCAGCTTCCTCTCACCATACCCTCATGCTCTCCCCCCTAATTCACCTGAGATCTCAGTTCCCATGTCTCCTGGATGCCGTGTAACACACTCAAGAAAAAGTGTGGCGTCATTTTCCTTGGTTGTTGGCTTTGGTTACAGATTAATTATATCCTTAACTTTTGTTATTAATGGCAATTTCTCCCACTGGCATATGTTCAATGCTTGATAGCTTTATATTGAAAGAAATTAGCTAAATAAATGAATGGATGAATAAATTAATGGATTTATGAGCCTGCAGGTGGAAATAGGGAAACCCAGTCTAATTAAACCATGGAAAGAGAGCTGTACTAAGGGTCAGGAACCTGAAAGATGTTTCTTTCTCTTTTTTTTTTAATGTTTATTTTTGAGGAAGAGAAGGAGACAGAGTATGAGCAGGGGAAGGGCAGAGAGAAGGAGACACAGAATCCAAAGCAGGCTCTGAGCTGTCAGAAGGGAGCTCAACTCATGAACTGTGAGATCATGACCTGAACTGAAGTCAGATGCTTAACCATCTGAGGCACCCAGGTGCCCCTGAAAGCCATCTTTTTATTTGAATCTGCTACATACCAATGGGCAATTTACTTGATTTCTCTTGAGCATCAGTTTGGTCACCTAAGTAATCAGATCACAACACCACGCCAGAGATGTATAGGTTTTTGTGAAGATCACATGAGAGAGCACTTATAAAAGTATTGAAAAAGCTAACACATGGCAAATAAATATAAGGCATTATTTTAAATGGGTCACAGACGATCCATAAAAGTGATCAACTTAAATTCCATAATTTGGATTAAATATGATGTGCAATAATCTTAGAGTACACTTTGTAATTATATCAAGTTCTGTTTTCTTTAAACTTGTATATTTCACTGTTAAATTGAACGCAGAGGACCTCCAATGCCATCAGAAAACAAAGTTATTCCTTTTTCCCCACAAACCAGTTCTAACCCGCGGTGGGGTAGTAGGCAGTTCTTTCTTGTCCTTTGGATAAAGCCTAGGCCAACTCCCAGAACTTTCCTTTTCATTTTGATAATTAATTTTGTCCATATCACCTCACACCTGTCAGAGTGGCTAAAATTAACAACACAAGAAACAACAGGTGTTAGTGAGGATGTGGAGAAAGGGGAACCCTCTTGCACTCTTGGTGGGAATGCAAACTGGTGCAGCCACTGTGGAGAATAATACAGAGGTTCCTCAAAAAGCCAAAAATAGTACTCTACAATCCAGCAATTGCGCTACTAGGTATTTGCCCAAAGGATACAAAAAATACAGATTTGAAGGTGTACATGCAGCATTATCAACAATAGCCAAACTACGGAGAGAACCAAAATGTCCACCGACTGGTGAATTGGTAAAGACGTGGTACACACACACACACACACACACACACACACACACACAATTGAATATTACTCAGCCATCAGAAAGAATGAAATCTTGCCATTTGCAATGACATGGATGGAGCTAGAGTGTATTATGCTAAGTGACATTAAGTCAGAGAAAGACAAATACCATATTATTTCACTCACATGTGGAATTTAAGAAACAAAACAGATGAGTATTTAGGAGGGAGGAAAAAAAAGAGAGGGAAAAAGCCATAAGAGACTCTTAAAGACTGAGAACAAACTGAGGGTTGATGGAGGGAGGTGGGTAGGGATGGGCTAGATGGGCGATGGGCATTAAAGAGGGCACTTGTGATGAGCCCTGGGTGTTATAAGGAATCACTGAATTCTACTCCCGAAACCAATATTGCACTATATGTTAACTAACTAGAATTTAAATAAAAACTTGAAAAGACAAAAAAAAATCAGTTTCTTCAAGTCAAAAAAAAAAGTCGTATTGGAGTAATAATTTAAATGTCTAGTGGTTTTTGTTTTTTTTTTACATTAATTACAATTTTGAACTTTGTTTCAAGGAGACATTCTCTCCTAGCCCATTTAGCCCTGTTCCTGGCACACAAGTAGACGACCTTTCTCTCTGCCTCATCTCCAGGCTGCCCCTCTGCCCCTAACTTGGTCCCCACCATATCTGCCTTCACAAGGGCCAAGAGAGGAGGGAGGGGTTGAGGAGAGGGGGTAGGGAAGGTCTTCTTCACTGACACCAGAGATGAAAGAAGAAGGGAACAACTCTCTTCTTGGGGTGCTTTCGAGTGTACCCTAAAGGCCTCCCTTGAATGGCCATCTCCCACCTGGCGATCTCCTTCTGGCTGCCCCCTGAACATCCTGTAGTACCCCTGGAGCCATGTCCTGCAGAGTCCTCGCCACTCCTGGCAATCACATGACCTAATCCAACCCCAGGGTTTCTCTCTCTGGCCTAATCTGGTCCATGGAAAACCCACTTTATGCACATTTTTAACCCACCATCAGTGGCTGGACAGTTATTTGCCCGGCAGCTTTCTGCTCTGCCTAGTTTCTCTAATACCTAGAGTCTAGTCTCTCAGCCTGCAACCATTTTCCTAGGCTAGAGATGAGAGTTCACTTAAGGACAACAAAATTCATTTTGATCGCTTCCTTTGCAAGTTATGCTCCTATGGTCTAGCTTTTTGCCTTGCTATGTGAGAGTAATTACCTTCTATCATTTTTAAATTACCTTTCCACAGGTGATACCCTGCTTATTTACATTCAATTCCGATAAAGGCACACTCTGGCTGTTTTAAAATGGTTAACTCACCCCACGTTCCCCTTTTCTGTTTGTTTCTCAAAGCCATCTGGCCAGCATCGGGAGAAGTACAAACCAAACTATTTCTCTGGTGATCACAAATTCTAGCGGGCCAAAGTCACAGTTTTCCACAGAGAAATAAAAGTGGGCTATTGGAGATCTGACTTGCATTTCCCTCCGAAGGCTCTCCAAATGAGAATTCTGTTATGTGTTTACTACTAGAATTAGGGAAGAGAGTGTTAAACGCTAGAGTGTGAAAATACTGAGCAGAACCTAGCAACGAGATCTGGCCAGTGTTCCCAGAGGAAATAACCATGAACCCAATTATAACTGAGAGGGAGAGCAGATGTGGAGAACTATGTTCTGGTGCCTAAGCCGACTGTACAGAATGACAGCCTGGAGGGTCGTAGACACTAAAGCCCACAGCTGCTGAGGGCTGCTGGGGAGCCAAGCAGGAAGTTAGTCAACATCCTGCAGAAAAGCCCAAATTACAGTGGAGGCCTGAAATCTACCAGATTGGTGTTTTGTTCCTGTTGCATGATCAAAATGAGAGAGAACTCGTGGTTCCTGTCAATACATAGCTCCTAGACAGTGACACCATGACAGTTAAAAGTTATGCTTTGAAACATGGGACGGCAAAGCAAAAGATAGGAGAGTGGGCTTTCACTTTTTACTTTGACTTTCTGTTTTTCTTTTTTTTTTATGTTTATTTATTTTTGAGAGAGAGAGAGAGAGAGAGCCCGCGCCTGAGTGGGAGAGGGGCAGAGAGGGAGCCCGAAGTGGGCTCCCGGCTCTGAGCCATCAGCACAGAGCCCAATGCAGGGCTTGAACTTGTGAACCATGAAATCATGAACTGAGCTGAAGTCGGAGGCTTCAGGCAAGTACCCCTGACTTTGGCACCCCTGACTTTGTTTTGCAATGAGCATGCTCTTCTAATCATCACAATAACGCATTTCCATTTGAGGGAAAACCAGCAAAGTTCAAACAGACCGTGACATCTTTGTCAGTTAACTATTTTCTGCTATACCCAAACTCAGTGGCTCAAAACAACACTCATTTGGTTCCGTTCCTGAGTCCACGAATCAGTTGAGTGGTTCTTCTGGTCCCAGCTGGGCTCAATAATGTGCCTGTGGTCAAGGAGGTATTTCTGCAATCTCATGTTGTGTTTTCTCACATGTTTGGGGGTTGGCTACACGAAGGCCGAAGACTCTTGGCTCTCCTCCATGTCTCCCCTTCTCCAAAAGGCTAGCTCCGGTTTGTTTACATGGTGGTGGCAGGGTTAGAAGAGAGCAAGAAGTATTCTTGAAGCTGAAGCTCAGAAATGAACCCACAGTCCCTTCCATTTCATTCAACTGGTCAACGGAAGACACGGGGCCAACCCAGATTCAAGGGGGTAAGAAACAGACCTTGCTTCCTGATGAGAAACTACAAAAGTGCATTGCAAGAGCACGGATACAAGGGAAGGAGAGTATTGGGACCATAACTGCATCCCAAATGTGCCAGATCATGTGAAGAAATGGAAGAAGGAGAAAAGGATATGGTTTGGGAATTATGTCACCATATTAAAATGCTTAATACCAGTTGGGTTCTGAAAGTACATCTTTTTCAGCCACACTTCAGTGAGTGAGCTGTAGGCACACTCTATCCCTTCTTACTTCCTAACTCGTATTTGTCATGCCAGTATCAAATTTAATCTCACTTTCTCTAGGAAGCCTGTCTGAATTACCAGAGAATAAATCATGTCACTGTCTTTAGTACTCCCCCCTCATAACATTTATAAGAAACTCTTATTTTAGGGGCGCCTGGGTGGCTCAGTTGGTTAAGCATCTCACATCAGCTTAGGTCATTATCTCACAGTTCGTGGGTTCAAGCCCCGCGTTGGGTTTTGTGCTGACAGCTCAGAGCGTGAAGCTTACTTCGGATTCTGTGTCTCCCTCTCTCTGCCCCTCCCCCACTTGTCTGCACACGCTCTGTCTCATTCATTCTCTCAAAAAATAAAATAAAACTTAAAAAAAAGAGAATGTTTTATTTTATTTCTGTCTTCCCTGTTAGACTATACCCTTTGGGAATGTGGGTCTGGTCTACCAGACCTTGCCTTGCACACTTTGCACCTCTGCACCTCGCCCCTGCAATGGTATAGGGTAGATGCTGAAGAAATATTTGTTAGAAAATAAATATAAAGGGAATGAATGAATGAATGAATGAATGAAAGTCAAGTCAGGTGTTTATTAAAAGATATGCTTACATTTGGTGATATCAATATTTTCTTGTGATTTGCACATCCTCGACAGCATGATTTTAAATCCCGTTCATTGCTACAAGCACAACAGAAACACTGCGAGAGATTAAGATTTTTATGATGATTCTGTATAATGCAGCAACCAAGTCTTAAAGCCTGCACCTGATCCTTTCCCCAAATTTTATAAATGTAGCCTCAGGGGAACCCGAAAATGGCTATGACACTGACCTAAAATCTTTGTTGGAAAATCCACAAACAAAAGCACGGACTGTCAGTGGTCCTGTAGCCAGTTACCTCATGTGTATCTAGAGAAAACCCTGTATCACACTTGCATTGAGCTGTGCTTTCCCAAGGAAACATTCAGTCTTGGTCCTAGAAAAAAAACCTGAAAGTTTTCAGATTTTTTAAGTAAAATTGAAGGGTAGCAGAATAAACTGTGGGCCTACTAGCTATTATAAGCCAGCTTTATACCAGGCATTTCTATGCGTTTTGAAAATTAATCCTTACAATGACCTACACAGTGAGATTTCCTTTATCTTTTCTATGAAGATAGAAAAACTGGGGCACAGCAGTGTAATGTAATTTCCTCAAGTCATTCCCACCAAAATATTAACTTATTAACATTGTTGCAAAGCATGGTTCACCTGAACTAAAAAAGAGAGAAGGAAACCATGTAGGTTTGGTATGTTTTGCCAGGAATTACTGTCGTAAATACTATTCCACAGTTCCCAGTCCTGCTGCCCAGTTTGACACTGGTCAACTTCTCTCAGTTTGTGTACTTAGGACTCTTCTTGGATATAAAGGGCTGGATCATGAATGTTTTTCAGCTGTAGCTGCCAGGAGGTTTATTAGCAAAGTTCGCCAGTGATTCCAGCATCATCAGTAAAAAGGTTTTGGAATTTTCAAGAGGAAAGCATCTTTCTTAAAAATCAACTGGTAAAGGGGCTCCTGGGTGGCTCAGTTAGTCAAGTGTCAGACTCTTGGTTTCAGCTCCTGTCACGATCTCATGGTTCTTGAGTTCTAGCCTCATGAACAGTGTGGAGCCCGCTTGGGATTCTCTCTCTCCCTCTCTGCCCGCCCCCCCCCCCCCGCTCGTGTGTGCGCTTGTGCGTGTGCATGCTCACTGTCTCTCTCTCTCAAAATAGATAAATAAGCTTAAAAAATTCAACTGGTAAAAATTTGGTATTCAAAGACTACACTCTGGAATTCAATCATCATTCCCTTTGCTGAACCCTGGTTTTCTGTTGCTTGTATTAAATGGCTCCCATTCACCTAGATCTCCTTGGTGGATATCCAATCTTAGGCCTTTGGTTGACACCCTAACATCTTTGTAATCTTCCTATTCTTCAAAGACATGATTAGAATATGAATTAGAGTGGCTAATGTCTTAGAAACCAGAGTCTGGGGAATGGGTACGCTCAGTGGTCAGGTTGGAACTGGAGCTCTCACTGTCCCCAACAAAACAACCCAAGATCCCTCTGGCTGCACTTCTCTTGCTTCCGTCTCTGTTTAAATTTGTCTCAGCTCAAGGCCCAGCTCAAATGCCACCACTTATAGAAACTTTCTTGCATTGCCCCGTACCAGGGTTTCTCTGCGCTCTCTTGTAAAGATATCTGGAAAGGTATCTGGAGTCATAGTGATAACTAGTATTTACTTAATGTCTGTAGTGCTACAGACACCATACTAAGTGTGTTAACACATTATCTCACTTAATTCTCACCTTTAATTCTCAACAGCATCTCTGAGTTAGATACTATTACTGTCTATCCCTTATGATGAAGCTCAGTGAGATGATGGGATGTACCCCATGCTATCACTAATACAAAAAAAAAAAACAAAGAAAAAACAGATTTAAAATTCAAATCCAGATCTACTGGATGGCCAAATCACAGTGCTCAACCACTATCTTATATTTTATGCATAAATATTACTCTACAAATGTGGCGTGCGAGAATTGGCACATTTCTTTGTTTTCTTTCAATGAAACCAAAACTATGTGTGTTCTTGCTTCCCCGAACTTGTGTGCACAGGACTCTTCTTGGATGTGAAGGACTGACTCATGAACGGTGGTGGAAAATGTTTCCCTGCAATGGGTCACGAAAAGGCCCAGAACTGTTCTCTAGAGCAGAATCTACAAGATGGCTTTTTAAGTCTTCAGGCCATACTGGTCATCATGAGGGAGTCTCTTTTTCCCTTGAAGGGCAGAGTTCCTATTTGGGGATTTCGAACCATAAAGTATGAAGTCTGGCCTCACTGGAAACCTCATGTGAACTCTACCCACCTGTGGGGAACAAGCTTAGGAATTCCCTGAGCCTACACCGATGGGTTAATAAAGCATAAATAATTAGAAAGCCATAGGATGTACACATCCAAGTTTGGGTAAACAAGATTAGGTAAATAAAATAGGTAAACGGGGCAAAGTTCCCCAGTATAGGACAAAGGTCCAGTATAGGACAAGCGGGACAAAGGTCCCCAGTATAGGACAAAGGTACAGGAATAGGGAATCTCAAGATGAAAATATTCAAGATGAGGTAAACAAGATTAGGTATTCAGGGCAGAAATTCCTCCCCACCCCCAACTAAGTACAATAGCAGAAAGCAGCTTTCACAGGAAGGAAGGACCAAATTAGGTAAACAGGTAAATAGGGCTATGGACCTCAGTGGACAAAATTGCCCAGAGGTGAGCTCATTAGCAAAAGACAGGTGCCTTGTTGACCCTGAGGTAGCATGCTCTGTCTTTCTTGTCCCCTAGGCCAGTTTAGGTAAACAGATGTGGTGCCCCATGTCTGCTGAAAACAACCTTCGCCCAGCACGAGAATCTTGTTTTGTATTGACGCAAACCCCTAACACCACATATCTCCAAAACCCCCTTTTCCCCATGCCCGTGAGTTAATGTTCATGGTTTCATTGTTTCCTTGTGCACGTCCATCATGCTTATAAGTCTTCTGATCCTAATAAAAACGGAGCAAAGGCCCTTACTCGGGGCTCTTGCCTCCTCCCGGACATTAGCTTCTCTCACATTTTTAATCCTGCATCCTGCTTTCTTGCTGAACAAGAGAGAACTCCAGATCCGGACTCTATGACACCCACCTGTCCACCTGTCCCAGTCAGAGGCCAGGCCAGTGTTCCAGGATGTCGTGAAGGGATAAGCTGCTAGTCCTTACTATTCACAGAATGCCATACCTCAGTTCCTCTTCTTCTAAAGTTATGAAATCCCCCCTCCCTTCTTGCTCATCAAAAGCCATGTGCCATTCTCTGATCCCCACTCAGACCCTCAGCACATCCTTCTCAGGAAGGTACAGCTTCTGAAAAATGAAAGCCAAGAGGGCAGGATGTCTACCGGCACCTGCTGCCTCTTCTATGACCCAACCTCTCTGCTTCAGGGTCAATTCTATGCCTCATGGAATGGTCACTGCTTGATGTACAAGCCAGAAAATGCAAACTGGCAGCTTTAGGTCTTACCCAGCCAGAGGAAGTGAATTATTCGATTCAATTTCTCCTGAAATTTGAGCCGTATTTAAAACTTGGGAGAGTCCACATAATAGCAATTAAATCTTGAAATCTGGGGTAAATGGTTCTCATGGTGAGCATCAGCTGGCATTGAATAGCTTCTGTCCCCTTGAGAGGCCCCTGTGCTTTCCAGGTCACCTGCATGTCCATTATTCAGTCCTGATGCTCATCAGTACGCAGTAGACTTTCTTTGCAATGGGGGAATATTTTTTTTTTCATGTCTAAGATTCTAGCCAATGTGGGAATATATAACTTATAAGAAAAAAACTTCAAGTTTCCGGAAGGATGGGGAAAATGCTTTGTGGGAGTCAGGAACATCCCCACGTATGGAATGTATAAGCAGAGCACGTCTGTTTTGAAGGAGGCACGTCTTCTCATTTACTTGCTAATGTTACAGCTGGTCCTCCTGGCACGTCAGTTTGCATCCCGTGGTGGATCTCCTCAAAATGGCAGAAACACACATCGTTGTACACATAGAAGCTGAGGTCTTCTTTCAACGTTTATTTATTTTTGAGGGGGAGAGACGGAATGCACGAGTGGGGGAGGAACAGAGAGAGCAGGAGACCCAGAGTCTGAAGCAGGCTCCAGGCTCTGAGCCATCAGCACAGAGCCTGACACGGGGCTCGAACCCACGAGCCGTGAGATCACGAGCTGAGCCAAAGTTGGATGCTTAACGGGCCGAGCCACCTAGGTGACCCTAGAAACTGAGGCCTTTTCAAGATTGTTCCATATAGAGTTGAGCCAAGGCCTTCTGTATTTACTTCCAAAAATGCTTCTTCAGTCAGTCTGGCTTGGCAGGGATAAGCCATGACAGGTGTGCCTACACCTTCACTCAGCCTCTTTGCCCCATGTGGAAACTTCTCTCTACATCTCTACTCAATTAATAATAATTATCATTATTTCAAAAAGACTTGATTAAAAATAATACCTGACATGATCTTGGTTTAAGACTCCACGTCTCCATTAAGCCCTCCATCATTTTTCAAGCCTGCCCTAGTTTTCTCTTCTTTGGATGATATTAATGTACAGTAAACAGTAGGTGACCATAAAAATACACTTAGTTATACTAATTAATTTATGTTCCATCATTTTGTGCCGTAAGGAAGCATAGTAAGATCTTTGAGTGGCAGAGACCGTGTTTCGTATAACCTGTGTGTGTGAATGTGTGTGCGTGTGTGTGTCTGCGTGTTAGTGCACATGCACCGGCACAGACATGATTATCTGTCCCGCAGAAACCATTACAGAGCTGGATACAAGCTGTTTAGAGACTATTTGTTGATTGATTCAGTGATTGAAATTTGAATTTTTGTGATTATATTCACTTGTATAACTTCCACTTTTTCCCGTTATTTTCATGAGCATTTGGGTCCCCATCCTCCACTGCCTTCAGGAATCACCCTCTGGGGAATCCCTGATTTACTAAACAGCAGTGACTTTAATAGAGTAACACAGCAACCAGTGGCAATGTTAATTAGAATTGAGATCTCCTGACACGTTCCTTTGCTTTATGTCGGTAATTCTTCCATTCCTCAAAAGAGTTGTTAAAAGCAACCATTCCAAGTGGCTAAACTACTTTCGGTAAAGCGATAGACTGTGACGGGTAGCAGTCCGTCCATGCGCGTGCGCTCGCGCGCGCGCGCGTGTGTGTGTGTGTGTGTGTGTGTGTGCTTGTGTGAAAGAGAGAGAGAGAGAAAACCAGAGGCAAGACAGTTGGCAGAGGTGGGTATTGATAGGTGGAACAGGTGAAGTATTCTTTCCTCTCTAGCGTTAGGTGTGGACCTGAGTATCTCTGTTGTTTAGGGAGAAAGATTATGGGTCACAGTTCAGGTGTTTCTGGTAGAGGGATTCGTTTCTCAGTGGCCCAGTGGCGAGGAGAAAATAATGAAGAGGTAGTGTGACGAAAAGAGAAGAGTCAATACCAACTTCTGTTCCAAACAAAATGCTCCCTTCACTGGTTATTTGCCTATGATGGACAAAGCCCATCTCACTGTTCAAGTAATCGTAATGCTCTTTTGAGTGTTCATGGTGATAGTTTCTCTGGTACATAAGAAACCCTAACTTGCACTGACGTTGTTGTCTGTGGGACTCTACATTTGCTTCTGCATTTCACATTTATTTATTCATTAAGTATTTATTTATTTATTTATTTATTTATTTATTTATAGAGTGGGAGACACAGAGAGAGAGGGAGAGAGAGAGAGAGAGAGAGAGAGAGAGAGAGGATAAGTAGGGGAGGGGCAGAGAGAGGAGAGAGAGAGAATCCCAAGAAGGCTCTGTGCAGTCAGCAAGAGCCCAACTTAAGACTTGATCTCATGGACCATGAGATCATGACCGAGCTGAAAACAAGAGTTGGACAATTAACCGACTGAGCCCCCACCAGGCGCCCCTCACATTTCTTTTAACATAGGCACAAAAGCGTCTTTATCAAAATGTTCCAAAAATATTTTTTTTCCACCTTTATCTACTTCTTTCGTCACGTAAGATGGAGAGGGTGCGGGACTGAAGATATTTATGTCATTTCTTCCGATCAGCAGAAGGTTTGCTGCCCTACAAACAGAGCTGAAAGACCCAGGAAGGCAGATTTGAGATGTCAACAAGCAGAAGAGACGCTTCAGGAATTTGCAGTTGAAGAAAGTGAAAGTGTGTTATAAATCCTGTTTACACTCTAAATTTCTCGGAGGAGTCACGTCAAAGTGTCAAAAACATATCACAGTTGTACTCATTTTTATGCACCCTTCCGAAGGTTCAGTTAAAGTTTAATTGTGGACCATCTAATTGTTTCACCTCCATTTATAGCACAAATTCTTCTTCTTCTGCCCACACTTAAAAATGTTTGGTTGCCAAGGGTCCACACTCCTTTTCCTTGCTGTCTCCATGGCTTTTTCCTATAGTTTACAATCATCTGGTCTTAGGGTTCTAAACACTCCAAACATCTCTAACTTCAGTCTGTCATACTGCTGAGTCTCTTTAGCTCCAGACCTATAATTCCAAGTGTCTACTAGCTTCTTAACTAGATGTCCCAGAGCGCTTTCAACTTAGCATAGTCAGAAATGAAGTCCTGACTTCCCCACCTAAACTATGGTGCGCAACTCATATGGACAATTTCTATTTTAATAAACGGCCACGCAGTCACCACTTCCGGAAGCCTTGGAGTCATCATGAACCTTTCATGATGAAAATGGAATTGCATTATACCTATCTTAAAAATATTTGAGTACAAAATAGCTATGCATAATATTCAAACCCTGACCATGATGTGGCAGAGACTGTCCATTGCTCATGTAACGCTGTTCTCCCCTTATCCCTGAGAACAGACTGTTGCTTTCATTTCTGAGAGATTTAAGAGAAAGAAGGGCCCTCTGTAAACTCATGGAGATCCCATTCCCCTTCACTGAGTGATGATGGGTCCAGAGGACATGTTTCCCAGTTTAGGCCCACCAGATGAAAGGGACTGTTTGCTGGGGCACGATGCCCAGAAATGTCAGCTCATGATCATGAAAAAATCGTCAAGGGTAGCAGAAGGGCAGAGTTAAAAAAAAAAAAAAATAGAAAGTCCCTGTGTCCTCAATGATAACAGTGAACAGTTGGAAAATACCTGGAGCTGGCAGTGCAATGGGGGTTGGCAGAAGCCATTATTACTTAAGCCACGTAATTGGCGTTTTGTTGCTGAAAGCATTTCTAGGTAATATACAAGGCCCTTCAGGATTCTTGCTCTCTGGAACCAACCAACTCTGTAGTTTCTTCTGTCAGTCTTCCCCCGCGTTTCACTCCAAACACACTCTGTTCCATCCTACAGCATTTTAGGTGTTCATCCAGACGGCCGACTTCTTCTCCAGCATCTTCCTGGTGAGCAGCTCTTGATGATTCAAGCTCTACTAGGTCAAATGTTACATCCTCAAGCTGTTATTATTTTACCCACTAAAATCCCCTGATTGTTCTTGCCCAAATCATACACTCCCAGGAGAAATGAATTGATTTCTCTTTTGTTTCATGCATTATTTGTATCTAACACATTATATTGTAATGGTTGTATTTGTCTGTCTTGCACTTGACTTTGAGCACCTAAATGCAAGGATGCCTTATTCATCATTGTGCTCTCAGACACTAGGACAGTGGCTGTCACGTAATAAACATTCAGGTAATGTTTTTGCTTTTAGACCTCTAGTCCCAGTAAGAGTACATATCATTCATGTTTTTTTTAAACAGAACTGGTATAAATTTAAATTTTTTTAACGTTTATTTATTTTTGAGACAGAGACAGAGCATGAGCGGGGGGGTGGGCAGAGAGAGAGGGAGACACAGAATCCGAAGCAGGCTCCAGGCTCAGAGCTGTCAGCACAGAGCCCGACGCGGGGCTTGAACTCACAGACTGTGAGATTATGACCTGAGCCGAAGTCGGTCGCTAAACCAACTGAGCCACCCAGGCACCCCTAGAACTGGTACAAATTTAAATAATTAAAAAATACTACTAATAAGCCTAAAATTAATCATAAGTCCCAACTGGATAGTGATGTCAACCTTCTTTGGGAGAGGTGTTGTTTTTTCTACAAAATCTAATTTGTTCCCTACATTTCTTTTCTTTTTGACAAAATACATGCATCTTCTCAAACACCTATAGCTATTTATACTCTACTCACAAAAATACATTTTTACTTTCTGCTAAATTCACTTGTTTCTTCCCCGAGATTTTTGTGGGTCCATCACCAACACTGTGAGTTACGTTTTAAGTCTGGGGAAGCTACTGCTCTGTCTCTGTCTGGGTCCTGTTCTAGAAACATCCCTTCCCAAATACAGAGATCATTCATACTGTTCCAATTTTAACTTGTGCATGACTACTAGAGAGACCACAGGCTGAACACATGTCAATTGGTTTCCAGGATGAGTATCAGAGTTGAAAAGAACACTAAAGGATTGGTCTTTTCTTCAGACCTCTAACATTCTTAACGGGTAGAAACCTGAAAACTACGGGAGGTCACTTGATTATTTGTGACTCCTACACCGACAGCTCTAGGTGAGTCCCTCATGAAGACTAATCACTTTAAAGCAAACATATGCTGCTTCTAAAAACTTGATGTTTAATAATATTTATCTATCAACAATTCAAAATTACACTGCAGATCTGAATTGCAGCTTGGGAAATTTAAAGGTGAATTCCATTAAGGTGTTCTAACTCGGTTGACTTAGATCTGGAAACTTAGTGGCATGCCCAAGGTCCAGCTACAGAGTTCAGCTCATCACTGCACATACTTCATGATCTAGACTGTCTCCACTGCCTTCAGATAGTTTTTGTTACCTATGAATCCTCACTTTCACTTTCTGTTGAATTCTTCCCAGTTGCCTAAGATCTATTTTGAAACAAAGGAGACATAAACTCTAAATCACTTAAACTTTATAAATTAAAACTGCTTTAGGGGCACCTGGTGGCTCAGTCGGTTGAGCATCTGACTCTCGATTTCAGCTCAGGTCATGATCTCAAGATCGCGAGATCGAGCCCCGCATCAGGCTCTGCAATGAGCATAGACCCTGCTTGAGATTCTCTCTCTCCCTCTCCCTCTGCCCCTCCTCCACTTGCTTGCTCTTTCTCTAAAAAACAAAACAGAACAAAACTGCTTTAGATGAGGCCTCTACATGCTTTTAAAGAAACGTAATACAAGATGTTTCAAGCTGTCAGAGCTGCCTCATTATACAGCTCCAAGAAGCGCTATTCACTTCTCTATGTCCCTGTGACTAATGCCCCCCCCCCACCAACCGAGACAATATATTGTCTCAACCCTTTGTGTGAAGGGCTACTTATGCTGTCTCTATGGGTCGAGACAGTGATATCTGTGGTTATGGTTCTCTAAGCGACAGTTGTGTAAAAGTAGTTTCTGGAGAAACAAGGAATCACCGGGTGAGAGATCATGATCTTACCTGAGCTATGGTTTCCTGCTAACAAGGTGGGGCTTACGGAGCATCTTCCCAGTCTGCTGGTGACTACAGGCGGTCCTGGTGTTCCATCCCATTCCTGAGCTTTGATAGGCTCTCTGGAAGATGCCCCGTGATGCCCTCTCTCTTTGCTCTCCAGCTTTGGTAATGGCTCCGTGCTGTGACTTCGGACTTTCAGTTCCTCTGTCGATTCTGTGTGTTAACCAGAATTACATTGTGTTAAACATAAGTCAAATTCTTCCCATATTCTTTTAAAACATTAAAGAATGATTTTCTAATATGCTTTCAATCTATTTTTGTGAACTTGGAAATGTGTTGGAGATTACACCGTTTCAATATAATGGATGGAGATCACCGTGTGCAGGTTAATATCACTGGGAAATAGTTTTCTCATTGGAAGAGAGAACCTCAATGAATCGTGTGTCTCTTAGTAACTCTTGCATTCACTGTCAAGGAAACTTCTTTTTTTTTAATTTTTTTAATGCTTATTTATTTTTGAGAGAGAGAGAGAGCACGAGCAGAGGAGAGAGAGAGAGAGGAAGACACAGAATCCGAAGCAGGCTCCAGGCTCTGAGCTGTCAGCACAGATCCGGACGTGGGGCTTGAACTCACAGACTGTGAGATCATGACCTGAGCCGAAGTTGGAGGCTTAACTGACTGAGCCACCCCGAGACCCCAGAAACTTCTTTTTTTTAATGTTTATTTATTTACTTTTGAGAGGGGGGAGGGGCAGAGAGAGACAGAGAGAGACAGAGAGAGAGAGAGAGAGAGAGAGAGAGAGAGAGAGATCTCAAGCAATTTCAGCGCTGACAGTGCAGAGCTTGATGCAGGCTTGATCCCATGAACTGTGAGATCATGACCTGAGCTGAAACCAAGAGTCGGACGCTTAACCAACTGAGCCTCCCAGGTTCCACTCAACTTCAAGGAAACTTCTTAAAGAGCATATTACACTCACTGTCTTTACTGTCATATCTTCCATTCATTCTGCTACCCCCTGTGAATTCCTGAATTCAGCCCACCGCTCTCGTAAAACTGCTTGTGCTAAGAGCTCCTATTCTAGTTGGCAAATTTAGAAAACACTTCTAAGACATTTGACAACTCCTTTATTACTCTCATTTATATCTTCGATTCTCTTGGCTTCCCGAATGGCCCATCTTCCTGGGTTGTGTTCTACACACAACACCATTTCCATGTCATTCATATGTTCTCTTCCTTCACCCATCCCTTATATGTTGTCCCCAAGAGCTAGGTTAGCTGTTATTCTTCTCATTCTATTAGATATACTCTTCCTGTGATTTTACCTTCCAGGATTGTTAGCGATTTTTAAATAGTTTACTACAATCCTGGATCGTTGCCCTGAGCTTGCTTGCTTGCTTGCTTTATTTATTTATTTGTTTATTTATTTATTTCTTATTTGAGAGAGAGAGAAAATGCATACACAGAGAGGAGGGGCAGAGGGAAAGGGAAAGAGAACGCCAAGCAGGCTTCATGCCCAGGGCAGACCGTAGCACTGGGCTGGATGATCCCAGGACTGTGAGATCATGACCTGAGCCGAAATCAAGAGTCAGACATTTAACCAACTGAGCCATCCAGGTGCCCCTCTCCTGAACTTTGCACCCCTTTATCCAACCGCCAGCTGGGTCTCTCTGGATGCCCCATGGGTATTACAAATTTAACATTTCAGATATTGGACTGGCGCTATTTCTTACTAAGCCAGTAGTCCCTCCTGTCCCGTCCAGCCAACCACCCAAACTAAAAGCTTGTCTCTCCCTTTCTTTAACTGCTACTCCCCAAATCCATCAGTAGCATATTCTACCGGTTTTACTTATGAAAATCTTGCTTTCTCTTCTGCTGCCCTTTGTATCATATTTACCTCAATTACTTTGGTTCCAACTCTAATCATTACTGCTGCTTCTCTCTTAGTCTCCATCTATCCTTCCCTCTCCAAAGCATGAACTCCATATACTGCCCAAATGACCTGTTTAAAATGCAAATCGAACCAAGTGTATTTTATAGGGAATGGATATAATTGGCATTCTGGTACCCATGTACAGAAGTGTTCAAGAACACACATAGCAAGGGGCACCTGGGTGGCTCGGTCGGTTAGGTGTCCCACTCTTGATTTCAGCTCAGGTCGTGATCTCAAGGTTGGTGGGTTTGAGCCCCGAATCCGGCTCTGTGCCGACAGCTCCCAGCCAGCCTGGGATTCTCTCTCTCTGCCCCTCTGCAGCTCACGCTAGCACACACGCACACACACGCTCTCTCAAAATAAATAAGCTTAAAAAAATAAACACACAGGTTGTAATATGAGCGACAACCGCTGGTTACTTTCAGAACAGTGTTGTTTCAGGGAATGGATGCCACAGCCCTTCTATAGTGCCTATAGAGAAGTGTTTAAAGCCAAAAACAAACAAAACAACACAACCTGTTTACAGTGTACTCTTGACTCACATCTTTCCAGAAGGCTCCTGTGACCCACAGAAGTATGTCTAATCTCTTTCCTATGACCCAAAAGACTCCCAACCCTGCCACTCCTCTTCCACACCATCACTTCCCATCTGAACGTTGTGTTCAAGAAACACCGCGAAACTGGTCGTACCTTCTTCCTCCCCCCTCCACCTGCCACCAAAACAAGGCTGTCTTGAGCGCCACCGTCCTCGACCTCACCTGCTTCAAATACCTCTGTATCTTGTCTTTCCTTGGGGAAGGCCCCTCAGACCGGGTTATTCAACTTAAGTATCCTCGGAAGCTTCCTCCACCCATATCCCCACCCCAGGCTGGGATTCGGTCATCTCCACACTGATACTGTCATATATCATCTTTCGATGGATCTGTTCTTCTCAAAAGGCCCTGAGTCCTTGGAAGCAGGAACTGAGTTTTGTTTTTTGCTTTTTTCTTTTTTTTTCCATGTGGTGTCCTTAGCACCTAGCATGCTGCTCAATAAGTATTTAATTTATTTATTTGTTTAATAGGTTTCTCAACTCCTCGGGCATCTTTCTGATGTGTGTGGAAATTCAGTGTTCCTAATGGAATAAGAGGATCAGGCAAGTGTTATAAATATATCAAAGTGGCACACAGCTAATAGTGTTCTGCAAAAATCTGATTCTCTAACAATCACAGTTGTAGAATTCACCATTTTTTTTTACTTTTTTAAATATGTCTTTATTTTTGAGAGACAGAGAGAGAGCGACTGGGAGAGGGGCAGAGAGAGAGGGAGACACAGAACCGGAAGCAAGCTCCAGACTCCGAGCCGTCAGCCCAGAGCCCGATGTGGAGCTAGAACTCAGGAACCGTGTGAGTTCATGACCTGAGCCAAAGTCTGATGCTTCACCGACTGAGCCATCAGGTGTCCCTAAAAGTCACCACGTTGGAAGTATCACTCACATGAGGAATCTTTGGGAAAGACTGCAGTAAAAAAAAAAAAAAAAAATCACAGAAATGGTTCAGGGAATCTGTATTTTGGTTTCTTTATGTTTAGGCTCAAATACTCATCCACTTTCAGCAATGTGGGACAAATGTCCCACTTTGATTCCATATTACCAGAATCTGTGGGGCAGAGGTAGAAGAGGTTTATAATAGAGTAAGAGGTCCTAGGTGAGGTCATCTGAGTGGCCCAGTTTTGCAGCCCTGGTCATGGTCATGGGCTAGTAATCCATGCCACTGAGCACTCAGGTTCTCCTCTTGGAGCCTCATTTTTCTTTTTTTTTTTTTTTTTTTTTTCATTTTTCCTAACTACAATGTAAAGATAATATCAGCCCTGCCTAACCTCTCCAATGTAATTTGAAGGATCTAATGAATGGTATTCTACATTAAAAAATTTTTTTAATGTTTATTTATTTTTGAGAGAGAAAGACAGAGCATGAGCAGGTGCGGGGGCAGAGAAAGAGAGACACAGAATCTGAAACAGGCTCCAGGCTCCAAGCTGGCAGCAAAGAGCCCGTGGGGCTCGAAACTCAGGAACAGCGAGATCATGACCTGAACTGAAGTCTGACGCTTAGCCAACTAAGCCGCCCAGGCACCTCTATTTTAAAATATTTTTAAAACTAAGCAGTGTCATACATGTAAAAGATACTATTAATTTAAATGAACTGTAGGTGCACCTGAGTGGCTCGGTCGGTTAAGCGTCTGCCTTCTGCTCAGGTCATGATCTTGCAGTTTATGAGTTTGAGCCCCACGTCGGGCTCTGTGCTGACAGCTCAGAGCCTGGAGCCTGCTTCAGATTCTGTGTGTGTGTCTCTCTCTGAACCTCCCCTGCTTGCACTCTGTTTCTCTCTCTCATTCTCAAAAATAAATAGACATTCAAACAAATTTTAAAAAATTAACCATAGCCATTTGTCCTTTATGAATTTATGTAACCTTTCTACATTTGGACTAGATCATCACTGAGAGATTGAAAACACAAATGGACAATTGCCAGACCACATATTAAAATAGAATTCCAACCCATCATCTACAGTAATGAGCCCAGAAAGCCAATGTACCCTCCCTAAGTCAGACTTACAGGAAGTCAGACTACGATCTCTAACAACCAATCCAGGCAACCAAACAACAGTCTGTTTGGCCCCAAACAACCAGGGTTGATTGATAATTAACTTGATTAATAACTGATAGCTTCCTGGATTTTTGCCCTGGCTTCTAATGTAAGACCAGCAGCGAAAATCAAATATGCACCTCTATCCAATCACATAGGACGCCCTCCTTCTGGCTGGTCTGCGGGCAACTACCCCATGCCAACAGCCTCCACTTGGGGCAAATCTGAAGTCTTGCCTGTTTGCCATTAAGTTTCTCCCACCAACTTTTCTCGTTCTTCGCCCTGCCTTCGAATCTCTTCGATTAGGAGTGATGGTGGGTAACTGCTGGCTGTAGCAAGCTCTGAATAGGCTTTGCCTGCTCTCATGTGTTTGGTCTTCATTTGTATGCACATTGCTATAGTTCCTTCCAGCTCCAACAAGCTAGGCAGTTGTGTAAACATATGTCATGAGTATTACTCTATGAGATAAAACTTCAACCAGGAGGGTCATCTTATAATAAAAACCTCAGAAAGATTCCTGGCCTTTAAGTGGGGCTCATATAAGCCTAAGTCTCAGTTACACTAAAATCAAATATAGGAACTAAAAGTATTGAAAAAGTAATACATTCCAGCATCATAGTTACAGCAAGACAATTTAACACTTGCTTTTTGGTGCCCTGCGTCCCATGGAATAAAACCAGTATCAGAAAAGAACATCATAGACTATTCCCAAGCTGTTTATTCACAGTTTCAAGGAAAATGGAACTCTGGCTTCCAAATGTCACAGCCTCAAAGCCTAATGACCCATCTGTTTCTCTTTACCTCCTCTTCCAGATTTCAAACAAAACACTGAGATGCTTGCTTTTATTATCAACTTCTGTGTTTTTTTTTCCAATAGCAACATTAAGAATTTACTATTTCTCTCTCTCTCTCTCTCCCTCTGTCTTTCTCTCTCTCTCGCTCTTTCTCTCTTTCTCACACATACGCACATGCACACGTACATGCACACACACACACACACAGCATCTACTAACACTGGAACTGAAACTAACCAAACTAAAAAATGCTTACACAGAACATTGGATCCAGCATCTATCCTTCCTGCAGGTTTGGATAACATTCTAAATATGAAAGGCTGAGGATGTGTGTCAAAGCACCTCCACCTACATCAGTTTCTTTGTTCTCATTCAAATTAGTCACATACACATCCTGGGGAAGTGTCATTTGGGTCTCAAACCTCAACTAAATAAAAGCCCAATACAGCTTTGGAAACAAAAAGGAGTCTTTTTTCCCCCTTTCGTTCTTCCTTCTTTGTTTTCAAGTCCCAGAGGTTAGTCTTCAGTGAATTTTGGCAGATGTATTTAGAGGAACTTGAACAAAAGGATTGAAGAAATCATGCTACTCAGACTTGCACCCATGTACCTTCACATCTGCCTCCTAAACAGAAGGTGAAGCTGAAAACCCTGGAAGAAAATCATCAATGTACCTTTGAGCATTTTATTTGGGAATAAATCTAGTTTCTTGCATGTAGTCATAAAAAGCTTCCTATAAAATGCATTTTTCTAATTAAAATATGTCTGAAAATCTTCCAAATAGCTGTTGCCAATAAAGAAATAGAAGGCAGACAATTACACTAAGAAATATACACAATAAGACACATTGAAACCTCAGAGAAACCTTTTCAGAGGAATAAAGAGGTATTTATCACTACCCATATATTTCAAAATCTGATTCTCACACTGAAATCTGATCTTGAGTTGAAATCTTGCTGTGAGAAATACACGTTATGTTTCACATTTGTCTTTCAGACTGTGCATTTTGCACTTTCTCGTCTTAAACTTCTTACGGTTTTCAAGTTAAACAAGGACAGAGAAGGATAAGAGACTAGAAGCAACCTTTTCATGACCAGAATATTTTCTCCAGGATTCCAATCTTATCACAGTTCACGCTGCTAATTCTGAGGCTCCTTCTCAGAATTTTCCCTGACAAGTGGGTCTGCACTTGTCTCTCAGTTCTACCTCACTCTTCTCCCTCTGTGTCCCTGCCCAGGGGCTCTGGGTCACCTAGAAAGACTTCAGTTTCCAGGTCTGATGGCTTTCCCCACCAAGTCTGTCCCCTTCCAGATACTGACTTTTCCCAAGATCTCTGACCCACTCTTCCTCATCAGCATTTACTCTCTCAACAGAAGTGGTACAGAGGATTCTTGTCAGTCTCCAGACCCCCCAAATCCCTCTTAAACTCTAGAAACAAAGACAAGATTATTTCATTGATGAACCTTTCCACATGGCCGTCTGGGGACCACACACATGAAAACTGACAGACAGCATTATCCTTTTTCCAGACTTGCTTCTTTTCTGGTCAGGAAGATCGTGTACTTATTGATTTATATGTCTAGTTCCCTCACCAGACTATACACAGCATCTTAAGACCAAAGACTACGTTTCATGTTGGTCCTTAGTGTCTAATAGAGTCCTCAGTGAGAACAGACAGGGTGAATGAATGCACGCACACTTCTCCCAGGTCAGTTAATTAATTAGCCTTCATTCTTGGATATTACTCCACGTAGGCCATGACCCATGGCTTCTCCCTCCCTCCTTTCCAATCTCACCCAGCACATGGGCCCTGGCATGAACTAACAACCCTCAGTGACAAACACAAGTTAGCTAAAGTTATTTTTGTTAATTCATACATGTTTCTAACTGACTTGCTTACTGGCCAGAAAATAAGTTATTTGCCTGGAAAATTAGTATTACTTGTAAATATGACCAGTCATGCCATTTTCCCGGAGGAACATTAAGATACCATTTCTTTCTGTTTTCTTTCTTTCTTTCTTTCTTTTTCTTTCTTTCTTTCTTCCTTCCTTTTCTTTCTTTCTTTCTTTCTTTCTTTCTTTCTCCCTTCCTTCCTTCCTTCCTTTTCTTTTCTTTCTTTCTTTCTTTCTTTCTTTCTTTCTCTCTCCCTTCCTTCCTTCCTTCCTTTTCTTTTCTTTCTTTCTTTCTTTCTTTCTTTCTTTCTTTTCTTTTTCTTTCTCTTTTTCCTTTCCTTTCTTTGTTCTTTCTTTCTTCTTTCTTTCTTTCTTTCTTTCTTTCTTTCTTTCTGTTGGTTTTTTTCTCTTTCTGTCCTTTCTGTCTTTCTTATTTCAATATATAAGGATTAACTTGCATATCCCTTGTTTCTATGAACATCTAGATGATTCAAATGATTTACACAAGAGGCTTTTATCTCTGGGGTTTGTGACTGCCATTATTCCTGAAATTTCACCCTCTCACATAGGGATCCCTTGGTTACAAAATACAGACACTACATCTGGTGACAAAGAGACCAAGGCTCCAGTTGATGAGCCCTTGAGGTTCCTATGGACAAAAAAAACCCCGCTACTGAATTGTCCCTTCCTATTGGCATAATCAGCAGGATCAAAGTCCCTCCATTCTATTCCAACTGCTGAACAGTGGAAATAATGAAAGGTGATCAAGGCAGATTAATTAGGCAGAAAAGGCAGCACATTGGAAGTGCTGAAGGAGGCACTGAACTAAATTGCATTATCAGATGGGTATTAGATTCAATCATCAGACTTAAAGCTGAAAAAGACCTTGAAATCACAGTTGTAACAGCTCAGGAAAAGCAAGGTGTGCATAGCCATTACTGAGCTGGCCATCCTGCCTTTGGGAGAAGAGCTCCAGGGAGGGGGAGTTTCCACCTCACAGGACAGTTTGGCTCCCTTTGGAACATCTTTAATTGCTAGAAAGCTCTCATACTGAGCCCAAGTGGGCCTCCCTCCAAGCACCATCATTTGTTGGTTGTAGGTAGTCCTGTTTCTGAAGCAACTCAGAATGAGTTTATTTCTGTTTTAAAGCAGACACCCTTTAGAATCCAGAGTGAGGCAGTCTGTCGCACTCTGGTCACATCTTCCTCACAGTACAAGTCTAGAATGCTCACTCTTCTGGGCACCCTGGCCTGGACACTAATTGCATGTCTTGGTGTCCTTTAAAACTGCCATCTGGAGCTGGTCAGAGCCAGATAGCTAGACATGGTTTTCTTGTGAGTTTAAGGGAGCACTGGGGTCCTCTCCCTGCTCTTCTCTTATTCCATCTCCGGAGTCTCCAGGGAAAAGAGAGCACAGGCTCCCATGTTTCCACAACAAAAGGGCACCAGGGAGCAGGGCCATTTATTTATTTATTTATTATCATTGCTCCTGTCTCATGTGAATTCTGTCATTATGTGTCAGTTATGTCAATTCCAACATCTCAGGGATGTCAGCTCCTCAAATATAAATAGAGAAAGAACAATAGCTCAGGCTTCTGCAGATTACATGGTTTCAAATAAAGTTGGAAAGAAAGTCCAGGTTGTGTAAAGAAGGCACAGAAAGTAAAACCTCCATTGTAATAAGATAGATGAAGCGCGTTACTTAACAGAATAACAAAATAGATGAGGCACATTGACGTAGGATTGAATACGCAAATAATCCGGATCATTTGACAGGTGTAAAAACAGCTCAGAGCTTTTACACATCTTGCTCAAGGTCACACAGATGGCAATTAGCAAAGGCCTGCTAAAGAGGCAGGTTTCCTGGCCACTACCCAGCATGCACCTCTCACCAGAAGACAGGGGAATTCACATGCTGATTCATATTCTACAGTTGTTGTTTATGGTTGCAAGGAATAACACTTATCATAGAGTGTGATAATAAATAGAATTTCAAAGACCATGTTTGGCCTTTTAAAACTCTCAGTTAGGGGTGCCTGTGTGGCTCAGTAGGTTGAGTGTCTGACGTTGGCTCAGGTCATGATCCATGATCTCCTAGTTCACGAGTTTGAGCCCCACGTCGGGCTGTGTGCTGACAGCTTGGAGCCTGGGGCCTGCTTAGGATTCTGTGTCTCCCTCTCTCTATGCCCCTCCCCCACTCTTACTGTGTGTGTGTGTGTGTGTGTGTGTGTGTGTGTCTCTTTCAAAAATAATTAAAACATTAAAAAAATTTTAACTCTCAATTAAACATCCAGATGATTTATTCACTTTTTTTTTTAACAAGGTGTATGAGGATTGTAGAAATACTGACAAATTAGCTCTACTTAAAAAAAAACAAAACACCTTCACGGAAGTCATCAGGCATAGCTCAAATGTTGACACATTTTAGTAATACTTTAAGAAATTCTAGTATTGCAGGGCAATACGAGAAAACGTACTCAGAGAATTCAATCTATATTTTTGTTTGTTCTGGGAATGCGGCAGCCACGAGGACCCGTGGACAGAGTCCAACCAGACGACCAAGTCTGTTCTCTCCGGGCATGCAGTTAAACTATACTTCCCAGCATTCCTCGCAGTGAGGGAGAGCCACATAACTGAGGTCTGGCCATTAGAATGTGGGTGGATACGATGTAGGTCACCGCCAGGTGCCAGGTCGGGTCATCAAACTTCCCACAAAATCCCTCCTCCTCTTGAAGATTCCCCTCCTGCTGGCTGGCAGTTTTTTGAAGTCCCAGATGCTGGTGCCGGTGGGACCACCAGATGGAAACTTCCCAGTAACTGTGGGGAGACCTTCCCATCTTTCACGGAACACCCATTAACTGAGAATCACATGCCAGTGACATATATCATGTCCTATGACGTGAACAGGAGGGAAGTTGTGTCATTTAAAGCCACTGAGGTTTTACAGTTATCGGGTTAGAGCGATTGGACTACCTTCATGCAGATTTTAACTGATACTACTTTTTACTTTCCTTCCTGTGGAATATAGTTTAATATGAAACCCTTGACTTTCTAATGAGGACAATAGTTTTATTGGCACACCGGCAGAAAAATGAGAGGCAAAGAGATTAAATTGCCAAATACGGTGTAAGAATCTGGCAAACACACCTTCTCTCTCAGTTCTAGTTGGAATAAAAAAGCTTTATAAAACTAACAAACACGTTTTTATCGAGTATTTAATAAATATTTTAAATGCTATGGCTTCAATAAGTATTTGCTGAATATACAAGTGGGTGGGCCTCTAAAATGATCATCCAAGCAGCAGTATATTTCATTTATATTCATTTGAATGAAGATAATGCCACCCCAATTTTTTTTCCCAAATAGTTTTTCATCCAAAATAGTAGCAGAGAACAAAATCCCTAAGAAAGAATTTTTAAAACAAGGTCTTTCTACTATATTCACAAACAAAATAGCAACTATTTCTTTAGCATAATAATAATTTAGCTATAAATTAGATATGTTCAGGAAACATGTACAATAAATTTAAAAAATATTTCTCAGAACCATTCTGGGTGGGGTTGAAATGAGCTACAGTCCATGATCAGGTTGGTTCAATAAAACATCTTTCCAGAGCCTTAGTTTCCTCAGATAAAATTATATAATAAAATAAATTATTTCTAAGCATCCTCCTGGGTCTAAAATCATATATCTTTTTTTATTAAACTTTTTTAATGTTTATTTTTGATAGAGAGAGAGAGAGAGCGCGCGCACGCGCACAAGTGGGGGAGGGGCAGAGAGAGAGAGGGAGACACAGAATCCAAAGCAGGCTCCAGGCTCTGAGCTGTCCACACAGAACCCGATGCGGGGCTCAAACCCACCCACTGGGAGATCATGAGCTGAACTGAAGTCCAGCACTTAACCGAATGAGCCACCCAGGTGCCCCAAGTCATCTACTTTTATAATGCCAAAGTTCATACAAAAAGCAAAATACTTCATGAAGATTCAACAGTATTATTATTTCTATTCCAAAATATACTTCTATTTATACTTCAGAATATTTTACATTTGTCAAGGTGACTTTTTTGTAGTTTAGTTTAATTCCCCTTCCAATCAAATCCCAGTGAACTAGAAAAGAAATTAAGAAAGTGAGCTCTTAAAAAACATTAATGAGTTGTGTAGCATCACTGGCAAACCTAACATCCAACTTCTTTTCCTGCCACCTGATTAGGAGACTTGAAATAAACAGGGGTCCTGGTTTTAGAAAATAGAGAGAGAATACCTACAATGTTTTTTTTTTTTTCCCCTGTTTGTCTCTTAGTTACTACTGGAAAGCAGAATGCCAGCTCTAAACAATGTCTTTTTTTTTTAATTTTTTTAATGTTTATTTATTATTGAAAGACACAGAGAGATAGACTGAGAATGGGAGGGGCAGAGAGAGGAGGAGACACAGAATTGGAAGCAGGCTCCAGGCTCTGAGCTGTCAGCACAGAGCCCCACGCGGGGCTTGAACTCATGAATCGCGAGACCATGACCTGAGCTGAAGTCAGACGTTTAACCAACTGAGCCACCCAGGAGCCCTTGTAAATGATGTTTTATAACACCAGCAGCAGCATTGTGATGACAATTTCATGGAATCAGTGACGACCATGTATCTTATGTTGAACTACACTCTTTGCAAATAATATTTCTAATCTTTGCATAGCTTTTGGAGGCATGTAGAGTGATAACCTTCACTGTTAGGGAAAGCTTAGGGTCCTGCTGGTGAATAAGTTCCCCAACGCCAGTCAGAGATGGGTAATTGGAGGAATCAGGATTTGAACTCAGGTCTCTCTGAACAAATAGCCACACCAGTGAGGCATTGTTTGGCTTTCTTTTCTTCTGTTGGGGTTCTTTTCAGGAGGATTATTTACCTTGTTTTAAAAAGTAATAAAAAATTTTTAAACCCACCTTCATTTTAAAGATATCTGAAGACTATATACAGGAAAATGAATGCAATGAGATTTAGGAGAAATTAGTTGTCAGTCTAGATAGCATAAATTATGCACAACTCAGCTCCTAAGACACTTTACTATCTATGCAAGTTATATACAAGTCCATAGTAGTTTTCAGATGGGATGCAGACTGGATTAAATTCCTGCAGCACACTATGTAATCCAAAGCACAGCTATTAACTGATATTTATCAGTAACAGTGAAGCAAGTCAGAAAACAAAGAACATGCATTTTCTAGGACTGCTTTTAGTAGTTTACTCTGACACACTTTGGAGGGGGGGATTGCTTTGATTAAAAAAAGCAAAATGAAAATATATATACATATATATATACACATATATACATATATATATACACATATATATACATATATATATACACACATGTATATATATACACATACATACATGCATATACATATACATATACATACATATATATACATATACATATATATACATATATACATATATATATACACATATATGTGTATATATATATATATATATATACACATCCTTTTTCTTATGTTCAATCAATAGTAAAATGCATACGTCTTGCTTCATATGTATAGACATTTTGCATGTCAGGAACTATGACAGTGAGAGACTAAGACAGTGAACCAAAACACCATGACCTCTACCCGCATGGGGCTCCTTTTCTAAGAGAGAGGATAAAAATTTTTTTTTTACATGAGCTAATACAGTATTAGAGCTCTGATAAGAGGAGTAAAAAGAGATGGCAGAGTACAATAAAAGTATAATAGATGATTTTTCCTAGTTGAGAGGTCAAGAAATCTTGATTAGTGATTCAAAGAATGGCGGGGGTAGGGTTAGATGAGTTTTGCAGCCAGGGGAAACTGATTGTTGAACACAATCAGTCTTTCCTTGGCTCTGTCCTCCTAAAAGCTGATCCCACCTAACAGCAAACTTCCAGCTTGGCAAAAAAAGGCACAGGCAAATCCAACACTTGAAAAAAGAAGGGTGGAGGGGAACACTGAATGGTTCAGACTCCTTAATAAGTTCAGCCTGTCTGGAAGAAAGCCTTTATATTAGGAAAGAATGGGACCTGAATTTACATGGAAAAGAAACAAATTAAGGAGGGTTTTGAATGACAGGGTAAAGTTTGTATTTGTGACAGCAGGGTATGGTGACGCCATCAGCATTGAAGGAAGATTCTCCCTGGGAAAGTATGCAAGAAGGACCAAGGGGAAGATGTGTGAGCAGTGATCCCAGGTCAGAGACGCATTATTAGTATCATCTAATCTCCGGGCACATGAAATCCATAGAACTTCAGATATCACCGTCTTAACATTATAATGCCATCAACTTCTTAGGCGTCCTTTTCAATGGGGGTGTACAAACATAGATGCAATGATGCAGAAATATATAATATTTTGTAGTATATCTTTTTGTAAACACTTTTCATTGTTTACCTTTAAAGTAGATTAAACTTGTGACTATTTACCAGATGAAGATCACTTTTTGAACTGCAAAAACCCATCATATGTTTAATGACAAGATAATCATTTTTTTACTAGCCAACCTCATTGTCCGGTCTTAATCTGATGTCAAAATTTAGAGAGCAAAACACAAGACAAGGTTATACTGAGAATTCATCAAATAACTACGCTGAACTCAGAGTCAATTCTCTGCATATTAAAAATGGAACATAATTATGGAAAGTGCCCTTATTGTTCAACAATTCTTTTTACTTTAAAATAGTGCATAAAAATGCAAATGAATCCTTATAATTTACCACATGAAATATTTATGCCCACAGCTCCTGGCACCCCCTATAATACCAATGGTGGGCTTTTAGTCCCCCCCCCATTTAAGACCTGACATTTGGAAGCATTCCGAAGCTCATCTCCCTCCCTCTACATCTAGTGCCTTCAAATATTTGATAAACTACTGATAAAAATCTCTTTAGAGGGACAAATGGAATTCTAAGATACTTGGCAAACATAGTTTCAAGGTTCTAAAATCTTTGTAACCTAGATCAGGCCCACATTTTGACTTAGGATGTTTTAAGACATCTACATCTTTTGACAAATTCCAAAATTAGATGCCAACGGTTATAGAAGACCTGACACGGAGTCATTCTTAAGTAGGACACAAGGCAGCAAATTAACATAAAGCAGACAATCTAAAAAAGAATCATGTTGAAGAAAGGAGGCCACCAGGACTCAAACATATGTGATTTTTACATTCTCCTCCTTTCTACTGCCCCAGTCACAGCAATGCTGGATACAGACTGTCATAGCACAAAGAACTCTGGATTTCATTGTTTGGGAAACTTGACCCTGGGAACGGTTCTGCCATTATCTGGGTGACAGTGGGCACGTTTTTCTGACTTTCTGTGCTTCTGTGTACTCATCTTTCAAATAAGGGATTTAGACCATAGCATCTTTAAGATGTTTTCTGGGTCTGAAACTCTATGGGAAAAAAATTAAGAAAGAAGGGGCCCAAACTTGAAATCAAACACTTGTTTCCTCAGTTTAAAATGAAATGGAATTGGGGCGCCTTGGTGGCTAAGTCGGTTGAGCATCTGACTTTGGCTCAGGTCATGATCTCACAGTTCGTGGGTTTGAGCCCCCACATCAGGCTCTGTGCTGACAGCTCAGAGCCTGGAGCCTGCTTCGGAATCTGTGTCTCCCACTCTCTCTCTCTCTCTCTCTCTCTGCCCCTCCCCAGCTTGTGCTCTGTTTCTCTCTGCCTCTGTCTCTGTCTCAAAAAAAGTAATCAACATTAAAAAGAATTAAACTTCTGAAGTGAAATGGGATTTATGTGTATCTAAATCCATTACAGAACTGGTATTTGATGCAAGAGCCACCAACTGAAGACCAATGTTCTTAAAATTATAGTTCTGGCTTGCTTTAAGGAGTTTTCAAACTAATTAATGATACCTTGCCATAGGACAAAAGAGAGGTGGTTTTACATACAAGATATCCGTAGATGCTGCCAATATCATGAGCAATTCCACAGCCAAAATGCAGAAGAAACGATGCCAAGCCCAAGGAGAAGTAACAATAGTATGAAGCAAATTAAACAAAACAAAACAAAACAAAACATGGCTATAACTTGAGTTGCCCTTATATGAGATATTCACGAGGATTTGGCTTTGTGAGCAAAATCACTGCTTACTAAGACCATTGTGAGAAAATAGACCAATTATCTATCGAATGCAAGGAATCCAAATTAACTTTTTCTGCTACAGGGGAAAAAAAATGTGGAATTCTACCAATGCCTCTACAGCATTTCTGTTTTTGTCTATTTCTTAAGCAGAAGTCAGAATAACGTGTTGAACAATGGAAGAGAAAGGGAATACCTAGAAAGATCAAAACAATATTCTGCTACTAGACGTTTTATAGATTGGAAAGACTTGGGTAATGCAGGACATTTTTATGTATCCTCAAGACTGAGTTAATGTGCACAGGAAATTACTATTAGGCATTTGGGATCAAAACTGATGTTCCTCTTGCATGGGTTATTACCACATTTTTATAGAAATGGCTTCGATGTTGTTGGAAGATATAAAATTGTTGCTAATAACGCAGTGCATGGATTCCTACAGCAATTTAGAAACCAAGGGCAGAAGGTTCATACCTCTGAACACCAAGATCTGGGAAGTCCCAACCCCAACAGGGTACAGTGTAAACAGAGTTGTTTGGGGGGTTATGAGACTCTGGGTACCAGTTCAAACTTAGCCCCTAATTAACTGTGAGGCCTTGAGCAAATCGCCTTCCCCTTCTGAACCTTCATTTGCTTTTCTTTAAATGAGGCATCTGGACTCAAGGGTCTTCAAGTTTAGGATTCTACTGATAAGTACCAGAATACATTTTATATTAACGATTCCCAGTCCTAACTGCATAGTAGAAACTTTTGGGGAGCCTTCAAAAAATAGCCAGGCCTGGGCCACAAGTAGGTTAGATTGCTGAGGCTGGAGCCTTGACATTGGTAATTTTTAAAAAGCTTCCCAAGACTTTCTGAAGTAAAGCCACGGTTCACAATCACTCTTGTACACTTAATGGAACATTTTTAGCAATATTTAATATACTTTTCATTACTCTTTTGTAGACTGGGTGGGTTATTTCCCTGGTTTTTTCTATTTTAGCTGAAAGCATTTTAATTATCCTTCCTTACCCAAGAGAAAGGAAAAAAAAGTAGAAGCTAATCAATTTAAATTTATTAAAATTCCGTGAAAAAATGTTATAGGTGGAGAAGAAAAATGTTTGACCACATCAAATTTTAAAATGGTCTCCATTATTTATTTATTTATTTATTTATTTATTTATTGCCTATCTTCACAAATAAGGGGAAATGGAGCTGTTAAAGCTAAGAACACACACAATCAGTGAGTGGCTGGGCAAGAATTTGTTGTTGCATTTTGATTCTTTTGCATAGCTTCCTCAGCTAGGCTGCCTTATAATTGATAAAGAAACGAGCACTTTTAGGAAAATAACTGGCTGATTTCCATCACCTGCCAAACAATCATTAGGAGACACAAAGTCATGATGTAAGGTAGCTAGAAAACATACTTCCTTCTCACTGTTGTCTGTTCTCGATGCCTATTTTTTTTTAAAGGTCATAGTGCTCTCTTTTGATTTTCGAAGGAAAGACAAGCTTTTCCACTAGTAGGTGGGAGGTGTGTGGGTAGTCGAATATATGCACAGGTGCAATCAACTTTAATTAAGACTCAAATCATTTTAACAGGCAGATGGAAAAATGCTTCAATCTTCTTTAAAAGAAACAGAGGCATTAAGGCACTAAAAATATTAATGCATGGGAAGGAAAATATCATTTACATTCTTCCTGAAAGATGCAATTCTGAAAATACATTCATAAATGTTCCTGAAGCAAACACTAAATGCTAAGAACAATCCCTTCATCACAAAGGGTAAAAAGAATTAAATTCTATCAAAGCAAATGCAAAACTTAGATTGTCGGAATCACAGTTACTAATGGCCATATTTGGGGGCTTAAAAAAGTCAGATCTATTAAAATTTCATAAGCAAAGCAAGGTGGAATTTTTAACCCTTTTAGGGGTAATATAACTGATGACTGCACACCTGAATGTATAAGGCATTACATTTCTCGCTAACTGTAACTGACCAATTCTCTCGATAAATATAGCTAGAGTAGAGAAGTTGGCCAATCATTGTTGGCTAATCTGGAATTCTTCATAGCGTTCTTGTGGAAAAACTACACATATAAATTTGAAGACGGAGGGGAAAGAAAACCCAAACCTTGTTTAGGAAAAGTCTCCAATTAACTAGGTTTGTTTTCCCCCCCAAAATGGTATTTTAAATGCAGTCAGCCAAGAAGTTCATGTTAAGCTATGGGCAAAACCAATGGAAATGTATCTAAATTCTCTTTTAATTTTTAGAAGCCATTCAGGAGAGCTGCAAGTCTTTATAGGTTGTGCTTTAAATTTTTTTTTAATGGTTATTATTTTTGAGAGAGAGAGAGAGAGAGAGAGAGAGAGAGAGAACAAGCAGGGAAGGGGCAGAGAGAGAGGGAGACACAGAATTGGAAGCAGGCTCCAGGCTCTGAGCTGTCACCACAGAGTCCCACGTGGGGCTCGAACCCACAGACCGCGAGATCATGACCTGAGCTGTAGTTGCCCACCCAACTGACTGAGCCACCCAGGCACCCCTATAGGTTGTGCTTTTATATAACATCCTATTTTTTGCTCTGATATTTGAACCTTGTTGGATTTCAGTTTGTCTATAACATGAGGGAATCAAATAAGACTATTTCCAAGGCCCGGCAAATATTTTTTGAGGGCCCACTGTGTGACTCATGGTCTAAGGATGGAGAGCAGGAAGTTAAGGGTCTTATCCGCCATTTGTTCTCTTTGGAGTCAAGGAAGGTAGGGTATAAGAGTTTCCTGAAAATCATATATAAAAATATTATTCTACCTATTTTTCCTTCCTTCCTTCCTTCCTTCCTTCCTTCCTTCCTTCCTTCTTCTTTCCCATCTTTCCTTCCTTCCTTTTCCTTTCCCATCTTTCCTTCCTTCCATCCTCCCTTCTTTCCTTTCTCCCTCCCTCCCTTCCTTCCATCCTCTTTCTTCTCTCTCTCTCTCTCCCTCCTCCCCTCTCTCTTTCCCTCCTGTCTCTGTCTCTCTTTCTCAGCTTACTTTTAGGTTGGGTACATGCTACCTGCTCCCTTCTTTCACCTTGCCATCACCACTTTTTTTTTCATGCACACACACACACACACACACAAAATGCACATATGAATTGCATTAATCACAAAGTTCCTCAGGAATAAGGGGTTTATTTCTCACCTGTTTATTAATTAAATGCAAATAAGACAGGACCTGGATTACATGTTATTCCTTATTTCTGATGTTCCCAATATTCTTTATTACCGTGATGCCTTGTTTCATAAGTTATCTGCTGGCAGACTTCTTTGTGGCCAGATCATCTGAATGATGAATAAGGCCTTAGAGAATTTCAATGGCCATTGCATGGGGTTAGGCTTAGGGGTTAAAAAAGAGGAAGAGAAAGAGAGAAACCAAAGGAATAGAAGGAAAAGAACAAGAGATTAGTATTTGCAGTGCAAGATTCTTCAACTGAGGCTATGATTAAGCCTCAAACAAAACCACTTGTTAGCTGAGGGTCACCAGATCCAGTGGATCAAGGATGCCCAGGCCATTGCGAACTTCAGAACCTAAGGAAATGCGTCATGGACCAGGGGTGTCAGAAGCACAACGTAGAGGCAAGGGGGAAAGAGAAGCCCAGTGCCTTTCTCAAATGCTCTGTTCCACATCCTTTTGTCTTTTTCACTCTTTATACCTTTGTAACAATGTGTTTGACTGCCACGTCTTCCCTCATAAGGCACCCTCCCCACTAATAAATGTACCTTTCCTCTTCATTTGAATTCTTAGGTTTTACTGTCTGACATTTCAAAATAGAGATTCTAGCACCCGGAATAGTGTCTGGCATACAGCAGGTATTTTATAAACATGCGCTGAATGAATGAAACACTGAATGAACACATAGATGTGGTTAAAACACTTATGAATTAATGGCATCAAAAACTCCCCAAATTCTTAGGAATAAACTTAACCAAGGGAGTAAAAATTACTTACACTAAACACTATTTCTTCCATCAACTTTGCCGGCTCCCTCTCCTCTAGCCTTTATTCTGGAATTTAGCATGAGGCCGACTCTCCTGCTTTTGTCAGGTTTCACACGACCCCTTATGTGGCTGCACATTAACTTTTGAAGGGAATTTACTGGATCTTCCGTAGGATCCCCTCACCAGAAAGAGCCCTGGCGTGCTTGTCCTCATGATGACTGCCCCGCTGTCTAGCTGGGTACGATTCTTGTTCCTATTCTGTGCCCTTCAATTCAGATATCTAACATACAAGCCTTCAAAAAAGTTTGCTATATCTCATATGTCTTTAAAAAACCCTGGAACACAGGTGTCTGAAGACCTTACTCTGGTAGATTGGGTTTGACTCCTTTGTAGATTATACCTGAATGTGATCGGGTGCCTTTTAAGGGCCTTCTTTCCCTGCCTCAGTCCCAGACCCAGGGGTTTCTGTTGAGTCCCCAGGGGCACAAAACGCAGGTCTGGCTTCACTTATATGGCTCAATAGCTTCTAGGGTCTTCTCTATTGTTAGAAGAACTTTTTTTTTTTTTAAGTGTTTATTTTTGAGAGAGAGAGAGAGCGTGAGCAGGGGAGGGGCAGAGAGAGGAGAGACAAGAGATAATCCCAAGCAAACACCACCCTCTCAGTGCAGAGCTGGACACCAGGGTTCAAACCCACGAACTGTGAGATCCTGACCTGAGCCAAAATCAAGTTAGACGCTCAACCAACTGAGCCACCCAGGTGCCCCAGAAAAACTTTGAAAATTAGTAAAGACAGAGAATGCTGGAACACGGTTTACACCAATACGAATAAGCAGCTGGGCTCCTTAAACGCCAGCTACTTGGGAGTTTCCTGAGTCCTCCATTGATTTCCCATGGAAGTAGGTCAGGACTGCTTTTAACTGGAGAAGCTGTCCGCTGCAGGTTTCATTTAACCACGAGGAGCGAATATTAAAAATTGATGCGCAAAGCAAACCTCTGCTTAATTAGCATCTAGATAAAGACTTTACCAGGAAAGCCATGGAAGTTAATAAAAGAAATAAGGAAATTGACAAGGAAGCATTTCAACAGCTATCGTTGTGTCAACCTTCCATTTATGAGACATTCTAGGGATGGTCACTTCATGCATTGCCTACTAACGTCCGTTAACCTGTATTTAGGAGGTTAGCATTCCTTCTGTGTCTGTGGTTACGTTCAGATTTCTAGACAAGATTTACGTGTTGTTGTTTTCTGGCACAGTTTTTCAAATGCTAACCTTAAAATTTTGTTGCCTATGAACTAACCACTTTAAAAGGAAAAGCGATATGGGGCGCCTGGGTGGCTCGCTCGGTTAAGTGACCAACTCTCATTTCAGCTCCCGTCATGATCTTACGGTTTCGTGGGTTCGAGCCCTGCCTCTGGCTCTGTGCTGACAGTGTAGAGCCTGCTTGGAACTCTCTCTCTCCCCCTCCCCTTCTCTGAGGTTCTGCTGTCTCTGTCTCTCTCAAAATAAACAAACTTAAAAAAAAATTGTTTTAAAGGGGTGCCGGGGTGGCTCGGGCAGTGAAGCATCCGACTTTGGCTCACATCGTGATCTTGTGGTTAATAGGCTAGAGCCCCGCGTCAGGCTCTGTGTTGGCAGCTCAGAGCCCGGAGCCTGCTTCGGATTCTGTGTCTCCCTCTCTCTGCCCCTCCCCTGCTTGCACTCTGTTTCTCTGTCAAAAAAAATAATAAATAAATAAAACCTTAAAAAAAAAAAAAAAAAAGGAAAAGCAATTCTACTGAAGCTGCTTAGAAAAACACTTTGAGAGCCCCCATCTACATACTAAATATTTTTTATATGAAGCAATTTGGGCCTTCTTGGTTTCCAACTAATTCATTGGTTAATACCTATACCTTTGTGGAAGCAAGGCTTTTCTTTTGAAAGATAAACGAGGTTCAACCAGAAAAAAAAATTATCATATTTGAAAAATGTGTCAGCCCCCTCAGTTAGAGTGACTGTTTTCTTTCGCTGATGAAACACCTTTCACAATCGCGTCAGGTTGCCTGACCCTTTGTACAATGAAGATGGCCTCTTTGTTCTCAGGGCTGTTCTTTATAGGATAGGGGTGAGTGCACTGCATCGGGTATGATGCCCCTCCACCTTCAAGGCTTAGATATCCTCCAGCAACCAGAAAACAGCCTGCCCCCTGTGGGAACAGAGAACCGCTTACATGCTCCCCGATGCTTTATGCTTCTCACATCAGCTACCGGATGAACCACTTAAGATGTCAGATCCTTTACCCAAACAATATGGAATCTCTGAAAATTTAATTCATTTTTGACCTTACTTCATTTTTTTAATGAAATATTTATTCTTTCCACAGATAGCTAAAAGTCGATTGCCCCTTAGAGTTGCACGCAATTTACATTTTACGGGGTCTTTTCTTGAGCCCAATTTTCCTTTTTTCACAATCCTCTGAGGTAAATATGAAAAAAACTGATACATGGAGAGTTGGACATGCCCTAAAAGCACAGTTGTTCAGTGATAAATCCATCTTTCAACCGCAGGACATTTGACTCCTGTGTCTTTGCCCGTATGTGTATCTTAAGGAACTCTCCACACTACTTTCCATTATAATGAGATTGTTTTTTAAGCTGGTCAAGCAAAGGAGTTTTTTTAAATCCAACAAACGTATAGAAACGGGGATACATGTTTTACTTCCCTGAAATGCTGGAATTTAAATAGTAAATGGACCATATGTATACCACATACAATCCAGGTGATAATTTTCTATCTACAACATAATATCTTAATACTGCTTCCCGAATCATTCAGTGAAACTCTATGCGATGCTATTTGTAATGGACCCTACTTTATTTCCTACATAAACAAACTACTTAGATCAGATTATGGGTACTTGCTCTCATTTTCCTTGCTGAGTACTGCCTAGTTTTCCTAATCAGTTAACAGGCCTGATCCCCTTCTGACCATTCCATATAAAAATGAACTAAACCTGGGTTCCCCATTGATAGTCTTTGGAGCAGTTGATTCTGAAATATATTAACTAGTCTCGATCTGTGCATCCTGTGCAAAATCAGATTATTATCAATGCTTGGTAATCAGGGTGATCCCATTGGGCTTTGCTATTTAAAACATGTTAGCTTTGGAAAAATAAGCCAAAAGTATAAACTGAGCATGCAAAACATAGTCATAGAAACCATGGGCACTTAAACAAAATATATAGTCTTTGCTCTCAAAAATTTACCATTTAATTGTGGAGCTTGGATACACATTCATTCACTTTAGTCAAACAGCCATTTGATGATTTCAGGAACACATATTGAAGATGTACTTTGGGCCAGAAAATGTGCTAGTTGCTGCAATGAAAAAGTCTCACAGTATTGTGCCCTGACAATTTAGTTGGGGAAGCAAACACTTAAATGCTAATCACAACACTGTGTCAGGCATGTGTCAAAAGAGTTTTTTTGTTTTTTTTTTTTTTCTTTTATAAATGGAGGAGCAGACCTCCCAGGCCCTTGCCAAAAAAGCAGAAGACACAGTCCAAAAAGGATTGCTAATGAGGATGTAACTTTGCATGAAAATCAAGAGAAATGTCTTCAGATGGAATACATAACAGTGTCAGACGTTCTGTGAAGTCGAAGAGAACCAAAAGAAGGCAGAGGCCAGAGCGAGAGACCAATGAGGCATCGGCCCCGTGTGACTTGGGAGTGAGCGGAAGAGGAAGCTGGACTGGAGGAAATGGGGTGAGGGGGTCAAGAATTGGAGGCGGCAAACGCGCAGCATTCACTTGAGTGGTTAGGCCGTGAAAGGGAAATAGAGAATCATGGCTGGATAGACAATCAAGCTGTTTTTCTCTGAAACATCAATGGACAGTTTTATTATACTTCATATTCAGAACTCATAAACCTAGCTGGGCTTAGAGGCCAAAGTGAATTCTTCACAGGCTTCAGGTAACATTATCAATCAACCAAACAAGGACCAACCTGAGGCAACTTAATTTCGTAGGTTTGAAATTTCTCTTGGGCCCACATTGACAAAAAGCCTTCATGGTTTTGGCATACCTCTCTTGTCATTAATCATTAGTAAGTAGTTAATAACTAATCAATCAAAGAATGAAACTAGTTTGTGAATCTAGGGGCAACTTTGATACTCAGAATGGGATAGCTTTGAGAGAGCAATACCTCACCTGAGTTCTGATCATTCTGTTGGGGGCTAACACTGAAACCGACTAAATCTTCTAGGTCCTGGGAATCTAGATTTCATTTTTTTTTTTAAGTTTATGTATTTATTTTGAGAAAGAGAGAGCGCACGAGCAGGGGAGGGGCAGAGAGAGGGAGAGAGGGAATCCCAAGCAGGCTCTGGGCTGGACAGGGCAGAGTCCGATGCAGGGCTCGATCCCACAAATCATGAGATCATAACCTGAGCTAAAATTAAGAGTCAGATGCTTAACCGACTGAGCCACACACACAGCCCGGGGAATCCAGATTTACTTGAGTCATGGGAATAAAACCTACCTCAGGATTGCCCACCCATAACAATACATGGATTCCCCCAATATTTATTTGCTGACCCTTTCTACCTTTTGTCTTTCTTCCTTTTTTCTTTCCCCATTTAATTGCATAGGTTTCATCTACAACAAGGAAATACATGCAAACAATAGGAAAAAATATTTGATATCCTTTAAGTTCATCTACTCTGGACACACCTAGTGAGACAGGAAAGGCTGCTTCAAAAATTCATGTTACTAACACTCCCTCCTCCTTGTTAGATTCTATTTAGTATTTTCACTTCTTTCATTTGGGAAGAGCAAACGCCCAGATTCTCCAGTTGATTGGTTATTCCACTAGAAGTAGAACATGTAATTAACCTAGCTCCCATCAACTAACGACAATAATGAGCTCGCTTCAACCGAGAAGCACCATCCACCACTACAGACACTTCGTTAAATTTGGAATTGCCAGCCATTTACTGAATCCCGAAAAACAGAGTTTTTGGAAAATTAAAAAAAAAAAAGCTTTTCAAAGATTTTACAACTTGAACCGCTTTTCACCTGGCAGCACATATGGGCAAGACTTCCAGTCACACGATAAGAGCTACCTGGATTTATGCAGCACCTTTCTGCCAAAGAGGTTAAATGACCTGGTTGAATGTGCTTTCATCCTCCTTACCATCTAAGTTCAATAATGCATAACGTTAAGCAGATTAGAAGTCCTTCTTTAAAATGTTGATCTCTATGATTCTCTTAAAAAATGCATCTCTCTCTCTCTCCTTCCAAATGCTGAGAAGTGATCCATTTTCACAGCTATTCATTTATACAGAAACTGATGACGGTCTGACATCTACAAAATGGTCCACATTTAAATGCTTTATGGCTATATTCTTTACATCTTTCTCCTAATAAATCTGCCTAGAATGGAACAGACATTCTTTTAAACAGGACACTTAAGAGCAAAAGCGACAAACGGAGCATTCAACATAGGTCATTTTGGGCTGAATGACTATATTGATTTCAGTGTGGAGTTTTCTAAGTCATAGGATCTGATTTTTCTTTTTCTTTCTACTGAATGGTCAAACATTTCTCATATGTCTTTTGTTTCCTCGAGTATAACAGCCCTCTTAAGTCACTATGTCTATTAATTCAACAAGTTCAATAAATACTTACTGTGTATCAACGTTGAGAAAAATTGTATTGGGCTGAGGGCTGCCTTAAGTAAAATGATGGAAAGGTATGACCCTTGACCCCCTTGGCCAAATGTCTTAATAGGAAGAAGAAAAAAAAAAACTTCACAATTTGTCAGAATAAGACACATACTGTTATAGAAGTACAAAGTGCTCTTGGAGTTTGAACGAGATTATTATTTGTAGACAATAGCATAAGAAAAACTCTGTGAAGAAGTAGGTAGGCTCTGAGCAGAGATTCAAGGATTAGACTTTGTTTTATGGACTTATGAGGAAGCCCGTCCAGAGAGAACAACATCAGACAGACCGTCTCACAGGGAGGAAGAGAATCATGTTTTGAGGGATGTACACATCATCCAGTAATCCACAGATGCATCAAACAACAGAGCCAGAAAAGACACACAGTTTCAGCACCTAACATTTTCATTTGAAAAGTGAGAAAACTAAGGCATTAAGAGATGAACTGACTTACCCAAAATCTCAAAGCTTTTTAATGGTTGAGCCAAGATGGAAACCATCTCTTGTGACATCCAGCCCCTGCCTGAGCCTTCTAGATCATATATAATTAGGAGCTAAGACAAATGTAGGGCCGACAGGCACGCCTTTACTTAGAACTAATATTTTATTACTTATAGATGTCAAAGTGTTGAAAGCCTAGGATATTAAATAAAAATCAGAAATTGGATTTTTTCTTTGAGGCAATTCAATAGGAGGGAAAGAAATCAGTCCTCCTACTATATTAAATACAAGCTAAGGGAATGTTGTGTTGTTGTTGTTGTTGTTTTAATAGACTGGTGTAGCTTTATTTCTGAATTGAAATGTTTTTGCATTTTATAAATGTAAAGCAGGGAGGGTTCTTCTTAATGGAGAAAATTGTTGATTAAATTGCCAACGAGAAAGTGCACTTAAAGATCCAGCAGCTGGAGAATATAAACACAGGGGATAAACACGTCTGCCTGCATCAATCAAAGACAGTTGCCGGCTACCCCCAGAAAGGTGAGCAATTATTTATGAAATTATGTCTTCTTCAGTGATTGTATGTTGCAATCCAAGAAGAAACTGAATGAGGAAAACAGACAATGTCATGGTCCCAATTAACCAAGAAGTCACACGCATTTGCAGAATCAAGGGATTTTACTTATACTCTTTTAACCTCATCATCTCGAAAAGAAATTTCTTGAGCTTTAAAAAATAGTAATAATTAAGTAGGTCAGTATGTTCTTGAAGAACTATGTTTCTTTCATTTTAATTTCAAAGATACGTGTCTGATTCTGTCATCCGCACATTAATACAAATCTAAAGAGAAGAGAGGTGATTCAGAGCTACATGTTGCATAGGGCTCTTTCGGAGCGTTTGCTTTCCTAGATCAGTTTCTAGACTAGTGAGGCCACGGCCCTCAGCGCCTTTGAGCATTGGCTGGGGTTTTTGATCCAGAGGCTACTTTTTCCCTTGGGCTAGCTACAGGCAATCAAACTATGACCTTAATTATGGACAAGAAGCAAGCAGCCGAGGACAAAAGCCCTGATAACCTGGAAGTAGCATCATCTAGTTGGTAGCTCAGTGTTGAAAATCTCATGGACCAAAGAAATATACACGTACACCCTTTAGTTATACTTAGAGGCATGGAGGTGAGCACTCACATCTTTTTGCCCAGGTCATTGAGGTCCACTCGGCACATGAGGCCCACTGGGCAGACCACATGTCCTCCCTGAGGGGCAGCGCAGAAGCCTGCTGTACAGAAGAGCCCATCACAGTGACTACGATCTTCCAAAGTGAATTTGGGAGGGTGCTGAAAAGGTTTTCTAACCCCTTCCTAAATTGATGACAACCGTTAAGTTGTACATGCCATTGAGGAACACATTCGGCTTTCTCTTAGTAAGCTGATACCCCTGGGAGTGATAACACTCTAAGTCATTAGAGATTTGATAACAACTGCTGTAATTTAATGGCAATAGGGAGGGGAAAGACATTGGGGGTGTTGGTCAAGAGTACATAAAGTATCATTAAAACCAGAAACTCTGGGGGCGCCTGGGTGGCTCAGTCGGTTGGGCGGCCGACTTCGGCTCAGGTCATGATCTCGCCGTCCATGGGTTCGAGCCCTGCGTCGGGCTCTGTGCTGGCAGCTCAGAGCCTGGAGCCTGTTTTGGATTCTGTGTCTCCCTTTCTCTCAGACCCTCTCCCGTTCATGCCCTGTCTCTGTCTCAAAAATAAGTAAATGTTAAAAATAAATAAATAAAATAGCTTGCTTCTAAAAAAAAAAAAAAAACAAAAACTCTGGAGCCAAAAAAAAAAAAAAAAAAAAAAAACAAAATTGGATTCAAGTCCCAGATTTACTCCGTATGTGACTCTGGGCAGGCTGTGCCTCAGTTTCTCCCATCTTTAGAATGGCCATGTTAATATCACCTGCCTCAGAGTATTTCAGCGAGGATGGAATACATGGAAAACGCTTAGACTAGCGTCTGGCATAGAGGAAACACGTAAAAGTATCTGCTACCATTATCACAGAAGCATCCTCAAGGAAAAGGTTGGGCACCACACACTTTTCCCAGGTCCCCACCGCTCGCTTCTTTGATGCATCCCGCTGTGGCCATAGTTCTTGAAATCCGGTCTTGAAACGGTTCCTAAGACAAACCTGTGTGACGTAGAAGCATTTTCCTAGAAGTTCACCACCTCATTCTCCATTACCGCCGTCAGCTCTGATGCCTGGGATCCTCGCTCTGTCATGACAGCTAGACCTCCTCATTGCCCTCATAATGCCTTCTTTCCCTGTCTTTCCAGGGAAGACCTCTATTCTGTCATATTACTGTCCTACATCAACTAGATCCTGTGATTAGGTGCCCTTTCTGGGAAGCACACCCTCGTTCTGGGTCGAGGCTCCATCGGAGGGCCCCCTCTGCTCTGGCTAGCCCTCCCCCTTGGGTGGCCTGGAACCATCTCAGCAGACCTCTGGGGTAGGGACCTCTACGGGCCTGAGTTCTCCTGCCTCCCTGACCAACAGCACCAGCTCCTGCCTGAAGTAGCTCTTACTGGTGGTTCTCAAACTGAAGTGCTGAGGAATTCTGATAAAGAGAATGGCAAAGGCCTGGCATGACTAAGATGGATGGGCTAACGAACCAGAATGGACGTTCTTCACAGATCACCTGCCACATACCCCACTATGAAACTCCCAAGGTCTCTGGGAGAATCCAGACAGAGCAAAAATGGATTTCCCTACTGATCCATCCAGATGACCCTGACTTGCCTTCTTTGAAACTGCCAACCAATCCATAGCTTACTCAACGAAAGGAAAACAACATTCACTCATTTTAAGCTCTCCCCTCTCTCTGCCTTCTCTTATAAAAATTATGTTTTTGACGTTGTTAGAGGAAAACAGTGTTTATAGGTTTCTCTTGCATACAAGTAAAGGGCAATGCTAATTATAGCCATATATCCTTGAGTTAGAGCAGGATTACTGGGGATTTCATTAAAAAAAATCAACATCTCAGGCCCAACCTCCAGAGTTTCTCATTGAATGAGTCTCTAATAAGGCCCAGGAATCTGTGTTCTTTTTTTAAGTTCATTTATTTATTTTGAGAGAGAGAGAGAGAGAGAGAGAGCGAGCACGTGTGTACACGTGGGGAGGGGCAGAGAGAGAAGGGAGGAAAAAAAAAATCTCAAGCAGACTCCTCGCTGTCAGCACGGAGCCCAACACGGGGCTCGATCTCATGAACCATGGTATCATGACCTGAACTGAAACTAAGAGTCGGACGCTTCATCGGCTGAGCCACCCAGGTGCCCCAGGAATCTGTGTTTTTGAAAACACTCAAGTGAATATGCCGCAAGAAGTTCTTGGACCACTCGCCTAGGCTTTCTATGTCTTTACCTACATACTTCGAACCACCCAAGTACCTTCTCTGAAGCCTTGGTAGGTCATCACCGTCTTGGCTCAAGTGCATCATTATAACTCGGGTCCTGGCTCAACTTCCCCTCTAAGTAGCTGGAAGGAGACTTGCTGAGGCAGAAAATAGTCTGAGGCCACAGCACGGAACTCGGAGCAGAGGGAGGGGTGCAACCAACAAACAGCAGGAGAGGGACCTGACCAGGGTCGTGTCTTTATTTAAGATGTTTAATGAAAACTATAGGCTTTGGTCTCTCCAGTCCTTCTGGAATAGTCTGAGATAATCTTCAGGTGTTCTGAGTGTAGCTTGAGTCCCAAAAGGCTTTGAAGAATCCAAGAATTCTACAAGTTCCAGATCCAGCCCCCAACTCTGGTCAGGAGACTCCAAGTCACCGGTCATCCAGAAGATCTGGCCAAAGTCACAGGCTGAGGGCTCACCCACTCTCACAGCGAGTGAGAGACCCAGACTCATAGATTCTCTTCTCTGCCATCCCCTTTGGCTTCTCAATACTTGCTTTTGCCCTAGCCGCTCTTTTCAGCCCCTGCTTTCACAGGAATGAAAAGGAGGAGATATAAAGTCCTGAATTATTTTGCACTCTGAATTTTACAGAAGAAAAGTATTGTTAACACACCAAACCAAATGTGTAGGTTCTCCTAAAATAACTAACTTTCATTTCAGGTTTCCTAGGACAGCCTAGTCCTTGGGAAGTCGATATTCTTACCAGCTCAGATGGGAATCCAAGAACTTGTCATTCAAGACAGTGAACTGGTTAAAGTGGCCTTTGAAAGTAAAGGTCACAGAGCCTCTACACTGAAGGTCACACACTTACATTGGACGAGAGGCTTCTAAGACAAAGTTGTGTATCTGTTCTTTGGCCTACAACTGATTAATGGTGTGATAGGACAATGAAGGAAAGAGTTGAAGGATAATAGAAGAGGTGGAGGGAGGGAAAGAGAGCCTATCTACATCAATAAAACTAGCCGAAAGAAAGGTAGGAAGCCAGAAGACCACAAGAAACAGACATAAGAATTGAAATAACTTGAAATGATATAGCAGTAAAGGGTTAGTCAGAGCTACAAACTCAAATAGCCCCTGAAGACATCCCAGTAATTATTAAGCTATCAACACTGTGCCACCGTTATTACAAATGGCTGGGGACAATGATAGTCACCACTGCGTGAGGTGTCTCCTGTTCAGGTCACCTTGCTAGACACTTTAAGTGCATTATCACACAGTTAAGCATACAATGATGATCACAACAATGACCCTGAATCATAAAGATGGCCACATTATGTTAGTATACCCTCCCTTTTAACTGAAAAGCGGTATAATATATAAATACAGAAATATATTTAAAATTTTAATTACTTTTATTTTTTACATGTATTTATTTTTGAGAGACAGAGACAGAGCACAAGAGGGTCAGAGAGAGAGGGAGACACAGAATCCAAAGCAGGCTCCAGGCTCCGAGCTGTCAGCACAGAGCCTGACGCGGGGCTTGAACTCACAAACTGTGAGATCATGACCTGGGCCAAAGTCGGATGCTTAACCAACTGAGCCACCCAGGGGCCTCCAGAAATATATTTTAAAAGGTTGCCTTCCAAAATCATTCTTTGTTTAATTCAAAATTCTTTTTAAAATTAAATTAGTAAGAGTAAGTTGGAAACGTTGCTTCACTAGCAATGCCCAATATTTTAGCATTACTGTACCTCAGACAACTTACAAAAGGATAAAGGTGTGTGTGTGTGTGTGTGTGTGTGTGTGTGTGTGTGTGTTAAGAAAGTGAATGGAAAGGCAAAGGTTGCATTAGATTCCTAGGTTTATTTCATCAAACCCATAAGATCCATTTATATTTACAATTGTAAAAATATAACATAGCATGTAAAAGTCTTAAATGGGAATGTTTTCAAGAGGCTGAAAGATGAGATGTAACAGTACAAAATTGTACATCTCCGTTAATGTGGCATATTGTTGTGGATAATGAAACTCTTCACCAACGCCGACTCAACATCTTGGGTTTCTTTTGATTTTCTAATATTGATACCGGATGAGTGGGCCTACATCTTTGTTTTTCTTTGCTCTATCTTTAGGCCCACCATGTCTCTGTGTCCTTCCATGGTCTCTATGTGGGCCTTTCCATGTGCTTCATATATTGGTGTCCATATTGGCTTATATGTCCAGCTCATCCTGTGTTTGCATTCCTTTTGTATCTTTCTTGGTGCCTTAGTCTCTGAATTAGTCACTTTGCTTTTTTATGTTTCTAATTTTTCCTTAAATTTTCTATTAACATCTCTCCACTTATACCTTTCCTATCTCATGCTCTCCCTCGGGGGTATTATAGAATTTAATTATGTTCTTCATTGTGACTTGAATGTTTTTATAGGAACATATATTCATGCATTTATATTAAACATAGGCAAAATCTTTCTTTTAAAAATATTTATTGTTTTTTTTAAATGTTTATTTATTTATTTTGGGGAGAGAGAGGGCCGGGGAGGGGCTGAGACAGATTCCCAAGCAGGCTCCCAGTTCTCGGGGCACAGCTCAACGCAGGGTTTGATCCCACCAACCATGAGATTATGACCTGAGCCGAAATCTAGGGTCAGATGCTTAACTGACTGAGCCATCCAGGCACCACCTCCCCCAAGAAAATATTTTTATTTGAAGAGAAAAATATTCTAAATACTATCATGGTGAATACTCCAAATTCACTGTCAACATATCTGTACTTCGCCTACTTCTCATAAAGACAAAAATTTACAGCAATAAAATACAAATGAATCACCTCTTACGTGCCTCATAGATTCCATCTCTCCGCGCAAAATTAAGAAATAGTAATCATAACCAATTGAGATAAAATTTATTATCATGAGAGAGACTATTAAGTGTCCTCACCTAGAACAAAGCAACATTACAATGTCCCATCAACCAGGGGAAAAAACTTCCTAGAACAATTAATACAAAGGCCTTATTTAGAAAATCATGCAGTGAAATGGAATTTCTTTCTTTCCTATTGCTCAATCCGTATCAACAGCTGTAAAGCTTTTAAGATATGAAAGTAATGTAAGGTGTATCATTACAGATTATTTAAAAAATTTTTTCAATGTTTTATTTTTATTTTTGAGAGAGAGAGAGAGAGAGAGAGAAATGCAGAATCCAAAGCAGGCTCCAGGCTCTGAGCTGTCAGCGCAGAGCCTTACACGGGGCTTGAACCCATGCACCGCGAGATCATGACCTTCACAGAAGTCAGAGGCTCAACTGACTGAGCCACCCAGGCAGCCCACGTTATAGATTATTAAGATAAGATTTGAAGGCACATATTTTATGTAACATAGACTTTTCAAGTTAAAACAGAAATATTAAATTTTCTGTGAATTGAATATTATTAAATTATCATAATCGGCACTTCCGGGAAAGCCAGAGGGTATGGAGGATAGAAATACCAGCCTTAATTATGTTCTTTAAATGTAAAAAACAAAAAATACTTGAGATTTAGGAGTCATGAATGTCTACTACCTCATACCATTTATTCTGTTCCTATGGTATCAGTAGGTGTCTATAAATCCTACCTGACAAGACTAAAGGGGAGCGTTGCCTCACTGAATATACTAACAACAGTGATTATAGGTTAATTCTCAAATATCAACAACTTTGGATCTACTTTTCGAATTACAGAAAGATCCTGAGAGCCACAATGCTTTTTTTAGCCTCTGATAGTGTCTATTTTCTTCTGGAGTCCAACGTAAATAATATGAAATTATTCTTTGCACTGTCTGCATTTTTCTTCCCGTCCCTTCACATAAAGTTAAGATATCGAAGTTAACGTAGCACAAGACATGCCCTTTCTCGGAAGGGTTGATACACGGTTAATAGCACACGAAAGGAAGAAATTCAATCTTCAGATCCCTAAAAGCTATAAAGAGCCTGGATCACTTTTCCATGTATAAGCTTTGTTTCACAAGTACACAAAGCTCGTTTTGGACTCGAATGGAGAAGTCTGTGACATATAGCACATAGCCGAATTCTAACAGATGGATTTTTCTTGAAATAACTTCATTAGTTAATCATTTCTTTTACATATACTTTTTCTAGCTAATTGGTATAGCTGCCAGCTGGAGCTGTTAAGGATCCTCCAAAGAAACTGGTAGGTAGGGAGAAAATCCAATCATTTCACCAATTCTAGAATGAAACGTCCATTAATTTCACACTAACCATCACATATTTTGAAAGTAAAATCTTTTTCGTTCATTTTTTTCCTCCAGCTTATTCCAAAAATCTTAACCGATCTGTGCTTAAACCAAATCAATCATCTAGAAGAAACTTTAAACTTTGATAAATTATTTAGGTCAGGGTTTACCAAACTTGCCTCTCCTGACATGGTGGCTCAGATCATCTTTTTGTGTCAGCTTTTAAGCAGCATCTCTGCCTCTATCTTGATATCAGTGGTGTCCCTAGTTGTGACAACTGAAAATGTCTCCAGGCATTTCTGAAAGTCCTTGGGGCCCAAATTGTTTTTTACTGAGAACCATTATTTTATTTTATTTTATGTTTTTTATGTTTTGTTTTATTTGAGAGAGAGAACGTGAGTGGGGGAGAGGGGAAGAAGGATAAAATCTTAAGCAGGCTCCACACGCACTCACACTGATCCTGATGCAGGGTTAGATTCCACGACCCTGGGATCATGACCTGAGCTGAAATCGAGAGTCGGATGCTCAACCAACTGAGCCACCTAGGTGCCTCAAGAACCCCTGTTTTAGAAATAAATTGCTCCTTATTTTTAATTCAGTTTAACACTAATTTTAGGGGCGTCAAGGTGGCTCAGTCAGGTTAAGTGTCTGACTTTATTTTAGCTCAGGTCATGAAATTGAGATTTGTGAGTTTGAACCCCATGTTAGGCTCTGCACTGACAATGTAGAGCCTACTTGGGATTCTCTCTCTCTCTCTCTCTCTCTCTCTCTCTCTCTCGGTAAACATACATAAATCTCTCTGGGTAAACAAGCAGAAAAGGCAGGGTAAGTGGCTTCTAACTACCAATACATATCAATTATTCTAAGAAATGCCGTCATCATCTCCATCGTCAGAAGTATTGATTTTTTGTTTTTCCTTTAAGGAAGGAACTCAGTGTGACTGTGGGAGAGGATATATAAAATCCTGCATTGGGATGATCTGAGATGAAAATGATTAATTACCAGTTTAGGTACCTAAGGCATTTTTTAAGCCAGGGAAAGCAGTGTAATTTCATGAAACGGACACTGAGAAAACTGGGATTTGTTTGGACTTTACTGTAAACTTATGAAGTGATTTGGGGCTCACAAAAGGATTAGTCATTCATATGGAGACATTTCCCCATCTTCGGAGTTCAGTGGCCACCCATTCACCACTTAGTGGTCTTTCTGTAATTTATATATCAGCGTCTCTAGGAAGAGTAACATAGGCTTAAGATTCTAATTACCAGAGTTGTTAAAAGGGAAGCACTGAGCCTTTTCCAGTTTAGGGTGAATGTAAGAATATCACAACATGAAGTGTGCAAGGAGAATCGTTCATTGCATTAAGAGAAATACTAAGTTCCATTCTAATTTCTATGCTTCCAGCAAAAGCATGGGACTAGCATTTGCTCAAGTGGGTTTTTTAATGTAAACAGAAAGATACATGTTAACATTTATCAATATGTTTGAATGTCTACCTTTTTCTCAAAAAATCAACACATTTACCCCAAAATTCCATAGTGACCTGTTTACTTTGTTCGACTTTCCCAGAGCCACTGTGACCGTTTAGAATTTACACTTTGTCCCGCAAAAAGTCATTCTTCTTTTTCATAACATCTCTTTCTTAGGCCCGCTGTCCCTTGGAGTGCTTCCAGAACGCCCTGTGTCCTTCAGCACGGCAGAAGTTAAATAACCCACTTTGAAATTTCTCTCTCTCTCTCTCTCTTTTTTTTTTCATAATGTTTTTGTGGGTTTTTTTTTGTTTTTTTGTTTTTTTGTTTTTTTTTTTGAGAGCAGCAGAGACAGGGTGCAAAGCAGGGGAGGGGCAGGGAGAAAAGGAGACACAATCTGAAGCGGGCACCGGGCTCTGAGCTTGAGGAGGAGCCCCAGGAGGGGCTGAACTCCACATGAACCCTGAGGTCACGACCTGAGCCAGAGTCAGCCGTGGGAACCGACTGGGCCACCCAGGCGCGCCCCCCACTTTGGAATTTCAACTGGAAGGACCCAAGGCCCTGCCCTCGGGGCTTCACCTGCACCCCCGGGGCTTCGCCTTACTTCTAAGGGAACGTGGACTCTGCACACTTACTCTCTGCGGGGTCCTTCGACCTGCGGCCGCTCGACGACGACTTGCGCAGCAGGCTCCGCCCGGAGGTGAAGAGGCTGGTCAGTTCTTCCAAGGGGCTCGTGGGGGTCCTGGAGCGGGAGGCGCCCGGCGCGGGGCCGTAGGTGTTCACCGCCGCGTTGACCATCTTGGCCCCGTCCTGCGACATGGGCCTGGCGCTCGGATGCGGCCCCGCCGGGGAGCCCCTGGACAGGCTGCCCGGGTGCACCGCGTCGTAGGGCGGCGGCCGCTTGAGGCTGAGCGGGGTCAGGGACCGCCCCATGCTGACCGGCGACGGCGAGGCCGAGTGGCTCTTCGGGTAGCCGTGCGGGGACTGCGTCCGGTACAGCGTGGACGGCGGGGGCGGGGACGAGGACAGCGCGGTGGCCGCGGAGGCCGCGGGGCCCGGGCCCAGGGCCGCCGCCTGCTCTTTGTCCAGCTTGGGATGGCCGGAGGCGTGGGAGGGCAGTGCGGACGGCGACGCGCCCGGCTGCTGCTTCATGTAAGACACGTTTTCCAGCACGGGCAGCTTGGTGACCTCTAGCGGGGTGAGCGGAGACTCGTCGGAATTGGGGGAGCACTGCACGGGCGCGGGGGGGAACACCAGCAGCGGGGGTCTGTGGGAGAGCAGGTTGGGGAAGGGCGGGGGGATGTCACAGAGCAAACCCTTTGGAGTACATGGCACGGAGGACTTGGCGAAGTCCGAGTCAGGCACCGTGGGAGTAGCACACTGCGAAGAGCAACTGTGATGGTCAAGGTCACATTTGGAATCTTGGCCCAAGTCGTCGAAGATGGGGTATTTCATCTCCTCGTAGACGGCCTCGCTCTGGTCGTCGTCCTCCTTCCTGAAGTCTCTGAGGATGTTGCCCACCATCTCGATGTACACGGGCTCCTCCTCCTCGGGGTCGCCCGCAGGGCTGCTGACATGGGACAGGGAGGGGTCGCGCGGGAGCGACGTCCTCCGCGGCCCGTGCTTCTTGATGTACGTTTCATCGAAAGAGGTGCTCAGCTGAGTGTTCGGGTTGCGTTTGGGTTTGGGAGGAGGGATCTTCTTGGAATATTCATCACTGTGGGGTCTCGGTTTGGTGGACACTGCAAAAGAGAAAATTAAAAAAAAAAAAAAAAGGTAAAATAGATTAGTACAATAGGAAAGCCTTCGAAAATGACTTGTACTCGGGTTGGCTGCTAGGAACTTTATTTTTTAAGTTTTTATTTATTTTTGAGACAGAGAGAGACAGAGCATGAACGGGGGAGGGGCAGAGAGAGAGGGAGACACAGAATCCGAAGCAGGCTCCAGGCTCTGAGCTGTCAACACAGAGCCAGACATGGGGCTCGAACTCAAAAGCTGTGAGATCATGACCTGAGCTGAAGTCAGATGCTTAACCGACTGAGCCATCCAGGCGCCCCCCCACTTTTTTTTTTAATTAATGTTTATTTGTATTTGAGACAGACAGTGTGGGAGCTGGGGACAGGGAGAGAGAGAGAGAGAGAGGGAGACACAGAATCCAAAGCAGGCTCCAGGCTCTCAGCTGTCAGCAGAGCCCCTTGTGGGGCTCAAACTCAAGGACCTCGAGATTATGACCTGAGCCTAAATCATAAGCATAACTGACTAAGCCACCCAGGCGTCCCTACTGCTATGAATTTTTGATCAGCGTGGGAGGTGGTAATCTCCTTCATTTCTAGTTTGAGGCTTAGACTAAAACTCAAAAAAAGTCAAGCACTTTCCATACGTAGGAAAACCTGATAAAACAGTACTAATATTTGTCTTCAAACTAATATTAATAATCCGACACTGACAAATGCATTAACCAGGGCAATTCGTCCCTCTGCCTTAGAATTTCTAAAGAGAAACCTTCCGATGAAACATGTTCCATAAAAACGATCATAAACTTCATAAAGATTAACCTCCAAGAATAAGTGAGAAACTCAGGAGGACAAAATCAAGTTTCTTTGAGCACAAATGGTCACAAAAATACCATGGGATTTGAGCCCTTTTAATGTTGTGGCTATTGCACATGATCGCATCTCGCTTTCATTTAGGATACAAATGTCCTAGCCTGCTAGACTTAATCTCTGCCTTGGTTCAGATAAATAACTTCTATACAGATGGGTCTGATATTTCAAGGGAAATTGATGTGAAAATCTTATGAGGCTAGACAAGTTAATCTCTGAATCTCCAGGTATTGTTGATTAGGGTGTATTTGTCTGTTTTTGTTCATGAGATCTCTTTTGATATCCCAAATGCTATCTTGGAATGAATTTATTAGGTATGTTGCACTGAGACATCAGAACCCCCTCGAGCGCCTTACAAGGAAATAAACCAGAGAATGCTGTGTAAGCTTCAAGAATAACTTTTGGAAACTCACAACAGATATACGTACTAGTGCATTCAACAGCCTACTGCGGGCACCCCTTGTAGTGAAACGTAAACTCTGACACTATACAGTGGGGTGGAACAGGCTGGCAACTTGTCTGTGACTGAAATCAATTATTTAGCATGCAGGGAAGGTACTGGCATCTTGTTATTATCTCATTAGCTCATTGTGTTGATATATGATTACAATGATTATCATTATTATGCGGTGTGGTGGAATGCAGTTACTTGCGGTAAATAGTAGCATATAATGTAAGGTGACAGTATAGCTTATAGGTGTAAAACGATTGAGAAAATAACAGGCTTCCCGACAATTTGCAGCCTTAAGGGCGGGGGCGGGGGGTCTCAAGGCACAAATCAGGAAACACCTGAGATCATTTTGCTTTTTTCCATTAGCATACTATGACACAGGAGTTTTTCTAAAGCTTACTAAAGGAGAAGCGAGCGCTTAAAGATTAGTTAGCAGGCTGCTCTGCACATCAAACATGGCTTCAGAGGGAGGAAGCTCATCAAACATTCTAGAAGTGGTTATGTCTGTCACTTTTCTGGGTCATTCTTTCAAATATTCTACTCATCTGTGCCCCTAATGAGTGAGTTTTTACTCACTACAATCAAACACCTCTTTGAAGGGAAGTTTCTTAATGTATCTGGGCTTCTCCTTTAACTCATATCGGGAAAAACTAGATGCTGATTTCCAGGGGGTTATAGCAATAGAGTCTGTGAATGCCAAAAGGGAAAAGCCGAGAGACACAATTGGGTGAAAAATACCTAGAGAATTCTTTAGGAGGGACTCAAAGTGGACCAGTAGCTCCTCTCTGTATCTCTCACTGGTCTTAAAGTTTACTGGTTTTAAAGACTACTGTGTATGTTAATTTTCATGAATTAAAAAACCCATCAGATGATATATAAAAATGTGAGCCCGATGCATAAAGTAAAATTATACATAATTGAATAAAGTTGACTTAGTACTTGAGGGCCAGGGAGTTAATACGCAGAGAAACAAAAGCCTATCCAGACTATTCTTCTGAAGCTTGTTTCCTGCCTTCTTCCACCTCAGAGTCTTATTTAGGCTAAGTAACTCACACTCTGGGAAAATATTTGCCACTGATTATTGGGTTCTAGAGATTGAATGGGTTGGGCTAAAGGGGAAACCTTAGAGGAGAGAAGTCTGATTGGCGAGGTGCTCTGTGAATGGAGGGTAAACCTAAAGCTAGGAATTAATGTGTCCATGAGATGATAATTCATTATATGGGAGTGGTCACATGTAGAATAAGATTAGCCTTTTTATACCTTCTAAATTATAATCTGCTTTTGTTTTCTTTAACCTTTCATAAAGTCTGATATCCCCGCCTAGACTTGGGTAGTTGTATGGAAAGAAATAACAGGACAGGCAGAATTCAAGCATCTGAGCCCAAGACTAGGAAGCAGACTACACTAAGGGAAGACTATAACCCAGGATTCCCAGGCAGGGAGGGGTCAGTGGTAGGGTTGGTAATGACTTGATACTTAGGGAGGCAGTAGCCTCACGAACAACCTTAGAACCAACGTCCTTCTTTCCACATAGATTAGAAGATGGCCTTTGGAATGGGCACGACCAATGCTTGGGTTATACTCAAAATGTGAGATGACACTCATTCTGCGTGCCAAAAGGAAGAGAAAAAAAAAATAAGTAAAAATACTTCATATCTATGAAATGATTGAAGAAAGAAAAGGTTTTGTTTGAGAACACAGCATAGAATTAAAGTAGAGCAACTATTCATTAGGAAGGAATATAGGCAATCCATTTGTACTGTGAGACCACTTCGGTGCCAAACTAAACACAGATATTGTCTTACCAGGGGAATAAAATCTAATATGTGACTCTTACGGTGACTCTTAGATAATCAAAATTCACTTTTACTATGGACTGAATTGCATCCCTCCCACAGTAACGTGTTGAGGCACTAACCCCCAATCTAATGGTATTTTGAGATGGTGCCTTTGGGAGATAATTGGGTTTGGATGAGATCATGAGGATTGGGCCCTCATGGCCGGGGGAGGGGGGGTGGGGTGGGGCGGGGGGGAGGGGTCCACCATGTGAGTATGTAGTGAGAAGGCAGCCATCTACAAGTCAGGAAGAGTTTTCACCAGAAACCAACTAGCTATCCTAGCACGTTGATCTTGGACCTCTGGCCTCAAGAAACGAGAGGAAATAAATGTCTATTGTTTAAGCTATTGTTTAAGCTGGTCTATGGTATTTTGTTATGGAAACCCAAAATGACTTAGACAATAGTGTATTCATTAGGCATAAAGACCCTGTACAGTTGAATGTTAAGCACTCACTTTAATTCCATCTTCTGGCACTAAAATACTTGAAATAGCTTTGTTATTTTCAAAATTAATACAACTCTCTCCCAGCCTTTTTAAAAGTACGTTTCACCTGCCTCTGCCCTGTATCCTCTTAACCCCTGGAGTCATGTCACAAAGAGCAATTACACCTAAATACAGAAATATTCCTCCCAGCTATCCATCCTGGTACCCACAGCCTGTAATTCTGGTTGCTTTTCTCAGTCTGACTCGCCGATCTCTAATTTTTGCCAGGGCACGTGCTTCTGATCCCAACCCATTTTCTGGATGCTTTTTGGTTGTTGTGGTTTGCTTCGGCACATTCTGTCCTGTTCCACATTGTTCTACTGCCCACCAGCTCAAGTAATTCCCCAGCTGGCCTTGCCCAAGGAATACTTCATTATCTGGGCAACCTTATGCCTCTGCGTTACCCTGTGTGATAAAAAGAGCCTAATGCAGGCAGATTCATATAATGCAAGCACATTGTGTTTCCTGGTCCTCTTTCTTTGTATTGATCCAAATTTGAAATGAGCGTATTGAGGTTTATTTAGATAATAAAGTGTTAAGTAAATTTCAGATGACAGGGATGAATAAACAGATTCACTCCTTTGATAGCTGGAGACTTTTTTTTTTTTTTCCCCAAGCAGTAGTTGCTTCCCATTCCATATCCCCCTTGCAATTGAGTAAATAATTCATGGAGAAATAAAAATTTGTTTTAACTGTCATATACGCTTTTTTTAAAGTTTGCCCATATAAGGCAAAGTCTGAAATTTTAAACAACATTGTCACATAATTTATTCTACCTTAACCTCACTCTAGGCCATTAAAAATTAAAGAAAAAAAAATCGTGTTTAAAAAGTCATTTCCTTAGAGAATACTTCAAAACAGTCTTGATCTAGATACATAGATGCTGAAACACTGCTAATAAAAGACAATGAAAATTGCTTGCAAATTTCCACATTAAACCAAATTCAACCATAATAAAAAAGGTGAGTTTTATTGCTATTGAATGAATTTTAAATTATTTCTAATAAACCCAAAGATAGAGGCAATAATTCCTGTTCAGCTCCAGAACACAAATTTTAATGCTTAAAATAGTATAATGACAGTAGCATTGAATAAGCAGAAAGTGACATTTTTGAAATGAAATATCGGAGCACAAAGGTTATGCACGGCTTTCAGTCATGCCCAGATGATCCGTCTTTCACAGTTAATTTTGGAAATTCACCGTGTCCTTTGTCAACCTATCCTTCTGAAATAATTTTCCCTTATTAAAAAAATATAATGTAAAACCATGCTTTAGTATCTGTGGATGTTCCTGTCCCAAGAAGACACAACACAGGTCATGTCAGTATTTCCCCGACTGGCCACAGAATCTCAGAATTTGAAGGGGGCTCTTAGAAATTATGCAGCCCAAGGGCTGTACATTACTGAAGAAGAGACAAAAATTCCTTACCAACGACTTAAAAAAAACGAAATCTCATCATTTCAGTTCAATCTTATATACTATTTATTTATTTATTTTGAGAGAGACAGAGACAGAGAGAGCAGGGGAGGGGCAGAGAGAGAGAGAGAGAGAATTCCAAGCAGGCTCTGCACTGTTGATGCAGAGCCCGATGCAGGGCTCGAACTCAAGAACTGTGAGATCAAGACCAGAGCCGAAACCCAGAGTTGGACACTTAACCAAATGAGCCACCAAGGCACCTCAATCTCATATACATTTTCAAACAAAAGAAAACAACAGGGGTGGATAGTTCTGTAATTTGTTATTTGGTATTTGGCATAGAATATCATTTTAAAAGGTCTCCTCAGAAATAAAAATAAAAGCATAAAAAAAATAAAATAAAAGTTCTCCCCAGCCTACGCCATAATGGTAGCACCTCAACTCTGTACCTCCAGTTATAGAGATCTATTACACAGGCAATTCAATTGGGAAAAGAGAGTCCAGTGATGAGAAGTAGTGTCCACACTGTGCGATCCTGAAACTGGCTGATTCTGGAAGGTGAGAGACACATTTCCCACTTTCGGCAGAACTGTGCTCACAATAACTCTCTTTTCACAACTCACAATTCCAAGGGTTTGAGGGATATTTTTATTTCCACAGTCACAAGCTTTACAATACCATCCACCAAATTGGTCCTTTTTACTTTATTTATTTATTTATTTATTTATTTATTTATTCATTCATTCATTCATTCATTTTAAATTAAGGTGCTGTTTATAAAGGAATGAGAGTTGCAAGTGCCCTTGATCTGTTTACTGTAAGACCAGGAAAGTATGATTAATGTGCAAAAAGGATCGGAATTGGAGTCGTAGGACTTACTCTTCTGGAAAACAGAGAACTCGGATCAACGTTTGGATGGAGACAAACGATGTAAGACATGGAACTGGTCCAAAGCATGGTTTTCAAGTTGAATGGGATTTAGTGTCTTGGCTTAAGCTAGAAGACATGATTCTAATCACTTCTTTGCTTCAGTTAGGCTGCATAACTTTGGGCAAATTACTTTGAAGTGCGTTATTATATGGACTCACTTTTGTCATAGATAATAAGAGACTTTAATCAGAACCACTGTTGTTTTTTTTTTAATTACTCATCTCAACGCAGTAATTATAAAATAAAACCGGAGTTTGTCACCAATATTTTAAAAGAAATGAATTAAATCAGATTAGAAAATATGAGTACATCTCGTGATAAGAGTAGAGGTTATTGGTTGAAACAATATTTAAGTATATAGATATTTCCTAGGACTCACATATCTTTCATAAGTTATGATAAGGGATGTTTGAACAGTCCTAAAGCAGACAATCGCTGCTTGATGGCCTTCAGGGAGGGCTCCATCAACTCTCTCCTTTCTAGTAACTGTGCATACTTTTTTGTCCCTTGTGAGGTACTTTTCTCCCGTTGAATATGGCAGTTTTCACTTTCCTCCAAAGGAAGTCAGACACCATGAAGGAAGTCTAACTACTCTGAGATGACCATGCGGTGAAGAAGCCCAAGCCAGCCTAGGGGAAAAGAACTAAGAAAAACAATCAATAATGAAAATGAAATCCTGGCCATATGACCCCAGTCAAGCAGTTCTGGTGACCGTCGTGCTATCTGAACCATCTGAGGTGAGAGAGCAGACACTTTGAATCAGTGACAATTCATCCTCACTGCACCCCACTGAATTCCCAACCCACAGAATTATAAGCAAATATGATCATTACTTTTATGTCTCTAAATTTGGGGAGATATATGTATGCATATATCTGAAACTGGTACCAGAAGTATGGAGCTGCCTTAACTGAAAATCTAAAACTTATCCATTGGCCTTGGGATGGTGACAGAGGCCTGAAGGACAGTGAGGAAGCCATTGGAAGACTAAAAATTTGGTTAGAAAATTGCTATTAGAGGCCATAATAAATGAACACGGTGTTATAGGTTGGTGGAAAGTTGGCAAGACGGTTGCCTGTGGTGATGTAGAAAATATAAAGTGTACCTAATGAATGGGTGAGCCTGAGTAAGGAGAATTGTGGAAGGATGTGGAAATGTCAGCTGGCTTGTTTGGCCTTGTATGGTAGAGGGCTGTGTGAGAAAGAAAGAGACAAAGGAAGGAAGTGTTCCATTCTCAAGCAAAATGAAAGGAAATCATTGCACGCAGGACTTGCCACGAAGACTTGTCAGATCAGCAAAGGGTTTTCAAAGTGAAAAATGGCCGTCAGGGCAAAGGTCAATCCAGAGCTCTTCCAGTAAAAGGTGGTCTTGAGGTAAAAATCATATTAAGGGTGGACCCTTAATTTGGACCCCTTACTGAAATCTACAAATAAGACCCCTTACTGAAATCTCTGAAAGATTAAGGTAGAGAACTGAAATAATCTTTTAAGAATCTTACAAGTGTTGCTCCACAACGCTCTGACCACAACCCTGAGAAGACAGGTCTGTCTCAAAACAATTGGTGTTTGTCTTTTGTCTAATGGAATAGCCTATAACTTGATTCTTACGAAGACCACAAACACTGTAAAGGCACTTCGTTAACTTTTACTAAAAGGACGCTGTTCAAATTTAAATTAAAAAAAAAAAAGTCTTTGGGCCCCCAAACTTTCAGGGCAGGAAGAGAGCTGAGAAGTCTCTTGAGGGACAGGTCACTTCTTCTGGACAGGAAAAGATGACTTGGAAGACAGAATGAGGACTCAGAGAGTAAGACAAAGAGCCACAGAGAACCAAAACCAGAGAAAGCAGGGACCTAATCGTTACATATTTTCTGCCATCAGATTAGGGGCAACCGGGTGCAAGTTGTGGAACTGGACTTCAGAATCACTATGAGCCAGTGACTTCTATGTGCCCTTCCAACCTCCAGCCCCCCCTTTTTTGAACAGCATTGCAGTTTTCCTGCTCCTGAGCTGCCAGTCTCTGTCAGGTTTTGCAAGACAGATAAATTGCACTTTTAGCTTAAAGACCTTTGCATATGAGGAAATGCACTCAAAGAGCCTCATGGCACAGGGGCATGACTGAAATCATGAAATCCGAGATTTCAAGCTGCTGTTGTCATGTAAGGAAATGTTTGGGCAAGAGGGTGAGAATATTTTTCCTACTGGGAATATCGTAGCTGAAAGGCAAATTGTGGTAGACAGTCTTCATAGATAGCTACCTTCAATTCCTTCCCACTTTGTGTGCTTTCTACCTATTAATGGTTGGAGTCTGTCAAACCCTTTTCAAATCAGGGCTGGCCTTGTGACTTACCTTGACCCCTGGAATGTGGCAGAAGTGATATTCTGAATCTTCGACTTAGGAAGACTGACAGTTTTCACTTCCTCTATCTTAAAAGCCAACTCCCATGTAAGAACTCTCAGACTAACACGCTACGAAGAAAGTCAACCCGGTGATGTGAGGGGGCCACGTGGAGGGGAAGGAAGCCCAGACATGTGAGTGAAATGTTCTTGGACCTTCCAACCCATCCCAAATACCAGATGAATGCAGCCAAATGAAAGACCCCAACCAATGTTATATAGGGTAGAAGAATCACTCAAAGAAGCCAAGTCAACTCACAGAATAACAGGAAGTAATAAACTGTTGCTGTTTTTTAAGCCATAGCATTTTGGGTTGGTTTATTGCATGGCAATAGATAACTGAAAGAAATCCCAGAATTAATTTCCTGTTGGTGTAGATATCTCATAGAAAATGCTATTGTTATTTTCATAGAACTAGAGTACAGTGTGCACCCTGAGGAAACAGAAAGCATCTTTCCAGAATAGAAAAAATTAAGGAAGTAAGATTGCATTCTGAGTATTACAAAATCACCACAGGATGATTCAAAGAAGAGATATAAAAAGAGATTACAAATTTTCTGGTGAAAAAGACTGGATTGAAATCAGAATGAAGGCATTAATATATTAAAGGAAGAACAACCAGAGGGGATCTTGCCACCCACAGGGAATATAAAACCAGGAAGCTTAGAAAGGAAAACATGGCGGCACCCCACAGCAGTGCCCTGGGTATCTGGTCCTCCATTATATCTCTGTTGTGGGGTTGGACTCAGCATGCTCGTAGAACCTAAAGCCACTATATATGTGATTCTCATGAGTCTTTCTTTTCCTAGCTTCAGACTTGTCAAGAAACTTTGTAAGAATTTTGAGTTCCGAAATACTATGCATCTGTTTCTCATTAAAAACAAGTTTCATGCACTGCTATGGTCAGAATGTTTGCCCTCCTCCCCGCCCCCCCCAACCACTCCAAATTCACATGTTGGGATCTTAACACCCAGTGTTATGGTGTTAGAAAGTAGGGTCTTGGGAGAGGATGAGCTCACCAGTGTGGAGCCCTTGTGAATGGCATTAATTCTCTTATGAAAGAGACCCCACAAACCCCCCAGCCTCTTCTACCATGTGGAGACCTGGAACCCGACCAGAACATGACCATGCTGGCCCCTTGATCTTGCACTTCCAGCCTCCAAAACTGTGAAAGTGCATTTCTGTTGTTTATAAGCTACTCCATCTATGGTATTTTATACAACAGCCCAAACAGACTGCGACACATACCCATCTCTTTTGAGCTTGGTTACTATGACATCTTGGGTATTCTAGATGGTGGGGTTTCTGAGATTATAGATTGAAGGCCAGTACTGCACCAGAAAACATTCACCACAGTATCACCATTTCATGGGAATCTGTCCAGGAAGGCAGCCAGCATTTCCAAGGAGACGCAACCCTGTGTTCACAATACTTATCCCAACCGTATAGTTGATATTTCCACCCCTGGGCGGTATCTTTTTTCCTAATCACTGTTCTCTTGCTCCAGTCCTTGGATGCCTTTTAGACACAGCCCACTTGTAAAGAACAGAAATGGTGCAGAGCTATGGGCACTTCCTTGGCTTCACAACTGCAGTCTTTCAGATTCCACCTGACATTCCATACTTTACACAAATCTAGAAAAAAAATTAAAAAAGAACTGGAGGCAATGCATCCATCAGGGAGAAGGACTGTTCTGCAGGGATCATCCCAGCTGGGGATGATTAGCAGGTTTCATAGCTGACAAAATTTCTTGTGTGACCAAACAGTAGTCAGGTTCCTGAACCTTTCTCTAGGCTTACCTGTGCACTTCCTTATAAAATCCAATTTTACATAACCCTGCTAAAATCATTTTAATCCCAACCCCCCCACCCTCAATATCTGATCATCTTCGATATCTGATTGGGTTCTTCATTCTCTGCCACCCCCCAGGGAATATCTGATCACCCCAGCCTGTCTTCAGCAAAAATCTTATTAAGTCCATTCAACCAGAAACCCCTTTACCCCTGATGTCTTTTGTTATAATTTTCCATCCACCAAACCCTACCTTGCTCTTTGGCTATAAACTCCCACTTGCCCATGCTGTGTTTGGATGGAAAGGAACTTCTGTATGAGGTCTCTTTTCCCCTCTCATTATAGGCCTAAATAAAATTTATATTTGCCACTTTAACTACTGTTCAGCTCTGGTTTTTGTTTGACATCCACAAACTATACATGTCTGGCTTCCTGTGGCATTCAGATCTCAGCATGAAGTCATGTCTTCAGAGAAATCTTCATGACCACTCAATCAGCACACATCACATTAGATATTTCTCTTGTTTATTTCTCAACTGGTTTATGTAAGCTTCCAAGCTTGTGTATGTATTTTCCTCTCTCGCGCTTGAGTCAATCTCCATGAGAGATGGAGGTGGGTCCCCATTTGTCATGATCTTTGTTAAATCATCTGACTGGAACATCAGACGTTCTTAGTAAATATCTCCTCACTAATCAGGGAACAGTAGACTTTTGACATTCTTAGTCAGCATTCAGGATTTCTGGTATTCTCCAGTGGCTCTAAAGAGCCATGAACAACCCTCGGTTTTGCCATTTCTTAAGCATTATTTGAATTATGAGGCAGGAAGATGATGATGCGTGTGGAGAATAATAATAGTGACAAAACAGATGAACATACGGGTGATGGAAGGAAGGATCGATTAAAGGAGGAATATTCCACCATGCCCATGTATAGAAACTGAGGCAGGTTAAATATTTTTCCCTGCCAAAAAGGAAGAACAGAAGAACATAAAAATTAGCTGAGGGATTAAGACAGTCCTTTTTCCATTGCCTTATGTTAAGGAAAGGTCAGAGGGGTAGACCAAATTCACAAGTTAGATCCTGCAATGTAAAGTAGAGACACATAAGGTCTCATGACTTTGTAAACACTATCTTAGACCATGAATTTGGAGGTTATAGCAGTCATTCCCTGAAAAAAAAAAACAAAAACTTTCTTCGTGGATTCAAAACTTAATATAGCAAGGCCATTTGAAACAGGGTCACAGATGTGGGAAATAGGAAACAAAAGTGCCTAGAAACCCCCTTACGGGTTAACCATCTTGCATGTAGCAGGATCTTTCCGTAGTAGCAAGAGAACGACTCCCACCGAGGCCACAAGTATGCTTTCACTTCGTAGCACACCAGACCTCCCATGAGAACCAAACATAATGGCCATCCTTGCTTTTTTTGGCCTTCTTCACATACTCTGCACTGTGGCCAAAGAAAACGTCCACTATTGCCCACAGTTCTCAGATGTGTATGTGTTCAGACGCCGCCCCGACACTCTCCTCTGCTCCTCTCCCACTATCTCCCTGAAACACAAATCCTCCCATCCTTCAAGCCCTAATTCAAGCGTCAATACTTCCTTTCTTTCCTCTTAGTTTTTTTTTTTTTTGATTTGTTTTTTGTTTTCTGTTTTTTGGTGTTTTTTGTCTTTGTTTTTGTTTTTGTTTTTGTTTTTGTTTTTTACTTGTGCTTCACGTATTTCTTCCTTGTTACCTCCTTCGCTTCCTACCTTGCACCTGGTTATTGGCTTCTCTCTCCTAAAGATTATGAGCTTTCCAAAGACAGAAACAACTCATCTTTTTAAAAAAAAAACTAACAAACTTAACAGAGGGACTTACCCCCCATAGGCATTTGATCAACCATTCCTATAGATACTTGTATACTGGACAATAAACTACCAATGCATAATGTTACAAAATTTTCAATTTTCTTTCTCATCCTTTCCTTCAGATTTTCTTCCTTCTTCCATCCATTTTCATTTTTTTTTTTTTTTTAGTGAAAATTGATCTCCTTAGAGTTTTGAGGACTACTTTATCTTAAAGATTTGTTTCATTTAGGAAAAGAACCTAACTAATTAAAGCTATGTGTCTACATCTCTACAGGTTTCCCCAAATAAGAACTCACTGGGTGGTTTTATCTACGCATGCCATCACCTCCACCCGGTAGTAAATCAAATAATTCATGGAGATCTGTCAAAACAGTACACGTATTTAAAACTTAGGGATAGTTGTGTTATTAAACCACTGGTTTAATAGTGGTTTTTTATCTCTTTGCCTCAATATTTTGAAGCCATCATCTTTACAAGTTCGTGGCTATCGGTTATCTCTTACAGCATCTCTACCTGCGGAGAAAAGAAGTTACTAAATAAGTTAATTTCCTGAGTCTTGAGGGGAAAAAGAAAAATGTGACAACAAAAAAGTAGCCATGGAAAATACACAGTGGTGAGCACCCCATAGAAACTCAATTAAGTTGGATTCAACCCAGGAGGATATTATGTTAGGGGAAAGTAAGTTGGGAGGAAAATCCGATTAACGATTGGAACATTCCCCCTCTCCCTCGGGCAAGTCAACTCTATAGAAGCTGAATCCCGGCAGTTCCAAAGATCCAGTCTACCGGGGCTTATCCTTTGTAAATCTGTCCTGGTTGAGATATAAAGATAGAAATGTTTGTGAGCTTTGTAAGTATCTGAGATCACAAAGGAAGCAGCATGGAATTAGAGAACCATAAAACATTTCATTCAGCTTCACTGAAGTTGTGTTGATGTATGCTGACACCTCTAATGATGAAAGATAGTAGTAGTAATGATGATGATAATAATAACAACAAGTGTAGTAATAATAGCTACCATATGTCACATGCATTATTTGTATCAGGCAATATGCTTTTGAAAGATTACTTCATTTAATCCTCCCCCAACATCCCTATATGGTGATACTATTATAAATCTCATTTTACAGACATTGAAACTTAGTTATACAGAAATTCAGTAGAAACCGACTTTGAACCCAGGTGATATGACTCAAGTTGCCATACCGTCCAAGAATAATTTGCCTTTAGAGATGATGGTGCTTATTTGTTTTACAAATATATAGGTAAATATGTTTTCAACATCACCAAAACTCATCTATGAGTCAGGGGCGCCTGAACTCCAATTCCAACTTAGTCATTGGGTAACATTGGGAGAGTTAAACTCTAGCCTCTTTAAGCCTTCTTGAGCTCAACTCTTAAATGGATATAATAATGATGCTTATTTACAGGATATTGTGAGGGTTTAAAAAGACACTATATTAGAAGTTGTTAGCATACTGCCCTAGGACGGCTTAAAACGTATAAGCAATTGGGGCGCCTGGGTGGCTCAGTCAGTTAAGAGTCTGACCCTTGATTTCAGCTCAGGTCATGCTCCCAAGGTTACGAGATTGAGCCCCGCTTCAGGCTCAGTGGACATGGAGGCTGCTTACGATTCTCTCTCTCTCTCTCTCTCTCTCTCTCTCTCTCTCTGTCTGTCTTTCCCTCGGCCCCCCTCCACCATTTATGCTCGCTCGCTCTCTCTCTCTGTCTCAAAAAAAACGTATAAGCAGTATCCCTATCAATTATTATCAGCATTCATTAAAAAATCAGAGTCTCTGACTACATTGGAAGATATGTAATGAGAGCATATGCTTTCACACATACTTCCCACTTATTTAGCATGGAGCTATAAAAATTAATGGTGCCAATGCCAGAGAGCCTACCAGTTCTGGGAAATTGTAAAATGAATGATTGCCTAAATAAATATAGATTTTATGTTCACTGAACTATGAGATCAATATTTCAGTTTCCTTCTGTATTAGGTTTATAGCCTATGTATATCCACTAATAGAAGTGAATTTATTTTGAAAGCTGTAATCTTTCCTTTAAAATTATGTGGGCATTGGAATTTGGGGGACAATGGCCATTTCAGTGTTGGCCTTTTTAGTTTCTTAGAAGCTTAAGCTGAAAAAAAAAAAAAAGAAAGTTCACTTTCGGTAAGTTTTAATTTAATAATGCAATTAAAATCAAAACAAAAGGAAAAATGAAGAATGTAAATCACAGCATATGCCTGGCAAAGCCAAAACTTCAGCAGATTAACACCTCTTATTGAAACACTCTTTTTTTTCTGAACCATAGATATGCCCCTTAGGTTTTGCAAAATGACATTTGGGGGTTGTTTTCCATGCTTCTCAAATTTAGGAAAAGTGTGACTAGATTCTAAAAAAAAGAGAAGGAGAATATTTCCAAAAATTGAGGTGGCTCATCTCAAGGACATCCTAAAGTTTTATGCCAAATGCATGTAATAAACATGTAGCCTTTCTTATATTCATGTGATTCCATTTTGGGTTTTATGGATATCCCATTATCCCTGTGTAGCATGCCCCTTCATCTTACAGAGTGGGGTTGGAAGGGGAAAAGATTTCCTTTTTTGCGTGTGCATAGTTTTTCTTTAATGACCCCATAATTCTTCTTTCGTAGGCTTTGTATATAATTCCCATTTACCGTTCTTTAAATTAAGATGAAGACAATGGTCCCATCCATCTATCCCAGAGTGATTTGACTCAAGCCAGAAGCTCACTGACCAAAGAAGCAGACAGTGGTCTTTTCTGGTTCTAAGTTCTTGGGCTCTGTTCAAACAATGCAAACACCAGCAGTGCCATACGATGGGAGAGCAGAAGCCTTCACTGTCGAGCCTGGGGCATCCGACCAGCTGTGTTGTTTTCTTTCTCATATTATTTGGCAATTCTGTTCAATCCACAGAAAGCTCAGACATGGGGCCAATGGAGGGCCATACAAAGCAACATCCCAAGGATGCTGCAGCCCTTCCTTACCCTGGATGAAGTCACGGGGCTATTTGTGACTCTAGGCTTTCCATTATTCAAATGGAACCACAGAGGTTATTATTTGGTTTCATTTTTAGATTTAGGCTAGCTTTAGTTATAATAAAAGTCATCTGGATAACATGAATTCTGAGCCTAAAATATAAGGAAAGAGAGGGCCATTACGGTTTACCCAACCTGTATTATTTTCAGATTATTCCCTGTGATTCTTTCTGTACTTCCAAGTCATACCTCCAACATCTAACTCAAAATCAGCTTGGACTCTTAACCCAAAAGATAAACTTGAACTCATAGATGTTTGAGTCATAGTAAAAGTAATAGTAATGGGAATTTAGAGAAACCCTCTAAACCAAATCTCAAAGTATATTTTCAAACTCAAATTTGAATTTGTATGTACATAAACACCTATGTCTGTGTACACACACACACACACACACACACAGGCACATGTGTGGGTATGTGTGTGTGTGTGTGTATATATATATATATGTGTGTGTGTGTGTGTGTGTGTACAAACATGTATGTTTAACATGTTTATGTATATGTTCATTTATCTGTTTATCCATCTCTTTTCTTTTTTTTAAGTTTATTTATTTATTTTTGAGAAAGAGAGAGCAGGGGAGAGGCAGAGAGAGAGAGAGAGACAGAATCCCTAGCAGGCTCCACCTTGTCAGCATAGAGCCTGATGAGGGGCTCTAACCCATGAACCATGAGATCACCACCTGAGCCAAAATCAAGAGTTGGATGCTTAACTGACTGAGCCACCCAGGGACGCCATCTATCTTCTATATACCTAGAAATGCCCTGCTTTGTGACAATGAAAATGGTCAGTATGTTTGATCAGATCCTTTATAAATACAATTGTAATTATTATAATCACAATTAGCTCTGACCATGTCATGAGCCTACTCTCCCACTCCTACTCAAAGCCTGGCAACACCTCCTCATAATTATTAGGATAAATAAGGTGTTCCATGTCATGGCTTCCAGATCTTTCTCCACATCTTCTTACAGTGCTCCTCCTTGTGATAACTCCCAGTAGGCACAGGCTTCTCTTCCAGTGATTGAGACCAAAAAAGTGATCCTGCCATTCAAGTTTCTCCTGCCATGTGCTCCTGATACATAGAATTCCTCAAATTCTTCCTAGAATCCTTCACTCCCCTTGTCCCCTCTTACTTAACTTTTAGATCTTGGTTTAATTTTCACTCAGGGACCTCTTCTTCAGAAATTCAATCTACAAAGAATCTCCCCTGAAAACCTCTTCTTTTTTTGTACCTCCATTTCTAGGTGCATGTTTATTCATGTTACTGGTTGTTGAATATCTTTCTTCCTCCCTAGACAGGAATATCATGTTTGTCTTCATCACCTTGTAGGCCTCAGCTCCTAGACCGGTGCCTGTGTTGGAATAAAATTAGAATTTTTGCAAAGTTACGAATAAAAATGTGTGAGCTTTCATGTTGCTCGTTCATTCCAAACAGCCCTTACTAATTTCATCGGAAATATTTTGCAATGAAGACCATGTCTGAAGACCTCGTCTCAGCATTAGACGTCTTATCTGATCCATGTATAAAGAACACATCATAGTATGAGAAGCATCAAAAGCTCACCACAATTAAAATAGGAGAAAAGATGCAGCCCAAGTTTATCCATGTCGAACTGGTAGTTTAGGTAGAGACAAAATAACTACAAAAGAGCGCGGTGCTGAAAATGTACAAGTCGGGACAGCACAGGACAGGAAGTTGACAGGGGCTAGTTTTAGGGTGCTGTCCTCGGTTGTTCAGCAGGAACAAGCTATGCAGGACAAGCACAGAAGGTAACTGGGAACAGTACTGCCTCTTTCATTTCCAAGACTCTGAACGTTCTCAAGCAAATTTGCCCCTACAATGCTTTTCAAATAGCACAAAGACCCAAACAGGGGAGACAAACTGTTCTCAGCCAATAGGAATGTTGGTGTTACCTTGGAGATAAGGATCTTTTGCGATCAAACCCATGTCCTAAAAACCTGTGACAATCACCCTCCAGTGCACAGCACTTAGACCGGAGCATAAGAGCTTTCCAATGGGCTATGCCAGCAAGCTGCTTGAAACAATAACAGAAATTCCTGAGTCAGGGAGATAATTGACACATTGGACACATGTGGTAAATGCCCTTAGAATGAGCAGGAAGCCACATGCCCCGGATTTCACGAATTTTTCTGTGTATTTCTCTGTACAGATTCCAATGAGAAGAATTGTTTCCCTCATTTATGTATCATTTGTCATACACCCACACAAAGCCAGAGCAGAACCTGTTCTTTCCCCTGGTGCATTTACCATTTAAAGGGGAAACAAAACACATATAATTTCTAACTATTTACCAGCAAGTGAGACTCACAACTGACAAAACACGTAGGAAAAGCACCAGTAATCCAAATCGCTGCCCCCACTCCTTCCTGCCCTGCCCTGTCTCCTGGGTTTCTAGTGAGCTTTTCGGAAACATTGTAATCCTTTACCTACGGTCCAGCGGGGTCCTGAACTTTTCCAAACACAGGAAGCCAGACCTTCACTAAATTATTTCTGTTACATCCTTATGTTCACTGCCATGAATTTGGTGAAAGCCAGCCCCAGACACAGCTGGATTGAAGAAAACAGATGAAAAGATATGGCCCCTAGTTCCGGAACCCCATCCATGGGGGTCAGCAGATGATTTGATATTTAATTGCAAAACAACATAATGCACGCCATGATAGAATGATGTATGTGAGCTGCTGAAAGAAAACTATCATTTTATTAAAAATAAACTGATTTTTAGATTGCAGCTATCCAGGTGAATTGTTGCTGTGTTCCAGCTAATGGCCTCCACGTCCGCCGTGATAGTACTATGGAAGATAAACCCTGGCCTCTGTGCTTCCGGTGTCCTCCCCAGAGTGCTGGCTCCATGAGATCCCGGACTGTCTTCATCTCCTTCTTTACTCAGTGTCTAGCCAAGGCTCTGGGCCCTGGGGCATACCAGGAGCTTTAAGATACACGCTGAATGAATGACTGAACACAATGATTCAAAACTGGAGATGCTGTGGGGTCCTTACTGCGTCTTATAATGCCACCCGTTAACTGTTTATCTGTCTTCCCAATTTCTTTTCCTCTCCCTCTCCTCCTCGCTGAGTCTGCTCTAGCCTCCTTCTCGTTCCTGACTGCCAAGCACGGTCCAGTCTCAGGGCCTGCTTGCTTACTCTTCCCTCTGTCTGGAATGTTCTGCCACCAGGATCTGCTTGGCTCGCTCCGTCACTTCATTTCAGTTCTGCTCCAAGGGTTTTTCTCTGACATAGTCATTCCCTTGCCTCTCCTCCTCCCTACCATCCACTCTCTCCTTTACCCTCATAGCATTCATCACTAACTGCCATCACCTTGCATGTTTATTTATGTCTGCTTGCTTGTTGTTTGCCTCCCCGGACGGGAACCTTTATTCTATGATGGCCCGGACTTGCTTCCCGACACTTCTATATCCCCCCCCCGGGCCTGCAGCAGTGCCTGCCATCTAGTAATGGCTCAATAAACATTTGCTGCATTGTGAAATTCACAAGAAGCCATAAGAACAGTGTTTGGAAGGTGCTTCCTTGCGGCCTGCCTCTCTGCCATCTCAGACCTCTACAGCAAATCCATGCAGAGGCTAGAATGGAATGTGCAGATGGTTTTCAGAAAATAAAAAGTAAGAAAGGAAACGAGAATGAGTCAAACCAAAAGCCACTTGGCTGATACCCATTTTTCCCGCCCCCTTTTCCACAAAAACCCATATAAGTTCTGTTAAGCCGAGTGACACGTGTCAAATTCGGAACACATCACAAATCTCCTGGTTCCTGCTTGCTCCCGAGAGTTTCTAGTCCAATTGAACAATGACAGCCTCTAAAAACATGCCCAATCATCTAGATGCAAGTGCAATATTTTACTGGTAGGAAAGAAATCACTCGGTTACCCAGATCCTATCCAAATTTTGCTATGATGATGGCTTTTTGAAAGGCATCGTGCTGGTTTGGTGAGCAATTTAGCATCATGGATCAAAGGACCCTGAAAAGTACATTTGGAAGATTGCACTTGTAGGTGTGGATCTCAAGGAAATACTCAGTCATGTAGGAAAAGATACATAAAAGGCTCTGTGTCCCAGTGTTGTTTCTCTCAAAATAAGGAATAGGAATGTTGGTGTTACCTTGGAGATAAGGTATCATAACATAAATATCAGAGAAAAGTGTTTTGTACCTGAATTATGAGACATTATAACTATATGATGAAGTACTCTGAAAACATATCAATGGTGTTGTGATAATATGCCTATTGACATAGAAAGATGGCTAGGATTTACAAAATTATATTTTTATATATTGTATATTATATATTTATTTTCTATGACTGGCAGGAGAATCGCTGTTCTTTATCATTTTTGTGTGTATGTTTATTTTATGAGTTTCATATCATAATTCAGTTTCACATTTAAAATAAGTAACTTTAAAGCACAGAGAAGATAAAATATGCCCCTTCAATTTATAGCATGCTTTCCCGGTGGGTTGATATCTTCCATAACGGGGTGGAAATTGACTCTTGGATCAGGGGCAAACTATTGTCCTCCTGTAAGTGAAAGATATATATCCAGCACATCAACAGATACACAGGATAGCAGTGGTACTCTTTCACAGGAGGGCGATTAGGAAAAAATAAATCTTAAGGGGCTCCTTATAAGTGTAATAATAAAAAAAAAAATGGCTGAGAAAGCCCATTTCATTCCAGTCCAAACATTTTAATCTTATGTTTATGTATCTTTTTGGAGATTTTTAAGTTCCTTCCATTAATTTTGCACATAATGACTTCTCACTTCCAGTAAATGCTGGTTTAAATCCAACCATTGGCACCGAGGGGAGGGCATTACATAAATCTATGAGGAGTTTCTGAAAAGAAGTAAAGAAATGAGGTTACTAGATCACTAATGGCAAAGAGCTTCAGCTTAGGCGATTGTTAACTCCAACATCCGGTAAGACACTTCAGGCATCTTGAAAGCAATCCTTAGAAATATTTCTGCTTTTCCTAATTGAGGTCAGACAATGGGAAGTTTTTACTAATCCCTAGACATAGTGGTTTTACTTTTCTTTTCTTTTCTTTTCTTTTCTTTTCTTTTCTTTTCTTTTCTCTTTTCTTTTCTTTTCTTTTTTTGGCATTTGTACAATGCCTTCATTTAAGACGTTCCTTAAAAGCATCCTCTCAGTGATAAATGAGTAACAGACTTGGCAAGCCTTTTCTCTACTGACACTCATATTTCAAAAAATCAGGGTAATGATTAGAGAAGTGAAATATCAAAGACAAGGCCCAAATCAGTCCCCAGAGCAAGAGGAGCTAAAATCAGAATTATCAGCACAGTTTCCTCCCAGGAACACTTTGGAATCCATCAAAAGGACAGAACATGATGCTAAAACATCAACAATGAGGGGGGAAAGGAGGCTTCCACCTCCCAGTATAATAAAAACAACCCTTCCAGGTTCTCATAGAACATCCTCAAAAAGTGACTCAAGTTCCAGTTGCAAAAACCAAACAGGCTGGGGCATTCCAGTAACACATTGCAAACAGTACTCAGCCCCCAGATGAGCTGAGTTCTCAGTCAGAAGCTGAGTGGTGTCACAGGGCTACGATGACATTTTTGTTCTCCTTCCCCATTCCCAAGAATCAGGGTAGTCTCATTAGGGAATGACTCTATCTCCAGAGGCTTCCCACATTCATAGAGGTCACAGTTATGTATGTATGTATGTATGTATGTATGTATGTAAAAGATTTTAGTGTTTATTTTGATAGAAAGAGAGAGAAAGAGAGGGCATGTGCTTGTGCACGCAAGTGGGAAATTGGCAGAGAGAGCGAGAGAGAGAGAGAGAGAGAATCCTCAGCAGGCTCCATGCTATCAGTGCAGAGTCCAATATGGGACTTGAGCTCACAAACGGTGAGATCATGACCTGAGCCAAGATCAAGGGTTGAGCACTTAACTGACTGAGCCACCCAAATGCTCCCTCAGTCATAAATTTGAAGAGGAGCTATGGTAGGAGGAATCACGGCAGACCCCAAGATGCCCATGTGCTAAAGTCTGGAACCTATGAATATCTGACCTTACAAGGCAAAGGGGACTTTGCATATGTGATTAAGGTTAAGGACTTTGAGATGATGAGATTAGACTGAATTATCCAGATGAGTCTAATCCAATCTCATGAATCTTTACAACAGAGGACCTGTCCCCAGGCGGTGGTCAGAGGAAGGGAGGTGAGAATAGAGGCAGGGTCAGAGAGATGTCATGGGAGGACCTGACCAGCTATTTCTGGCATTGGAGATGGAAGAAGGGGGTAATAAACCAAGGAGTGTATGTGGTCTATAAAGGCTGGAAAAGTCGAAGAAAGGGATTCTTCCTTACAGGCCTCAGAAAGGAATACAACCCTGCCGATATGTTGATCTCAGACCAGTGACACTCTTATCAACAGAATTATCAGAAAATAAATTTGTGTTTTAACCACCACATCTATGGCATGTTGTTACATCAATGATAGGAAATGAATATGACACCAAGGGTAGAAATCTCAAGCCTCACTTTTTTACCTCTATTGCTAGTTCTTAATATAAACCAAAATATCTTAAAAGTCAATGTGACAAAGTCAGTGTTTCCTCCACAGTCAGACCACTCCCCTATGGAGGGTCACATTGTGAGATCAAACCAGTCAGTACCCAAAGTAGTATAGGCAGGGCAGGAAAACCAAAGTAAGGAAGTCATATTTCCAAGAACCCTTGTTCATTTTTCCCTGAATCTTTTAATCTAGTACTCTAATGCATTAGGCAATATTATTCCACCATTTTGCTCAATTGTGGCTTTGTTAGAAAAATAAAGACCCTTCTAACAATGTAATTTCACCTCATCTTAAAATAATTGAGCAAATTATAGGTCCTGGCAATCAGCCTGGCCTATTGTACTTAGTCTTTTTTGTATTTACCCAAAAACATAAATATGATAAATGAATAACGGGAAAAAAGGATAAGCTTTACAGGTTCTTTTGGTATGGTGACTCTGATTTGAATTATACGTTTGACTAAAGATTCATGGGCTATTTTGTTTTCGTCATTTTGTTCTCAGCTCAAATACTGAGAAGGCCATCCATGACTACATATTTAACATAGTTCACCAGCATCCATCATATTTCCCTGTTTTTATTTGTTCACAATATCTGCAATCGTTTTTATATTTTGGTTCATATATCTAGGTTCTACACTAAAATATAAAGCTCTATTTAATTGCAGATTTTATCTATCTTATTCATGCTAAATATCCATTTTGTAAAATGCTTGATATTTACTAGGCAACCATTAAATAATTGTTGAAATGATGGGCAGATAGATAAATGGAATAATGGATGGATGGATGATGGGATGGATGGACGAAAGAAAAAAGACAGCTAATGCCCAGAAGATCAAGAAATCTTCACAAAAGGGTGACATTTCATAAATCTTCAATGGAGAGAAGGAAGGATTACAGATGACATTCTACATGCAGATAATAACACTATCCAAGACCCAGAAAGGAGCATAACTTTGGTGGTATGGAAAGCACAGAAACTAGTCAACAAGATAGGAGCACTAAGGCAGAGTTTGACGGAAGAAAAGTTTGGATTGCTGCATGTTAGCGATCAAACAGCTTTGCCCAGGAAATGGGCATAAAATAAAGAAAGGAAAATAGGAAGTTGAGTCCAGAGACTGGTATTTCAAAATGGGCTCTCTTTCACTGCGGCCTCTTAATATCTGAGCCTCTCTCATTTCAGTGGCTCCTATATTCTCAGGTGGAACCATCTGAGATGCCATATTGAATTGCTGTTCTATGTCTGAATCTGTTCAATGTAAGCCTGTGGGGGATTTTACATATCTTCAGATATTCACACTCTCAGAACCCCATATATGCTATGGGGGGAACTGTCTTCCTCATTTTGTTGAGCTTGACCATGTAACTTGCATTGGCCAATGAAACTAGTGCGGATCTCATATATTTTATGTCTATGAAGAGGCTTTAGACATGTGTGGTTGACTTGGCCTCTGTCAATCATGCTTAAGAGAAAAGCACATCCCAAGTTCTGCTGGGGCTGCTCATGCTAGGTCTCAGCATGAGAAAGATTTGAAATAGACCTGAATGTGATTTATAGTCTAAAGCTGAACACTGCCAGTGATAATGATGTCAAACGTTATATTCTAGTTAGTAGGCATTATTATAACAGTAAAACCTGATGAGAATGCTTGCTACAGGAGAGCTTGGTCACGAAATGCAGCAAAGATAGTTAACAACTCATCACCATTTATCCTTCCCCTGGCAGAGTAGAGAACCGTGCCTAGAAAGTGGCTGTCCAACTAAAGACTGCATAACGATGGGCAGAAGCCATAGGACAGTTCTGATCAAGGGAATGGAATCAATAGAAGTGATGTGTGTCTCTTCAAGGCCAACATGATTAGGAAGCCATATCTTTCCCCTTCAGCCAGCTGGATGCTGATGGCTGAGGAAACCCACAAAAGAGAAAGTCATAACATCGAAGAAGTTTGATAAATCACATAGGGAGAGGCCACGGCAGACCATACACACCCCCACCTGGACTGTTACATGAGCAAGAGCAGAATTTCTATTTTCTTAACTACTAAAATTTAGTTTGAAGCTGCACCCATTAGCCTATGCAATATGTTTGACATGTAACAAAATTGTATATATTACAAAGTTATGAAATTATCTCCACAGGATTATTTAAGGATCACAAAGGGTTTATGTTTGCTTAAGAGAATGCTCTTCAGGACGCCTGGTTGGCTCAGTCAGTTAAGTATCCGACTCTTGATTTCGGTTCAGGTCATGATCTCGTGGTTTGTGAGATCGAACTCTGTGTCAGGCTCTGTGCTGACAGCTGGGAGCCTGCCTGGGATTCATTCTCTCTCTCTCTCTCTCTCTCTCTCTCTCTCTCTCTCTCTCTCCCTCCCCCTCGCAATCTTTCTGTCTTTATACTCCTCCCCTGCTTGTACATTCTCTCTTTCTCTCAGAATAAATAAATAAACTTAAAAAAAGAGAATGTTCCCCCAAAAAAGAATGTTCACTTAAAAAAAAAAAAAAGCTAGCTTTCAATGTGGTAACATTTTAAATTCTTATGAATAAATTTAAGAAATCTTCATGTGTTCTAGTTGATAAGAAAAAGATCAGTGAAAAGATCCCCCACTCTCACGGAGTTTATATAGTGGCAGGAGTAAGACCATATAATAAGTTATATGATATTTTTTAAGGTAATAACTGCTGCTAGAAAAAAAGAGCTGGGTAAGGAATATCAGGGTGTGGTGTCAGGATTTGGGAGGGGCGATGAGGAAGCACAAGTTCATTGTATGTAGTTGATTCTTGCCTGAGATGAGTGGAAATGGAGGAAGGAAGGAGCCCCCTCAACCAACCTCTTCCATTCGTACCCGTCACCACTGCTCAAGTGATTCTAGAAATTCTAGAGTTCCCATTGTCTTCATATTATCACCACATGATTTTGGCTGATGTTATTACTGGGCAGAGGAAGAGGAGGGGACTACTCAGGCTCAACTGGTTTGTGTGGCAATGGTCCCATGTGGATGGGATGAGGTGTGCTTCCATATTGTGGAAAGCCTACGGTGGGAACCACTGGCACACAACACCAGACCTGTTGGTCACACCAGTCACTCTTGCTAACCAGATGGATAAATCTTAAGTCTGGGGACTCTAACAACCCCTAAAGATCAAAGATGTTATTAACCTAAGACTGCGATGAAAAGATTTTAACAACATAGAATCTTCGGTTATGATGGTGACACTAAAAGACCAGGCCCAAGGAAGGGAAGAGAAGGTTCCTCATTGAATAGCTAAAATTTGACCCTACATATCATTTAGATAAAGGAAGAAAAAGGACACAAAATATATGTCCTACATATAATTTGGAAAAGAGAAGAAAACAGAAATAAAATAAAAACTCAACTCAGGTGCAGGAAATGTATTTATAAAACGAATGAAACAAAATGCTTGTTTTTCCCCTCCCACCTATCCTATATTTATTTTGGCTGCTCCCACCTCCTTCCAAATGGCTGGTCAAAACACAAATCCTTCTGGGAGGAAGCTTGAACATGCTTATTTCGGTCTACGAATTATCCTCTAAAAATCATTCCAAAAGCATTAACATACTTTGTATAGAAAATAAAGATAAAAAATTGTGAAGGGAAACTGGAAAATACTTGCAGTTTCTGTAAGCTGCTATCATAACTACATTGAGAAAGCTGTGATTATCTCACAAATGCTGTTCAAAATTCCCATGATCTGTGCATTAGCTGTTATCAAGATAAATGTTTTCTGAATGACAGTTCTAGAGATGTTTATGGATTGGGAATTTTTCCGTAATACAAATAGTTTACAGCAAGCCCATAAGAGGACACAAGAAAAAACAAAACAAAACAACAATATGTCTTGCATAGCTCACTGTTTTTCTTGCCACTGAAAAATGAAAATTCTGGTACCAAAAAGGATTAGCAATGGACACCAAGGGGCCAGACTGTTACAGGTTCATTAAATGCCTAAGTTTTGTTCTTTTTCATGTTTAGGAGACACTTTTTTGCTTTTTTAATCTTTGAAAAAATTTGATCGAGTGTCCACCTCGTTATTAAGCCATAAATGGAAGGCATACACACAGTTTTGCTACTGGAACCTTTTAAATAAGGGTTAGGTTCCCAAAAATGTCCAAGTATTCTTTGAAGCCAATGTAATAAAGTACTTCCAAGGCCAAGCATCAAGGTATAATAAGTCGCCATCCACTGGGCTATGCTTATCGTTTTCCGTCCCAGTCACGGTACTGAAGAGATGATGGCAAAAATGGTGGGGGCAACTGTGCTGGTCATTGAGACACCATCAATCAGCTCGAATCCCACCCTCCCTGGTCAGCTCTGTGGTGCTGGGGTAATGTCTCCGCAAACCTTGCTCACGTTTTGCCAAGTGCTCCCTGTTACAGTCTTCCAAAAGGAGGCAAGACAGGAAGACTGAACAACTGAAGGAAGGAGAAGGGATTTATTTCTTCCTGTTTTGCATCTTGTTGTTCACTATTGGGATGGCATTTGATTGCAGTCTCCAGATTTTTCTAGCAATTCTAGAGCTAGCTTCATCTTGTCTCAAAGGCAGTTCTTTCTCCTCGGAACTTTAGATGACTTGTACTTAGGGCTCTTCCTCCAGGCTTCTGGGGTTTAAAAACCTCTTCCGTTGGCTCCCAAAAGACAGTCGCCACTTCCTGCAATTTCTATTTCTGGGTTATTATCTGCATCCTCTTTTTGCCTTTTCAATGCTTCCATATCTGTTGAATCAGTTCCTTATATGAAATACTCTGTGTTTAAATAGCAACTGTAATTTCTATATCTGTGACTGGACAGTGACTAATATAAGAGCCAAGTAAAGTTTGAACATGTGAGGGCATTTTGGACAATCTATCCTTCATTGAAAAGGGCAAATGGAGCAAAACTGTATGTGTAATGAATGAAAAGTAGGAAAGGCACAAAAGCCTATGTGATGGAAAAAAGGGCTTCAACTATTTCATAAAATTTTCAACTATTAAAATAAATGTGTCGATGCCAACGATAGCATCTGATACCTTTTATTTTTGAACTTCTGAGAGCTTAACATATTAACTTGAATATACCAAATATCTAAATTGATTGCGATGCACCAGTAATTCCTAAAGGGAAAGAACAAGAAAGTCCATAAAAGACAAGAGGATAGGTATTATATACATTGACACTTTTCTGCTATCTACATACTTTCTCCCAGAGTCAAACATTTGTAAATGATCTTGCCAATCTGTCTGCTGCCTTTGTGCCTGGGAGAGCTGCTGAAGAATATCACAGAAATCCACAATAACAGATTGATGTTATTTGCTATTACATTCATAAACACAGCTCATACAGGCATTCAACCCTACCCAAAATACTATTATGTATTTCCAATTCCCATAATGATAGTCTTGCTTTCTGTATGTCTTTTCCGACTAACATTTAAGGCATAGCAAAGCACTAAGACAACAGAAGCTGGTGCCTGGGTAACTCAGTCGGTTAAGTGTCCGACTTCGGCCCAGGTCAGGATCTCACGGTTCACAAGTTTGAGCCCCGTGTCAGCCTCTGAGCTGACAGCTCAGAAGCTGGAGCCTGCTTCAGATTTTGTGTCCTCCCCCCGCTCTCTCTGCCCTTCTCCCCACTCATGCTCTGTCCCTCTCTTTCTCTCAAAAATAAACATTAAAGGGGTTCCTCGGTGGCTCAGTAGGTTAAGCGTCCGACTTCAGCTCAGGTCATGATCTCACGGTTCGTGGGTTAGAGCCCCACGTCGGGCACTGGGCTGACAGCTCAGAGCCTGGAGCCTGCTTCCGAATTCTGTGTCTCCTCTCTCCGCCCCTCCCATGCTCATGCTCTGTCTCTCAATAATAAATACACATTAAAAAATGTTTTTTAAATAAAAAATAATAAACATTAAAAAAAAATTTCTAAAGAAAACAGAAAACAGAAGCAACCTGTGATGGTTACTTTAGTGGCCCCCCAATGAACTTTAACTCTAGCATGCAAAACCTTGAATAGTCTCTCCCACCTCGACTCTGGCTTTGACCATGTGACTTGCTTGGCCAACAGGAACATTAACAAGAATGATGGATGCAAATGTTTGATAAATACTTGAATATCAGGTGTGTTCTCTTAGAAATGGTTGCTCTTGGAAAGTGGTTGCCATGCATAAATGGACACTACCGAATGGTGAGAACCCATATGAAGAGAGCTGCTAGAGGTTGAAAGACCACCTTCTAGCCAAGCTTCCAGCCGGAAACAATAGCGTAAGTGGCCTCAGCTACACTGTGTGGAACAGGGCTACTTACTGTGTTCAGTCAAACAGAAGAAGAAGAAACCTTCATCCTGTCAGAGGCCTTTGTCATTTGATGGGGACTTCCCTCCATTGGTCATCTCCTCTCCCTCTCTTTTGAATCTTTCTCATCACCATCCTTCCTTGTTCTTGTTCCTCCCATAGTTTATACAAGTATGGATGTAGCTGTCTTACTCTGACCCCTTATCTCTTCTGCCTATAACCCCATTTGGCTGCTTCTTTCCATGGCCAGCCTTTCAAAAATTGCATCTGCCCTCTCTCTCCACTTCCTCATAGCCCATTTTCTTTTCAGTCCCCTTCAAATCTGCCTCCTGTTTCCACCATTCCCCAATTGTGTGTGTGTGTGTGTGTGTGTGTGTGTTTGTCCTGATCACAAATGGCCTCTATATTGCCAGATCTAACAGACTGACTTCCACCCACTACCTACGTTAAGTTCTCAAAGACTTGTCACCATTTATCACTATATCACATGGTACCTTCTTTTCTCTTGGCTTTTAAAGTACCTCCTGTCTTCCCCCTAGCTTACTGGTTACTTTGTCCGGTTTCTTTCTTGGCCTCTCGTCTCACACCTGACTGAATCTGAGTTGCACGTGGGTTGTTTCTAGACCTTATGATTTTCTTCTGCTTTCTCTCCCAATGTGATTCTAGCTAATTCAGTGGCTAAATGATATCTATTACAATGACAGCCAAATTTATAGCTCTAGCCCAATTCTCTAGAGAACTATATCCGCCTGTATACTGTTTACCTCCACTTAAATATCTGACAAGCACCTTAAGCACATTCATCTGAAACTCAGCTCTTTCCTAATCTTCCCCATCTCAGTGATAACTCCATCATAAATCACTTGTTCAATCTAAAATCATAGGAGTTATGCTTAATTCTACTACTTATTCTTTCAACAGACATTTAATTGAACACTTACTACCACCAAACATACACTAGATTAACATGATTCTTGTCACTGCTTAGAGTTGACAACAGATGTGAATGGGTAATTACAATACAACTGGAAAAAATGTAGTAATAGAGAATAGATAAAATATGTCTACACGCAAAGGGATAGTATTCAAGTGCCATTCTGGGAAACAGAGGAAAACATTTCAAATAGCCACGTTCTGAGAACTTTTGCTCTCATTACAGGAACTGCTCAGTTTCTTGTTTGGCTTATTACTTGAAGTTAACCATACAAGTTAGATCACAAATTATGTATCCCTTAGGATAAAGGGTTCTCAGGTTTGAGAGAAATGTTTTCCTAATGTAGAACTTCTGTCAAGCTGTGGTCCTGAGTGGTGATTTGGATTTGGATTGGTCCCTCTCTCATCAAATATCTTTGAATTATTCTCCCCTCAGTGTTTCATTTATGTGGCTATAAATCCCACTTCATTTCTTTTTCTCTGCCTTCTTGTTTTGCTCCAATCTAGCATAATTTTAGAGTGGTAGGAAACTTGACAACCCCAGTAAACCTCCTACTCTCAGAGACACATGAGCATTATGTAATTAAACAGTGAGGTGCATTGCTTAATACACAGATCTTTTTTTATTTTAAGCACTTATATTTGGTGACAACATGAATCTTAATAAAAGTACATGCATAGTTCATATATCATACTTCACCCAGAACATGCTAGAAGATTAAGAATCATGAGTAGTTGTCCTCTGTCTAACGTGATAGTCTCTGGAAGTGCAAGGTTTAAAAGAAAATTATCGTGCTTCATATGAAAACTTTTTGAAGTATTTTAAAGTATTAATACGGTATGGATTTCATTGTACCTGTAGGGGTAGGAAATGCCACAGGTAAGATTAAGATTGACTATCGCAAAGAATTTCTCCCCAGTTCAATAAATACTCCAGTGGAGTAAGAAATTCACGGTAATAGACACAAGTTGGTACATACGGGTGAAAAATAATTGGCAAGAATGATCTCAACGATTATTAGATAATGTTTTTCTAATTAGTAGATTTAACATTAATCTCTGTAACTTCATTTCCAAATACATAAAGTTCAGCTTTGATATATATTTATTAAACATAGCATATTTCGGGAAATTCGGTAGGGAGATTAGAAAGACTAAGACCTTCAAGAATTGAAGCTTAAAGGAGCTTAAAGGAGAAGACAGTCTTGTAGGGGAAAAAAAAAACCCAGCAATGCCAAGCGTGGCAATAAGAGTACAGAAGGGAGCACATAGAAAAGAATACTTTGTTCTGGAAAAATACAGTCTTGGGAGGACCTGGGTAAGTTCACTCATGAAGGTTTGAAGCAAGAATGTGAAGAATGTATGGATGTGTTGAATCGCTATATGGTACACCTGAAACTAATATAATTCTGGACTGGGATTAAAATGGAAACTTAAAGAATATGAACAATGTGATAAATTTTCCAGGGGCCAGGGGGGAAGTAGGCCAGCATTTGAACATAGCTAAGTCTACGAGAATGCCAAGGGGCAGGGAGCGAGTGCATTTGGAGGGCAGGAGGGAACACTGAGCTCCAAGCTGTGGGCAGAGCCTGGGCTGAGCAGAAGAAGGGAGGCTGAGTAAGCCAACAGGGCCAGCTGGAGACGGCCTGGGGTCTGCATAGAAAGCGTCTCTGCTTTCAGATAATGTTCTAAACTAGATTTGTGTTTGGTAAACATGAAAAGTTAAATACAACCTTTTGCATTTATTTAATGATGAAAAGCTGTGACTGCTATGTTTATAATTTAAACACCTATAGATCTTTTGCTGCAACTCATTCTTGACTCACAACCTTCCAGATTGCAAGAAAAATATGTAAATGTAATCAACAGCATACATTTAATGAGCTTTCATCTACACAGAGCTCTGGGATTCTTTTCTTACAGATAGGACCTGTATATCCTAAACACGTCTATATATCTACACCTAAGTATCTATACCTATGTCAATGCCAATGTCTATGCCTGTATCTGGAGCTAGAGCTATATCCCTGGTAAGGAAGGAAAGGGGCGGGACTATGAGTAACTGCTCCAAATAAAAAGGTAACACTTTTCAACTTCTCATCAATTCCACAGCTCCTACCTTGCTCTGAGCCACCGTCACGTCTCACCTGGATTACTGCAAAAGTCTCCTAACTGATCTGATTCTATATCTGACCCCTATGAGTCTGTCCTCACTGCAGCCACTACAATGATTCTTTTCAGACATCATGCCACTCTTCCACTCCACCCTTTGACTGGCTCCCTTGGGTGCCAAGTCCTAGGATGGCCCAGGTCCTGAAGGGTCTCACCTTCTTTTTCCTCTCTGACCTCTTTCTTGGTCCTGCCTTTTTTTTTTTAAGTAAGCTCTACATCCAATGTGGGGCTTGAACTCGTCACCCCAAGATCAAGAATTGCGTGCTTTACCTACTGAGTCATCCAAGTGCCCCTTGGCCTTGTCTTTTTCATCCACAATGTTCCCCCCACACTGACCTCCTACCTATGTATTTCCTGCCTTTGGGTCTTTGCAGCGACTGTCTTCTCTATTTGGAACATTCTCCCTGAAGACATCCACCGAGCGCACGTCCCCATCTCCTTACTGTCTGTGCAAGTTATCAATTGATTGTCTCTCACTTCTAAACTCATCCTCTTCCTGCTTCTGACAGGAGATCTAGGCTCTTTAAATATCTTCTCCTGGGCCAGCTGGCACAATGTTAAGCTTTGTCAGTAGAAGATGCTGGAAAAACACTGCAGCAAAGTGAGATCTTGCTTCCTGGTTCCAACAGCTCACCAGCCAAGTTCCTGCCGTGCAAGTGGCTTCCCTACGTCCAGCTCCTATAGAGCACACAGCTTCTCTAGCCTGGGCTCCGGAAACACCCAAAAGCCATCAGCTGCCTACAGCAACTCTCCCCACCCCAGAGGCTCTTGTGATGGAGTAGTTCTGATGAGAAACTTCTCTGCACGGTTTTTCCCCCACCCTAGAGGGAGGTTCTCTGGCAAGTTCCAGAAGGTGGATTTCCAGCAAGAGCACTGTTCCACAGGAATGTTTCTGCCATCCAATAATTCACAACTGCACCTCCCAGCAAGGCCTGGAACTCAGCTCTGGCTGGAGGGCACTATCTCAATCCTAGGAGTAGGGGCTGATCTTCATATGTTCCTGCTTTCTCTGCAGTTTGCTTTCCCTCTTACTAGTTGATCTCCTATTAATTTAATATTCTGTTAAATGACTCTTTACAGTATATGCTCCTTATTCAAATTACCATATGGTTTCTCCTGATTGGGTCTAGACTGAATCACTATCTTAACTCAAAGATCAGGATGAAGTCTTTTCTTCTCTCTCTACTCAAGTGTGCCTGCCTTTTGGACCCCTTGGCCTTGCTCTGGATTTTTCTTTCTTCCATAACATTTATAACCTTCCAGCAACCTTGCCAGTTTATGGGTTTATTATGTCTATAGTTTATGAACTGCTTACTCTTACTGGAATAGAAATGCCTCAACGGTATGCACCTTTTTCCAAAGGTTGTTCATGGATGTATCTCAAACTCCTAGAACAGTAAGTGGCACATAGTAGATGGTCAGTAAATATTTGTTGAAGGAATAATCAACAGATCACAAGCAGCTACCTTTCTGAATATACCGTCCCATATGAGGGGAACTTAACATGTCAGAATTTCTGTATCCTCTGGGGACTGAGAGAGGTGCCAATCCTTCCACTTGTCCTAGATTACAGATTATAAAAGTTGTTTATTGCTATAGGTATCGTCCTTAAGATACCACAGAAGAATGTGGTCCCAGCATCTCAAATGCATCTAACCATGTTAACTAAACCAGTAACTCCTTCTTCTGTTATTTTTTGAATGTGGCAATTGGTTTTATATTTAATGTGCTTGTGTTCACTATCAAGCTGTGTGCACATGTTGTTAAAACAAAGATATTCACTGTCACTGACACCTGACTTCTGATTAAGGATATAAGAGAGAGCAAAACATCTGAAGAATAGATCTATATAGCCTTGAGTTAATCACACATAGATAGAAATAGTATGTATATATATATCCTTTTCTTTTCCAAAGTTTATATATCCAGTAAATAATCATGGCCAATATACCCAGACATAGTTAGGGGAAAAAATACAATTGAAATAGGTAACAACAGGCAACATCTAATTTTAATTTCTCATTGCTGTTTAACATATGGATACAAGGTTGATTTCCTCTATGGAAGTGAGTATCCCCAGTTCATCTCTGTGAAGTTCATCTCTGTGTACTCTTAGCTTTCTTTGAAAGATAACCCAGTCCTTTGTATCTCATAAAGATGAAAGGCTCTATGAGATACAATAGACATCTAAACTCCTCAAATAAAGATTATACGTGGAGAGAAGAACTTTGGTTATTTGGAACTACAGGAATATAAATCAGCTTGGTTAGCCACATTTTCCAGAGATATAAGAACATTCTCACTCAGAAGCAGTACACTTTTTCATTTTAAGCATTTCTACATGGAATATTTGTAAAATGTATTGCATCTCCGGGCACCTGGCTGGCTCGGTTGATAGAATATGTGACTCTTGATCTCTGGGTCATGAGTTCAAGCCCCACGTTGGATGCAGTGTTTACTTAAAAATTAAATTAAATTAAATTAAAATATACTCCATCTTTATTTTCAGCAGTTGAAGATACTTTCTCTGAAAATCCGTGTCTACCTCTTCTAGTTTGAAGTGGGTGCCGTTGATCTATGCTCACAACAGATCCCGTACTTCACCGACCAGAACACTGATCCCATTGCATTATGACTACCTGTTTAAATGTCAGTGGCCCTCCCTGGGTTGTAATGTCCTTTAGGGGACATTTCATATGTGCCGAGCACATAGCAGATACTTAATAAATATTTGTTGACTGGGATGCTCGGGTGGCTCAGTCAGTTAAGCGTCCGACTTTGGCTCAGGTCATGATCTCACGGTCCGTGAGTTCGAGCCCTGCGTCGGGCTCTGTGCTGTCGGTTCAGAGCCTGGAGCTTGCTTTGGATTCTGTGTCTCCCTCTCTCTCTGCCTCTACCCCACTCACGCTCTGTCTCTCTCTCTCAAAAAATGAATAAATGTTAAAAAAATTTAAAAAATATAAAAAAAAATTTGTTGACTGATGACAACCTCAGGGGCATCACTACTAACACTGAAAGTAATACAGGGGGAGAGTAGTCAAGGCATTTTGAGCAGGTGATGCTCTTGGACTTGACATAAACTCTACAAATTCTTTGAATTTTGTTTCTCTCCTCTTAGTATTAGGTAAAACGATCCTTGTTGTTCTTTTCCCCCTGATTATTCATTGTTTCTAACATGCTATGGGGGTGTGAAAACAAGACCAACAAACAAATGTATACTAAGTTAAAAACAGACAAATAAACATGCAACTGCCATTCTGTAAAATTCACAAGCCTCAGTGCTAGAAGGAGTTTAGCTCCAGTAAGCTCTCTCTCTTTTAATTCTTCATAGTTTTTAGCTGTTCTCGTTCGATGAAGTTGTCAGAAAGCAGAGGTTTCCAAAGGGTGATGTGTTCCCATGTTCTGCTCCATATAATCAACTTAATTTAATACATATTGTAGCAAGAAAGAAATTTGAAAAGCTTGTCTTAAATCACTGCCCTCCCACTTCTCAAGAAAAATCACAGAAAGCAATACATAATATAGAAACTCTCAGTACAGACACACAGCCATAAAACCAAAGCACTCTTTCTTCAATAAGTGGATGTTTCACCGAGGTCAATTAAAGGCAAGATTTATGCACACTTGAAGTCACTCTGCCTTAGAAAATGGCTTTACACACTCTTCTTGAAGGTAGAGTGAGGAACCACTCGGAAGCTGAATGCCTTTATAATGGAAAAACAGAAATAATTTGTAAGATAAGCCTGGTCTTTAAGACTACAACAGAAATGGTGAGGGGAAACCCCAAAATATATGAGAATAGGGAAGACGAAAACTGACTTCCAAAGTCACTGAAGAGGAAGAAATCTCATGTCTCTATTTAGAGCATCTCAACTGAGAAACTTGTTTCTTATGCCTTATCTGAATGGCACAGGTTGAACCTTCTTTGACTTATAAAGTGAGGATAAACTTAAAAGGTCTACAGTGCCAATAACACATTACAGCCTGTAAACAGTATTCTTTGACACTATCCATAATTAATTTCTGTGCTTACCAAGATTTAGAAATGTAAAACAGCGGAGAAAATATAAGGCCTCACAAACCTAATGAAACCTCACTGTATTGCATTGTATTGCATTCAGAATGGTGACTCTATTGTAAACCAAGCTGGGATTGAGTGATGGGTGGACGGCGTGGGTAGCAGTTGCTCTGGGGTCTTGGATGAGTGGAAACTTGCTACGGAGACTAACTTGGAAAAGGCATTCCAGACAGAAGAAATTCCACATGCACAGAAGGGCCCGGGATCAGGAGCAAGTTTGGCTTGTTCAGAGAAAATCATGTAGTTTGGAACCTCTACGAGGGGCATGCATGGTAGGAGATGTGGCTCTGGAGCCGGGCAGGAGTAAGATGATGAAGACCATATCACGTTTTGTGCTTTCATCGGGTAAATGAGGAAGTAGGTAACAAATGGCCCAGAGAAGTCAGGAGCTGGATAATGATATGACTGGATATGCAAATGACAAAAGTCCTCTCTGGCAGTAGTAAAGAGGGTAGGTTTGAGAAGAAGAAACTGCAGGCCAGGCAGCTGTCCAGGTGAGAAATGACGATGGTCTGAGATGGGAGAGTAAAAGCATAAATGATGGAGAGAGCCAGACGTGGGACATCTGAGGGACAGAACCTGGCCACACTTGATAATGGGTTAGATGGCCAGGGTAAGGTAAGGAAAGAAATCTGATAAGTCTCTTACATTCTGACCTCGACATCGAGAGAGGAAACACGGAGGAATTGGCTGGTTCGTTGTGGGCCTGATGAGTTTGAAGAATCTGTGATGTCTATAGATAGAAGTGGGTCCAGAGATTCAGTCAGACATTTGGAGAGTATGTGGATTCATCACTTATTTATTCAACAACTATCTATCATGGTAGAAGATAAGAGCCAAGGGCAAAATCTGGAGACATCATCATTTAAGAATCAGGCAGAACAAGAGACACCATCAAAGGAGATTCAGAGAGAAGTCAGGAAGAAAACCAGTAGAGGGTGGTGCATGAACAATGGAGCAGCAGGGTTACCAACATGGGAGTTACCAATGTCTAAAACGCTGAAGAGAAATAACAAAGGATAGGCACAGGAGGAAGCCACTGAGATGGGAACCAAGACTGGATTCAGTGGCACGGTGAGGGTGGAGACGGTTAATGAGTTCTGCATCTGGAACAAATAAGAGTTGGCTCAGTGGAGCAGGCACTTGCAGAAGGCCTTTGAGAAACCAACTGAACAAGGAGACATACAAGATGGTGGCTTGAAGAGATCATAGGGTCAAGGTTGGAAGTGGGTTAGATTAGTAGTCAAGGTTAGATTAGTCTGAAATGAGCTAATCCCATTTCCACCATGCTTTGGAGGAAGCCCACCCACTACTGGACTAAAGATTCCTCCCCATTTTTGTTTTATCCATGAGATGGAGAATGTTCAGATAAATAACACACCATTTTCCTAAAATTATATATATATATCTATACATATACGTAGATATGTATAGATATAGATATATATACACATATATATCTGTCTATACATATACATATGTGCACAATTACTATAAATTTATAATTATTTTAATATTAAATTTAATATTAAACATTAAATTTAATTATATATATAATAGCTGTTTGGTAAAATATCAAATGCTGTATGTAATCAAATGGAAGGAAATGTTTTTATCGGAAACACTCTCCAAAAGACACTGACTGGGGTAATGAGCTGGGTTAATGTCCAGGGAATATGCTTATGTAAGTGCAAGGAGACTCTGAAGTGATGGTACTCTCAGGCCTTAGGGGCCAGGCTGAAGTCTAAAGAAATACAGAAGAAGTGAGAACATTGCAGAGCAGGGAGGAAATAAAAGAGGCAGATGTTATTTAAGGAAAGCAATCTATAAACCCCTGTCTTCCATTTGTCTGACAAAATCTTAGTAATTAGTAATTTAATAACTGACTACATTACTCCTTAATGCTTTCGTATAATTGCAAAGAAGAGACAAATACCTACCCAAGCTCAAGACTAGACAAAAACAGAGACCATGGGGCAAGTTGCAATGTGGGTTATGTCTAGTTCTCTCCACTTCCTTGGTGGATGCATGATTTTGTATGTCCATGTACCCATAAATGGAAATTGATGAAACTGTTTTAATTCAGAAGTTGCATAACTTGGGAACGCACAGTCTCATCTTTATTTGTCATCAAAATGCTATTCAACAGGTAAGCAGAAGACAAGAAGGTAAATAGCTTAAATTAACACCACTAATCCCTACAGTCCTGAGGTTCTAGGGAAAAGTACAGTCGAAAATGTTGGAGAGCGCCACTGGCATATCAAGGATACTGTGTATTACCTGACCTACCTCCATATGGTGTTTTAGGGGACAGTGACTCGCGAGACAGTGACTCGTGAGACAGTGACTCGCGCTGGGTGAAACTAGCCCAGTGGGTCAACAAGAGAGTTCGCCAACGAGGAAAATCAGCAGCAAAGATCAAATAGACTGACATTTATACACACCACAATTTTAAATATTTGCACCATTTTGGTGTCATTATTTTACTTGGATCATTATGTGCTAGAAGTCCTTTAGCATGGAGACTATGGGACTGAGGAGTGTATTTTATCAGGCCTTTCAAGTAAGACTGAAGCCAAAAGAAATGAGATTTTTTTCCACTTTCAACTCAGCAAAACAATCCAGGCATTTTGCAGCAGGAGTGGCTTCTCTGATATGGGATAAAGGAAAGACAGAGAAATGAAGAGGGGAGTTATGTCTTATTTATTTACCAATTATTTTGATTATGTTATGATATTTGTACTATTCTGGTGAATTATTGTTTACTGCTCGCATTGCTAATTAATTTTCCACACACTGACTTCTGAAGTATTCAACCAGATGAAGAATTCAACCAGAATTCTAGGCTGTTCCAAAGTCCCCTTCCCTCTGTGACTTACATCCTAAGTAATTCTCTCTCCTTGAGTGCAAGCAGGAGTGTGAATACAATGTTTTTTGTTTTGTTTTGTTTGTTTCGCTTTCTTTTGTTTTTTTAACTCCATTGATTAACAGTATATGGGAAAAGGTGAAGGGATTTTCCCTTGTAATTAAGGTTCCTAATCAGTGGATGCCATTCATCAAAAGGGAGATTATCCTAGACGAGCTATTCAAAAGAAGATCTAGGCCTTCCCTGAAGGGAAAGAATAAAAGTGAGAGAGTCGCCCTCTTCCTCCCTCTTTTCCCCCCCCACCCCACTCCCGTCCTAGAAGAAGTAAGCCATTGTGTGTCCTTCAACCTGAAGAAAATCAATTCTGCCAACAACTACGTGACCATGGAAAGGACTCTGAGCCACAGATGAGACCCCAGCTCCAGCTGGCACCTGGATTGCAGCCTTGGGAGACCCTGAGGAGACTCCTGACTCATACAAACTGTAAGAGAATAAAGGTATGTTGTTTTAAGTCAGTAAGTTTGTGCCAATTTGTTGCAAGTGAACACCCTCAAAATGAATGTCCCGATCACCACACTCAGAAACTTTGAGCTTATTGGTCTCTCAGGGAAAAATCCATCTGTGTCGACAACATGGACAAAAATCCTCTTATGAATCTGAGACACTGAGGTAATTGAGGCCAAATCCAGATTCTTAATAGAAGGATGTTGGGTGAGACCACTGGAGGCGAGGTAGCTCTTTGGCAAAGACTGAGAAAGAGAGAGATGCGTTACGTGATGATTGATTTGCAAACTGCTTCATTCATGGGCCTCGGGGCACGTTTGGAGAAAGATCACACACGCCGTGGATGTATAACCCTGTCTCCATCTGAGCAGCGCCTGGCTCGACAGATGGCTTTAACACTAGGAAACCTAGCAGCTTCTGATTCTGTCAACCTGGAAAGAGGAATCCAGGAACGTGGGACTCTGATGACAATCTCCCACATCGCATCCCATAAAACAAACAAGAATTCACACCAGAACACTCGCCAATGCCGGAACTATGAAGATTTTGAGAGCTCGCTTTCCCCCTTTCATTGTGTTTTATTAGTGCCGGGCTACATGGGGTCTCGAGCGCTCGTTAGGCACACACTGTGAAGCACAAGTGCCACTTGTCATGTGGAAAAGGCCCTAAGCGGGCAAGCTGCAGCCATCAAAATGAGTGGTTCAAAGAAGCCACCCGAAAAGCCACTGCTGAGCCCTTTGAAAGAACAAAACCTGTGGGTGAGAAAGGAAGGACCCTCTCAGGAAAAGATCCAAGCAAATTCAGAAAAAGCTGAGCAGATACTCAAGAGCCCTACCTGGTATGTCAGTGTTTCCTGAGGTTCTGTCATCTCGTTTACTTTCAAGGTCTGGCCCGGGAAGTCTGGAAAGCCACTGGCACTGTCTGAACCCCCCTTCACTCCCTGAGAAAACAGCCCAGTGCTGAGAGGAAGGGCCACATCCTCCATTTTGCTAATGTGCCTTACCTCAGGTTTTCTGCCTAGCGACTCGGTAAGATGGATTACTTACCACTGTGACAACAAGTGATCACAAACACAGTAGCTTAAGAATCAATAGGCTCATCTTAGCTCACGCGGTTCCTTAGCTCAGAAGCCTGGGCACAGCCAGAACCCGGGAGGCTGGGCTCCCTCCTCAGGGTCCCACAGGCTGAAATCAACATGGAAGCCCACCTGTATCCTTGTCTGGGGAGGCCGGGGACATATCCACTTCCAAGATCACTTTCGGTGTTGGCAGAATTCGGTCCCTTGCAGTGACAGAACCAAGGTCCTCGTTTCCTTGCGGGCTTTTAGCTGAGACTACCTTCAATTCTTAGAGGCCACTGATATTCCTTGCCACATGACCTCGTCTATCTTCAAGCCACCAATGGTATGTTAGTTCCAGGGAATACACAGGGTAAGTATGCCAGGGAGTGTGGACCCTTGGACACCCTCTTGGATACCATTCTGCCTACCACTCAAGATCACTATTGTTATTCCCATTTTACAGGTGAGGAAACCAAGACCGAGAGAGAGGGTTAAATGCTGCCAGCACTGATGTGAAACCAATGCCTGTTTGCCTTTAAAGACCCTATTTCTTTAACATGTAAACGGAATAGTCTTCAAATTTTTGTCAGAGTACCTTATAAACGTCTGAGGTCTATAACTGAGCAAAAACAAGTATATGGCTGGCCCTGAGTGGTGCTGATTTACGCCCCTAAACCAGAATTCTGAAACCCGAAAGTTCTCCCAAGATAATAAGCACTCAACCTTCTCCTCCTCTCTCCTTAAATGCCCTCGGGTCGCTTTTGAAGCTTTCTCGGTGGAAAATCAGATTTGGGCACCTTTCCATTGTCAGCCTTGAACAAGGAAAGAACAGCAAATATTCTTTGTAGGAACAAGCACTTTATTAAAATGTGTTAAACTGCTCCTTTCGGAGCTAAACAACTAATTACATAGAGGAAGCCCCCATGGCTCTCATGCCAGATTTTCTGGTTTCTAGAAAGGAGTTTAAGTCAGTGCTTGCTCTGTGATGTGACAGCGGAAGGCTGAGTTGCCAAGCTGGGAACAAAACTGGTTACAAGGGGACATGAGGGAACAGACCACTTGTTCCATTCGCCTCTGGATCCCCACTCCAACAGGGAGGTGCTCGCAGTACTGGCTGAATAAACGGAAGCACGAAAACCAGCATCGTGAAATGTAACTTTCTTCATTTGGTAACTTGAAAAAGGAATTCGTTTTGTTTTTTTTGTTTTTGTTTTTTTTTTAAGGCAGTGACTTCACAGTGAATTTAGCCTTTGGTGCTGGCTTGACTACACATGTCGAGTTTTTTGTTTTTGTTTTTGTTTTTTTTAAGTTTTCTTTTTTTAAAATTTATTTGAGAGAGAGAGAGAGACACACACAGAGAGAGAGAGAGAGAGAACGAGCAGGGGAGGAGCAGAGAGAGAGGGAGACACAGAATCTGAAGCAGGTCAGACTCTGAGCTGTCAGCACAGGGCCCCATGCAGGGCTCCAACTCACTAACGGGGAGATCATGACCTGAGCTGAATGAAGTCAGGTGCTTAACCGACTGAGCCACCCAGGCACTCCCACATTTCAAGTTTTTAAGGACAGTCATGATTCAAGTATCTCTGCAGATACTCTAATTTTTGACTCACAGATATGACTCCACTAAACATCTCTATAAGAGGTAAAATCAGAAGCCAGGAAAACGACCCCAATTCCAAAAAAATATCTTCTCATTGTTTTGTAAAGGGACAATCACAAACGAGTATTATAAATTAAGAATGAAAAATAACCCAATAACCCGAAGGGTGCCTGGGTGGCTCAGCCGGTTGAGTGTCTGACTTTGGCTCAGGTCACAATCTCTGGGTCTGAGTGTGAGCCCTGTGGGCTCTGTGCTAACCACTCAGAGCCCGGAGCCTGCTTCGGATTCTGTGTCTCCCTCTCTCTCTGTGCACCTCCCCTGCTCAGACCCTGTGTCTCACTCTCTCTCTCTCTCTCAAAATAAATAAACATTTCACAAAATGTTTTTTTACCATTCTCAACGTAAGAGAAAAAACCGTAACTGTTTGTGGTGACAGATGTTAACTAGACTTATTGTGTGGGTCATTTTGCAATATACACAAATATTGAATCGTCGTGTTATACACCTGAAACTGCTATGTTACATGTCAATTATCCCTCAATTAAAAAAAAAAAAAAAGCATTCTTAGTTTGTTTTTTTAAAGGACTCCAACATGTAGAAGTATTTCAAGTTTAAAGAAACGTTTCCCCCATTATACTAAATATTATACTAATGTCATGATACCATGAAAAGATGATTACACCTGGATACTACTCCCCTGTTATTTGGGCTGTTGTATACAAAATGTTCAGCCCAACGTGTAGAGTGGGGGCAGCGAGGGGGCTTCCTTTTCCTCTCCTATTTGTCTTTAATACACGTGTTGAACCAAACTCAAATTTTATGTTATTCAGGCCTATTGATAGTCAGTAAGTATGTCTTAAAACAGTATTAACTTCTAGCTGTGTAGCAATTTCTTCCTACGATGCACCATCATGGGCATTAGCCCAGTGGGTTGTCATAAGGCTGTGAGGGAGACAGTCACCATCAATGTTCAGTTCTTTATACTCATTTTAAAGGTAACGAAACAGGTTCATTGGATCACTTGCCCAAAGTCAATGTTTGCCTGTTGGTCCTAGGTATAGTCTCTGCCTGCCCCACGTAGTGTCTCAAATTATGACGCTATGGAGGAACTGGACGAATGTGTACCCGAGCAGCAGGGGGCAAAGAATGTGAGCTTATACATGCTTCTTCTGGATCATACATGAGACACAGCTGGTAGGGCCTCTCCTCCTTTCCAATTAGCTCCCTTGATGTAATCTAATCTATCCCTAAAACCAAGTAGATACCGCACCGAAGCAATAAAAAAAAAAAAAAAAAGAGCAATTAAAATATTTATCGCATACTTGTGGCCAGTATTTCTTCTCCACTGCGTATTTTTTTAAAGGTGTTACTATCGTAGAAGACCCTAACATACAGTCACAAATATTTATTTTCAGCGTGATAGAATTACAAGTTTAAAAAAATTAAATTGTACTTTCTCGGTATGTAATTTTTGTGTGTGCTCATCGTTAAGCTATTTTTTCCCACTCGGAAAAGCTGTTTCGCCACAAAGTCCACTTCTTTTTTACGTTTATCCACAGGGAAGTCATAATCCCCTACTTAAATAGAAGCCGGTTACCATGGAAATCATTCTAATGCCACTGAATCAATATTTTGATTTTGCTGACATTTAATGTAAAAAGAAAAGACAGACTAAGATTCACAGAAGTCACTTTTCATCTTCGTTGTAATTGTGATAGCTAGAAAAATTTGTAAAGAAAACATATGCTCTGTAATGAGCTCCGGTTAACTCCCGGTTATAAAGAACTGCGAATTCATAAAAGAACAATCTACATATTTATATGATTTTGGCTTTGTGTGTACACATACTCATGCGTGCTTTCGGACCCGAGATTTTTTTTTTTCCCCATCTCTGAACCGAGCCCTGATTCTCTCTTGTTAATGAAGTCAAAACTTGCGAGAGGAGATTCGAATGCATATAATTTTGCGATTGCCTTTTATGAAGTGTTCTGAAGAGGTGAAATTGGCATTGAGAATCACTCTTCTGGAGAAGCTGACCTTTCCTGCGCTGGATCCTAGTAACCCATCTGGTCCACCGAACATCCACAAAGAAGTGCTACAGCTGAAGATTCCTCAATCCGCCCTTATTACTCCTTTTGAGGAGAGGTGTGGAACTTGGACCTCCAGTTTAAGAAGCTCATGCCGATCAATGCTCATCAAGTCTCCATGCCGATCAAGTCTCATGCTAGATGTAGTTTTCCACATCTAACTTAAATCTTCGTGCTGCTGTAACTTAGCTACTCTCTCCTCTTCTACCCTCAGAAAAACACATAATACAGCTACTCTCTTCTGTTTGATATGTAGCTATTTGAAACCCTAGATCTTTAGATGGTGAGGGGATCTGAAAGAGTTAAGAGCAGCTCGACCTCAGGAATTAGGTACCTAAAGCATCTTAAAGGACTGGCAATCGGTTGTACTTTCAAGACAACCGAATCACCACTCAAATGTTTCTTCTGTGGGACAACCATCATGTATTTCTACATGCGTTCGCTCTCAAGACCCAAGGTCACCCTCTCCTGAGCTGGGGGAGGGGGGCGGTGGCTATGCTGAGGCATGCATTTCACATGCTTCCAGGGATGTTACCAGCAACATTTCACGGCTTGATCACGCCCTCCTGACTGACTACTTTCTTCCTCTGTTTCGTCTTTCCCCTCCCCTCCAGGGGGTTCGTTTTTTTATTCCCTTTGATTCCCCAATATTCCTAGATGAGCCTCAACACTCAGATATCGCCGCTCTAAATCAGTAAACTACTTTTATAAACAATCTAGCATCGTTGACTACGTAGTGTTTTTGGCACGAGAGGTGGGAGACGGATGAGTTATGGAAATAAGATCACGGAAAATAAAGAGAAATGAAAGACGTTGCATATCAACATCAGAGAAAACCTAAGCACAAGATTTAAAACTTACCAAAGCAGATCTCCAGGGCCCTTCAGCATATTAATTAACAAGTAAATGAAACACCTGACTAGTTTCTATAAGCCTCAGTGTGTTACGAGCTGAAGGACATACCGATGCCTTTGGATCAGGAGAAAAAGGGGTCTACTTTCTAATCCCCTCTTAAGGCAGCAGAGGAACAAGGAGGAGAGTTGCACGAACAGACCAACACCAGCGCGTGCGGTCACATGTCAGTGGCATTCATTACAGCAAAACAAGCTGGACCAGCCTAAGCATTTCTCAAGGGGACTGATTAAAGAAAGTACTGTGATGTACACCTCTCTTCTTCGAAATGGTGTTTCTTAAACTGAACGCCATGGAAAATAGTCACAAGAGAATAAGTGAACAATCAAGTACAAAACTGTACGCATCATGGTTTCGACTTCGTAAATCTGCATTCACGTACATGTCATTCACCCAGGTTCTCTCAGACACATGCACATAGTCATGCTTTTGCACATACGTGTAGTAGGAAACACCGAGCCCAAAGGCGGATTTTCCTTGTAGAGTGCGTGGATGAGCTCCACCTCTGGGCATTGATTTGTACTCTTCAGTATGCACTGAAGCTTTTGTTTTTGGCCAAATAGGCACTTGGACACCAATGGGAGGGAAAGGAGAAGAGGGGGACGGAGGGGGTGTGACGTGCCTCACGGACGCCCCATCTCGTGGGCTAAACTTGAGCGTCTGTGGAAGGAGGTAGACCAGAAGGTGAGGGAACGTTCGTGAAGGACTGGGGAGCCCATGTGACAAAAGATACCTTCCCAGTTGAGGAGAGGGCCACCCGGCTTCCACCGGCAGCTGCAAACCACTGCAGAACTTGGTACCCTGGGGGCCGGGGAAGTCTGCTGTGGAGAATGTCAAGGACAAACCAGGCAAGAGAAACACTAAGGGGTCTGGCAGAGCCATGCTCTCAAGCTGGTCATGGGCGGCCCTGGGAACCTGGAAGCCTTTTCCACAACTACACACAACACTCTGGGTGGGCTTGTATCTCAACACTCTGGATGGGTTTGTATCCACGCGCACTGGAGACTGCTCTGCCTCCAGCCGACTCTCAGGAAAAACTCAGGAAGGCGGAAACTTGCTAAAGATCTGGTGAGATCTATGGTTAACCTGACCTAATTCACACTCACAGACCAGCAAGGAGGCGGAGGGAGATTTGTGCATTTCACAGCCGAGGAAAAACAGAGGCTCAGGTAGACTTTAGAGGTAAAGATCGAAGCAGACACTGAAATATATACACAGCATGTGTGAGTGAGTGTTTCCTACAAACACGTGTGCGTGCATAAATTCATATTCACTGGAAGGCAGTACGTCAAAATGTACAAAATCATTATTTCTTCTTCTTTGTCTTAAGTTATTTGAGCGCGAGAGAGAGGGTGCTCAAGCGGGGAAGGGAAGCAGAGGAAAAAAGAGAATCTTGAGCGGGCCCCATGCGGGCTGCGTCCTGGGATCGGGACCTGAGCCGAAATCAAGAGGCAGAAGCTCAACAGACTGAGCCACCCCAGCGCCTCCAAAATCATTATTTCTAAGAAGGGTTACAATTTGCCCTCTGTGTATTTTTCTGCCTTGCAACGTTCCCCTAATAATCATATCATACTTCTGTAATTATACGAGGAATACTAATCAAAGCAAGAACATACAAACTTTAGGTATCTTCCAGGCAAAACAAGTTCCTAACGATGCGAGGCTTTAGGGGATGACAAAACACACACGCACACCGCCTTCCCTTTGGGATAACATAAATACATCTTGCCGGGTGTCACTTGTCAACACCTTACTAAGTGGCCTCCTGGTCTCCATGCCTCCTTTCTGGGACTTCAGGGACACGGGAGCAGGACTGGGAGACCCGGGGTGGGGGGATTGGCGGGGGGAGGAATGGGCAGGCACATGCTCGTCTGCGTGCTGCCCGGACGCGTCCTAGCCTGTCCCCAGGGGAGTGGGCCCAGGTGTTACCTTCGGGCCGCTCGGCGGCCTTGCCGCTCTTGCCGGGCGCCGTGCTGTTGACCGTCTCGGACGACGTGCTCAGCTTGGTGCTGGGGTCCCGCTTGGGCTTGGGGGGCGGCTGCCTGCGGGAGCCACAGCTGCTGTCGTCCTCGGTGCCCCCGACCGAGTGCAGGGACTGGGACCTCACGGAAAAGCCGCTGGAGCAGGGATGGGGAAGTCTGTCCTGAGGAGCGGGCATCGTCATGAATCCCATGCGGAAATGTTTGCCCGCGTAAGTGCCTTCGTGGCCCCGCCCCACTTCGCCACCTATGCTGTAAAAGAAAGCAGAGCCAAATCCGTGAAGGTGAAGGGAGCCGGGAGGGCAAGGTCACGGACGCGCGCGCGTCTAGCGAGCGGCCGAGCACACATTGAAACGCTAGACTGCGGAAGACACGTGTCCATTGGCACAAACGTCACACTTTGGCCTGAAGTGTGATGGGAAAGCAGGTATAACGTGTTTATAACCAGAAACCCTGACACTTATTGCGAGCCATCCTAGCACCCCGGCCTCCTGATGTTCTCAAAATAGTATTCTAGAGGAAAAGAAAATGCCGCATAGTGCATTTAAGGGGCAATTGCTTTTCTTGAAGGAAATCTTAGTGGTGGATGAAAAAGCCAACAAGTCCCTGACAGTGACTCACAGACTGTCTTTTGACACATGACTGAGGTCAGATGGACAGCACCCGAGATCTCCGCTTCACCAAAATCATCTCTACTTTGACCTGATTGGCATTGTGGGGAAAACAAAGCAAACAGCAACAAAAGGGGTACCATTACCAAATATGGGATGGAGAGACAGACAGAGAGAGAGAGAGAGAGAGAGAGAGAAAAGAGAAACGGAGACAGGAAGGGAGCAGGAAGTGAAGGAAGGAAGGAAGGAAGGAAAAGAGGGAGGGAGGCAGGGATGGAGAAAAGAATTGCCAACCTCTGTTCGTTCTCCAGAAACCTTCAGTTGTACTAGAAACTTAGTTCTACTGATAAGCTTGCCTCACAGAATAAAATAGGGTAATGATAATTAAAGAGATGCAGTTAAAATATCATGTGATATTGGGATAGTTCTAAATACCTCACTAAGAGACAAAGTTTTTAAATGTTTATTTTTTTAAATTTTTTAAATCTTTATTTATTATTGAGAGACAGAGAGAGACAGAACATGAGCGGGGGAGGGGCAGAGAAAGAGGGAGACACAGCATCCAAAGCAGGCTCCAGGCTCTGAGCTGTCAGCACAGAGCCCGACGCTGGGCTCGAACCCACGAACTGCGAGATCATGACCTGAGAAGTCAGACGCTTCACTGACTGAGCCACCCAGGCACCCCGTGTTTATTTATTTATTTTTGAGACAGAGAGCATGAGCAGGGGAGGGGCAGAAGGAAGGGGAGAGAGAGAATCCCAAGCAGACTCCCTGCTGTCAGCACAGATCCTGGTCCAGGGCTCGATGTCACCAACCATGAGTTCATGACCTGAGCTGAAATCATGACCTGAGCCGAAATCAAGAGTCAGAGGCTTAACCAACTGAGCCACTCAGGCACCCCAGAATATGTAAAATTCTTAAATGTAAGGTTCTTAAGTTTTATGTAGGAAAGTTTGAACAGACGTTTTAAAATAGAAGAAATCTCAGTTTTGAAACTCAATGGATCATATAGGAAATGACTCTGGGGCCTTTTTCTGTGTTGTTAATGGTGACTCTTTTCTGAAGAAAAAGGACATGTCAATGAGAATTTTTAAAAGAGATTTTTCTAGAGTTTTCCCCATTTATGTTCATTCATCAATAGAAGAAACATTGTTAGAAATATCCCACTGGTTTTCTTTGATATGAATGATAAAAATGTATCTTTCAGTATATGAATTTTCAGAGACTGTTTAGTCTACCTTTCCAGACATGTTTATTTAAACTTTTTTTTTAACCTTAATTTTGGTTGGATTGCCTTTATAACAATGAAATTCAAGGTAAGGTTTCATAATTCTCTGTGCCATATCTTTTATAGCATTATGTTTGTCACAAATTTGACATTCCAGCAGGAACAATAAGGAATGTTTTTTTTTTCTTTCCCTCTTCATTTGAGGACTTAGGACAATTATGTGACCACAGTGGATAGAGCCAGAAAGCATCCAACAAGAACATGAGACTCTGATTCTGGCATTAATTCCATCGACAACTTGTCACTCAGTCAAAAGTATTTTTTTTTACATTTATTACTTTTTTTCTGAATATTTTGAGTTGACATTCAGACACTGCATATACCATCTTTGTGAAACAAAATAAAGATACCTGGAAACTCAGGGCACTAACCAGAGCAGAGATATCCAGAAACATGAATGAAAGCAAAGGCTTGCCTGGGTGGAGCTTTTCACATCATAGTAGTAAGCATCCTAAGCCTGTGCAGTGTTTCCAAGCATTTTACTCTCTGTGCTTTCTTCAAGCACATCAATCAAAAAAAAAAAAAAATAAACAAAGCTTACTCAAATGGCATGGTTTATGAAAAATCATTAAGAATTTAAGACAGACTAAGAGTGGTGGAGGTGGGGAGATGGGTGTGATGGAATAGGAAGGTATATCTTTGATTTGTGATGACGGTGGCCCTCATTTTTGTCACAGGTGTTTGATTTCATGTAACTTTGCCTTCAATCATTTTCCTTATTTCTGTTGTCATATCACTGAACAAAGAGTGCTTTAAGGATTTATTTAGACAGTCATCTCATTCCAAGTAACATAGTCACGTGAGGGGATTTATGCATGTGTTAATGCGAGTAGGCATTTATGAGAGAGTTACTAGGAATAATTGTATCAGCAATTTCTCTGTTACTTTTGACCTAAATCGAGCCTGCGCCTTTTTCCAGCCAGATAATTAGCTCTACTATTTCATTTCAAAATTACATTTTTTTCAGCAGAAAACAATTTCCTTAAACTATGAATGCTTTTGTTCATATATGTCCATGTATGGACACACACACACACACACACGCACACACACACTTCTTTCAAAGAGAAATTCAATGCATACTTCAAACAATAGTAGGTCTGAGTTTCTGGTTTAATTTGACCAGGCTGCGAATGAAGGATAAAGGAATGGCACTAAAATAATCTGGATACAAAGGCCATTGTCCAACGCAAGGTTAAGGGTAAGAAATAAAGGTTATCGTATATTTAAGTTCAAGAGACCAATAAAGATGATTAGCTTACAGCAAATTGAAAAGTTTGGACCAGGGGCGCCTGGGTGGCGCAGTCGGTTAAGCGTCCGACTTCAGCCAGGTCACGATCTCGCGGTCTGTGAGTTCGAGCCCCGCGTCAGGCTCTGGGCTGATGGCTCGGAGCCTGGAGCCTGTTTCCGATTCTGTGTCTCCCTCTCTCTCTGCCCCTCTCCCGTTCATGCTCTGTCTCTCTCTGTCCCAAAAATAAATAAAAAACATTGAAAAAAAAATTTTTTTGAAAAGTTTGGACCATAGCATACAACTAATTCCTGAATTTATTGAAACATGCGGACGTTTAAAAATATGCAAATTCTAGAACCCATACTAAATAAAGACAACTACTGAATCACATCTTTTGAGTCACAACCTCTGTACATGCAGCCAATGAGTCGTGTGTTTTTAAAGACTATATCCAGATGCTTCTGATGTAGCCAATCCAGACCTCTCAGAAACATGAAGAACAACAGTTAGAGGCGTTAATGAGCAGACATCTGTTAGTTAGAAACAGCCAGGGAGACACAAAAATCAGAAAGTGGGACAAAGGAAACTTGCCAGAGACCAGCACAGTATCACAGATTAAAAAAATGTACAATTTATTAGTCATATCTTGTTAGGTTATCCTGCAGTAACAAATAACCTCTGATTCTTAGTGGTTTACAACAAAAAAGGTTAGTTTCTTGCATGCATTAATTGGGTTGGTTGTGGATGAGCTGTGTAGAGCTCTGCTCTATGGATTTTCTCCATTCTAAGATCTAGTCCCTACTGGGATATGTTCTTGTGGCAGAGAGAAAAGGACTCACTGAACCACGTGGTGTCTCTTAAAGCTTCTGCTCAGACATGACATAAAATTTTTCATTCACATTCCATTGGCTAAAACCAGTCTCATGACCAAGCTTGATGTCAAAGGGGTGGGGATAGATTCTCCTTCAATAGGAAAACACTGCAAGTTACATAACAATATGTGGGGACACATAATCGTCTGAAGGTAGGAGACCAAATACTGGTACAGCAGCTGTAGTATAGGCCACTGAAATCTCCCTTAAAGAGAGAACTTGCCACGAGAAATGAAGTCATCCAACAACCAGTGGCCCAGTGGTTATTATGGGGAGTTTGTATTTTCTGTTCCTGTGATTCTGGGCTCTACAGGGTTAGAGATTCTGTTCTCTAAAGGAGGCACACTCTTTCTAGAAGACACAGGAAGGGTTCCATTGAGCAACAAGCCATAACTGCTTCCTGGGTAACTTGAACTCCCTTTGTAGCAGCCAGTAGGCCAGAAGACACATCTCCATTGTGGAACAGGTCTTACACCTGGATCGGCAGGAGGTGGCAGGGCTGCTGCCACATTATGGGGCAGAACGAAAAATGTGTGGAACCCCTTTTGGTATTCCCTTGCCCAATCGTGATTTTGAAGTGCAGTCCCATGCAGCAACCCTGGCCCAAGAAGGGTTTGGTTACCAGGGGTTCAGATGTCTCATGGGAAGGACTAGGCTCACCAAGTAAGCCACTGAGCCCAAGAGAAGTGTTAGCTGAGGGTGATAATGAGGTGAATTCAGAATAAATGGTGGAGGGAACAGAAAATGAGTATCACTTGCAGCCCCCGTATGAACTGCAATGGTGAGGGCTATAGTTTATTGCTCTAACTGTTCCTTTGTAAGTTTCCCCTCAGGAAAAGGAAGAGTCCTAAGGAAGAAGTCCTAAGAAGTCCTAAGGAAGCCATGAAACAGCTGTTTTTCCAAACCTGTAGGAGAACTTTTGCTGAGGGCAAAGGGTGAATGTGGCTTAGATCTTCCTCAAGAGAAACTTCTCCAAGGACAGCAGTGTTGGCCACCAGCTTTGTACAAGGTCATCAAATCTGGGGCAGTATTTTTGTCAAGGTCACTCTGTCCCTGGAAAGCTCCTGGCCAAGAGCTGAGCATGATGTGATTTGGGGCCTGGCTGTGTCTACCCCATGTGGGAGTCCTCTCTGGGTGGTCTTGGGGTCTGAGCTCCCCTATTGGCTGGCTGAGAATTTCCCATAGCTACACTGTGGTGGGAGGTTCTTCCCCTCCCACTCCTCCTCCTTTAGCAGATGTTATACTGCATTGTGACCCAGAGGCCAGCCCTGCCTATTCCTGCTCCCTTCCCATCATCCCAGGCATCTTTCTCAATACATCTCTCACACTTCTAGCCCCATCTAGCTTGGTGCCTGCTTTGGAGAGGGCATTAACTGACTTATGTGGGAATACTCATGCAACCAATGAAATTCAGAAACCAAAGAAGAGGGAAGGGAAAGCCTAAAAATGAATGTGAGACCCCAGAAATAATAAATGCTTGTGAAAATAGGGCAATCTCTTGCTTCACTTCAATGGTGGTTGGGGAGGTAGGACCATCTCCACTGTAGGAATACTTGGCTGGCAGTGAAAGTAATGTGAGCTAAAGAAAGCAGAGTCTTTTTGCAATAAGACTGTAACACCCAAGACAGATGAAGCCTGACACATCTCATGTTACAAAAATAAAAATAAGTTTCATAATCCTGAATTTAAACAAGTATGCTTCTTCTTACACAATGAAGACAATGCTGCAAGATCTAGTTGTAGGTTACTTTTTTTTCCAATAGAAAACAAAGCAAAGCAAAAGTATTGCCTGAATCAAGGGAGGTCATTTTCCCGGAAGTAATTGATAAAATATTTACAAACTCTTCCCCCAACCAAGTTATTGGCTAAATGCATAGGCCTGGACATGTGTGCTCTGCAGTCACTGAGTTGTGGGCTCGCTCCCTAGTGCCATCATTTACAAACCAAACAATAGTAGCTATTGATCCCTAACCCCGTTTCCCTATCTGTTAAATAATAATCCTGTCCCCATGGATCGTTACCAAGTTTACCTGAGACACTGTACATGAAGCTCTTAGGCCAGAGTCTGACTTAAAATATGCACTTAATTGTTTTGGCTTTAGAAGCCGTGCTTTTAAATCCTGTCCTCCTGAATTTTGTTTGTAGAGTCATCATGCACCTGGTAAGACTGTTTTTCAAGAATACCGTAAGACACCATGTAGCCTCAAGAAACTGCACGCAAAGTCAAAGCAAAATCTTGCATTCAACTCAAGGTATCAGGGTGAGCTAGACAAATATAGTCCTCATGTTCTCTTAACTTCCTTCAACAGTTGCTTCTGTTTTTCAAAGCACCTGTTGATTGCGACAGACAAACGAAGGTACAAAACAAGAACTTCAAAACTGCTTTGACAATGCTCTTCAACAGATTGTTACTTGTCTTGCTGTCTTCTTGAAAATCCATCAGCATTAATGTTTTGTGTCTCCTTCTGAGAACTGTCACCTTTCAGAGATGAAAACACAACCCTAGAAAAGGGTGAGCTAGCAAGGTGAGATGTCAGCTCTCAAAGTGACAGAGGTATTTGCTTCTCTGTGTGATGTTGAAGCCAACATGCCAATATTTCATAGCAGAGCCTTCCTTGAGAACCAATGGAAAAAAACAGTATCGCATTCCATCCATCCATCCGTCTATGTCCTCTTTCAAGCAAACTGAAGGATCACCCAAGAGTTTGTTGCTTGGATTTTTTTTTTTCCTGGAACCATTCTGTGGAGTTGAGCTCAAAAATTCATGTTTGACACAGATGCATCATCTAGTATTTCTCTACCTTCACAAACTTCTGAACCACCTGGAATTTTCTATGTTGATTCTTCAAGATGTATTTATCTGGTACCAGAAAAGGGGCACATTCAGCCATGAAGTAAATGGGGGGAAACCTGAAAGGAGAATGAAAGCCACTGCTGCAAAGGAGATAATAAAATTTGCCAGTGGGCAAGTTGACTGCCATCATCCGCTAATTACTCAAAGCTTTCATGTCAGGCATTGTAGAAGAAAATTAATATTTGGACTTCATTCATTAATATTATGACTTTAAAAGTTTGCATTTGATGTCGCTTCCCTTTTGCCTTCTCTTCAGATACACAAGGCTAAATGCCAATAACCTTGTGCTGCTTGCCCTACCAAAGTGACTCCTGCCTCAGAACTTGATCCTTTTCCCCTTCAACATTGGCCTCTTCTGAGTATCATTTCCAGCTAAAGTAATCTATGTGCAAGAAAAGTTGGCCATAAAATAGACCAAGAGGTTAGTGTGTTACAGCTTTTTCTATTTTGACAGGTAATATGCCTCAACCAAATGTCAGACTTTGAAAGGCATCATTAATTATATTTACCTCCATTTTTGGCAGATGGAACTCATCTCAAGCCCCTTGGGCCTTTAGGACTACAAGGGACTGTTCGCATTCACTCACCCTGAGCTTTGTGAGGGCAGGTATCTTGTCTTCTTGCTCCTTGCTGTAGTCACTAGCACATCGTAAGTGCTCAAACACGTGTTTTATGAAGGAACAATGAACCAAGGAAGTAAGTCCTCTGTGAGGATAGTCAGATCGAGGGCTTAGTTAGGGAGCTTGGTAGAGTTTTGTCATCTGTGCTTCCCAGGGAACCATTCTCCCTACTCCTGACGATGGAAAATTCCTGGGTGGGGACCAGTCCTCTTTACTCAGACCCAACCAATCCACCACCAGATCCCTGTGGCCACGAAGATTGTTGTAGGGACTGACAAATGCCTCAGGTAGGTCCAACCAGAGGAAATCCCGGGCACTGTGTGCAAGCTCAGACGCCCCTCATCCCTCTTGCCACCATGAAGGAAGATTAGTTGGACCAGGTCCGTGGCATTGTAGAAGACCTGGATCGGGTTATGCCCGCAGCTAGGTCAACCCTAAAACCCTTCAGTTATACGGTCCACTAAATTCCGTTGTGTCAAAGGCAATAATAGTTGGATTTGCTGACACATGCTTTGGAAAAAGTCCAAAGTGAACCAGTTACTAAATAAATGCTATTGACTAACTTATGTCAGAAAATGCAGTCGATGCCATCGGGAGCAGGAAATGAATGTATTGTACTTACTTCTTGCTTGTAAATATTCTTCCTACTTAACACTACAAGTGGGAGTAATAAACTATCTTGTATGTTTGTCCCATATGTATATATATTTTTTTTCAATCACGCAGTATACTTTGATGCGGAAACTTGGCTCCAGTAAAATTAAACTGTGTTCATATTTTCTTTCAAATTGTTCACTCACCATCGCCCTTAATGTCTTCTCTGAGTCTCAGTTGCTCATTCGAAGCTGTAAGCTATGCATTTCTTGCCTTAAGCTCTAACATTTATTCTCAGCACTTCATGTCCTCAGTGATACCTAATTTCTACTTTTGTGCCCCTAATATCTTAACTCTTTTAGATTTTTTTTCAGACATTAACTTCTTGTGTCTGGCTATTTATTGACACTTCTTGGATCTTAAGGCCAAGTGTTAAAAATGGTATCTTTACACACTTGTTTTGTCAACTGCTATGGTGAACGGTTATGGAAAAGCAAAACAAAACAGAATAAAACAGAAAAGAAAAGAAAAAAAAAAAACTGCCCCAAAGAGATAACACACAATTTCCATTAGCTCCAGATGTTATACTTAAAGTTGATATTCTTAAGCATCTAATCTGTTATTTCTCCTTGCTAGAATATTTCAGCACTGCCCCAAATTTGATACTTCAGAAAGACTATGACATATCTAATCAACCAGTGACTAATTTTCTCATTTTAGGTAGGAGGCACATGTTTTCTGAGCCTCAATTACCTTTATCTTCATAATGATGGAAGTACTTTCCAGGGTCGTTGTAAGAAATTAAAAGAAGATTAAAAATTTCAAAGTCACCTAGCAATGTGGCCAGTACAAATGGAAGTTGGACAAACATTAATTTACCAGGCAACTCCGTATCACTTTTTGTCTCTCGGTACCCAACTATAAAATAAATATCTTAATGATCAGTTTCCAGCCCACAGCACCATAAAGGAATATCAGTACAATTTGCTTATTTCCATAAGTGGACTTTGACAGTGATTGACATACGACATACCTCCAAATCCAGAAAAAACAAATTGCTCCAAAGTAAAGAAAAAAGAGCAAAAATAATTCATTTTTTTCTGTCATAATTATTGGTTGAGTACAATATACAGTTTGGCAAATCTACTGAATACATTTACGGTTATTATGTCAAACTTCATAATATTTAAAATTTTTATGAAAGTTAGGGTTCAGGGCAATCATGGCTAGGGAGTTATGCTTGAAAAAAATGTAACTTTTTAAAAATCTTTTTAATTTGAGAGAGAGAGAGAGAGCACAAGTGGCAGAAGGGCAGAGAGGCAGACACAGAATCTGAAGCAAGCTCCAGGCTCTGAGCGGTCAGCACAAAACCCAACATGGAACTTGAAATCATGAACCCTGAGATCATGACCTGAGCCAAAGTCGGATGCTCAACCAACTGAGCCACCCAGGTGCCCCACAAATTTTTAATCATTTCTAATGATTAAACATTTTTATGATTTTATTAAATCATTTTAATGATTAACATTTTTAATCACAAAGTACTTATTGTCAATAGTTTGAGGTTGATCATGCTATGATTCACTTGATGCTTATTCATAACAATAAAATCCAAGATATAATAATAAATTCATTATTAATAATTAAAAATAATAAAAGTAAAGGAAGTGTGAGCAGGGAATAGAGATTGTTAACCTTTATCAAAGTTATATGCTTATTAAAGAGTAGGCATAGAACATTCTACAGAGCATCTTTCAGAGACTTATTTTTACTAAGACATGACAACTGCTTTTAAGATTAACATATGTTATTATCTATGGCACTATGGAATTTAAAATTAAAATATTTCCTATGTCTGTACATAAATAAGATTTTCCTGCTTCTTAAAGTGTCATGGCTTGAAGAAAAGAGGGTATAGGGAAAATTCAAATCAAATCATGATATTCAGATTCAACTTAGAACATAGTTTACAGAACTTCACATCGTGGGAGATCTTTTCCAAAAATTCAACCAAAGACGGGGAGGTTCTAGAAAATATATTTTATTTGTGTCTTCAAAACTGACATAAGCTTTGAATGCGGTTTGAGAACATGCCAACTTTTTACAAATGAGTTTAGCTAACCATATGTGGCTCATTTTTTCCAACCTAGAAGTGGAAACTAGAAATACAGAATGTTAACATTTAATGGCCTTGAACCTCCTCAGCAGACAGGGCTAACTTCAGGCCAGTTTAAAGTATAATATGGGTTTGGCTTTCTCAAAGGTATAATTTTTACAGAGGAAGAAACAACTCTACGTTGAGGCATTTAATTCATTTACTCACTATTTATTCAAAAAGTATCCGAGGACTTACTTTCTGGCCGTGACCAAAGCCCAGGGGTCAGTATCCTCAGGGAACCACAGGCTATTGAACCAGCATGATTTCAGCACCATGTGGTTGGATGTGCTCTTAGAGGAAGTACAGAGCAGGTGGAATGGAAGAACGAGTCGTGAGGTCCTGACCATGACGGAGGGGCTGGGAAGTCCCATGGAGGAAGTGGCTTTTCAGCTGATACAGAGCATGAGTAAAACTTAATCAGAAAAGGGAGAGAAGTGGGGAGAAGAGAATTTGTGTGTTGACCGTGAGGATCTAGAGAAACCAAAAAATTATAGAGGTATTTGGGCAGAACTTGATCGAACCTGTTTGTTTTGTATTCCCAAAGGCTAAAATGACGCCTGGCTCAAAGAGGTCACCCAATAAATATTTATTAAATGAATGAATGCAGAAATATATGATTGGAAAAGTTCAAGAGTAACTCCTGGGTTTCTTAACCACCTGGATGGATGATAATGTTTTTCTTTTCTTTTTCTTTTTTTTTAACGTTTATTCATTTTTTTTTAATTTTTTTTTAAACATTTATTTATTTTTGAGACAGAGAGAGACAGACCATGAACGGGGGAGGGTCAGAGAGAGAGGGAGACACAGAATCTGAAACGGGCTCCAGGCTCTGAGCAGTCAGCACAGAGCCCGATGCGGGGCTCGAACTCACATACCGCGAGATCGTGACCTGAGCCGAAGTCGGACGCTTAACTGACTGAGTCACCCAGGCGCCCCAACGTTTATTCATTTTTTGAGAGACAGAGAGAGACAGAGCGTGAGTGAGGGAGGAGCAGAGAGACAGGGAGACACAGAATCCAAAGCAGGCTCCAGGCTCAGAACTGAGAGCACAGAGCCCAATGTGGGGCTCAAACTCACAAACCGTGAGATCATGACCTGAGCCGAAGTCAGGTGCTCAACCTACTGAGCCATCCAGGCGCCCAGGATGATAATGTTGTTCAATGACAGTCTGCACTATTTCCCATATAGTCTCCATTTTCTTAATTTATGATAAAGGAGGAAGGAAAAATCTGTGAGTCCTCAAACATTATTAATTCCTGTCCTTGTTAGAAGAGTTAATAATTTGAATTCAAGGATCAACTTAATCCCCTCTTCTCCGTCTCCACTGTCCTGCTTTGGTTTAGATGCTCATCATTTCTGGGCTCAATTAATGCAATGGCTTCTTAGCTGATCTTTTTTTTTTTTTTTTTTTTTTTTTCCACATTGCTGCCAGATTATCCTTGTAAATGCAGATTTGTTCATGTCACTCCCTAAATTAAAACTCCCTGATGGCTTTTCCATTTCTTCGGACTAAAAATGTGCAATTTCATATAACACTCAAGGTCTTTCAAATATTCAGATCTTATGCTAAGTCTCAACTGCGACATTGTCCCTCCTTGATTTTAAGATTATCCTGATATAACATGTTCCCACCTTCACTTTGTTCCAGATTGTTGACTCAAAGGTAAAGTTCAAGACCAACCACATGTCAAGTGTGGCAATGAGTCTTGAGGAGACAGACAGGTTACATCATGACCCCAGGCAGCAGTCACGCTGCTCTGTCTTCCTGAACTTCTTCCTTTGGCTAAATCATGTTTTAAGATCTAATTCAGATATAGTAGTCTCTTCGAAGGAGGCTCCCATTATCAGCCAGGCTTTATCAAAGTTGAACTCAATTACCTCCCGTCTGGGCTGTCAAGGGGTTCTGTGCTTCTCCATATCAGAGCCCTTCCTTTATGGCACTCTACAGTTGTCATCTGTGAGTGGACCTCCTCTATTGGTCTGTGAGCCCCTTGAGGGACAGACCATCAACTATTTCCAAAAAGAAGAAAGTAGGTAGGGATAATGGAAGGGAGGGAAAGATATGACTCATGAAATATTGTTTGATATTTTCGGGAACCTTCTCTTCTTTAATTTTTTTGGCTTAGGATTCCCCAACCATTATTGGAAGGATAAAAGCTGAAATGACACTATGAGACTCAGGTAAGATTATCCAAGAAGTATTTTCACTGTTAAAACAAAATGGAAGCGGGGCGCCTGGGTGGCTTGGTCGGTTAAGCGTCCGACTTCGGCTCAGGTCATGATCTCACGGTCCGTGAGTAGTTCCAGCCCACGTCGGGCTCTGTGCTGACAGCTCAGAGCCTGGAGCCTGTTTCAGATTCTGTGTCTCCCTCTCTCTCTGACCCTCCCCCGTTCATGGTCTGTCTCTCTCTGTCTCAAAAATAAATAAACGTTTAAAAAAATTTTTTTAATAAAAAAAAAACAAAATGGAGGCTCTTAATAGCTACCTGTCATATTGTTTGTAGATAATTTTTATTTTATTTAACAGATCCATGGGTTAGATTGGATTCTTCTTTAACTTTGTAAAACATATTGATTAACAGCCATAGCATTGTAAATACCCATAGTCAACAGGCCAAGCTCTCTGGCATGTCCACACACGTATGTTCTAGAGACTAAATTGTAACTGTGTGCTTCTGAGAATTAGTTATGTTTGCTGTCAATCCTGCTTATGTTTACTGTGCTTTGGGCCATAGCTATATAGTTTTAAATATTATATAAACCAAAGAATATGAGTGTGAATAATTAGTGAGAATTTCCCTAGGAACTCTGTTGAAAAACTCTGTTGACTGCTTCGAAGATTCTCAATAAAAGGAGACTTAATAATAAAAAAAAAAAAAGGTCTACATGGATGACATGAGATTAAGGTAAATCTGTGAAATCTAAAAGGACTCTGAATTGTGCTTGTTTTTCCAAATGTCTTGAAATTCTGGCACTGCTTTTAAGAAACTGAAGCCACATTAAAAAGGGAAAACTAATGAGCACATATTAAGCACGAAGTTTTTATAGAAGCGGAATCGGGGAAAATATACACAAGCGAATGACTCTGTTGCAAAATTTGGTGAACGATGTGTATTGACAACCTTGAATTTTAGAAAGTTTTGTATGTGCAGGGCACCTGGGCGGCTCAGTTGGTTACGCGTCCGACTTCGGCTCAGGTCATGTTCTCGAGGTTCGTGGGTTCAAGCCCCATGTCAGGCTCTGTGGTGACAGCTCAGAGCCTGGAACCTGCTTCAGATTCTGTGTCACCCTCTTTCTCTGCCCCTCCCCCACTGGGACTCTGTCTCTCTCTCTCTCAAAAATAAATAAACATTAAAAAAAATGTTTTTAAGTGTTGTATGTGCTTATGTGTTTCTCTTCTTGATATTTCTCTATTTTTTTACTTTTGTTCAATCAGGTCTCAATTATATTAGATCTTCTATATTCATATTCTACAAATAAATCCGCTAGCAAAGAACCTGGCATATAGTAGATAGTAGAGGCACAGTAAGTCTCAAAAAATGTTGGTTTCATCGCTCCGTCCTTCCCCTAATATTATGCAAGACTTAAAGATAATTGATTCAAAGGAAGTTACTTTAGAAATAACCATTCTAAAACATCAAATTTTCCTTGATATATACTATTGCATACAGCCCAAAAAAATAATGCGGAATATTAATTCACTCACGGAAAATTATTTAAGCCATTACATTTTTAAGTCACTTTGGAAATGGACCCTGGAAGGAGAGCACATTTTCTTAGTGGTGATAGTGTGCAAAACAATGTTCTCAGTTCAGGAAAGAGCCAGACAACTCAGGAAAAGCAGCAGATTCCATGCTCTTCAGTACTACTTCAATATATTTTCTCTTCTGAGAAGTGACATATCAGTAGCTGGGAAACTACGGAATTTCCCAGACTAGATCATTACCTATGTCGCTACATTAGAATCTGACATCATCATTGAAAGCTGCTGATAATGTATGCAAAAATAGGAAAATTTATACCTCATTTTGTAGAGCCTATATTATCCAGGATATTGGCATAAAGGGATTGATATAGCCCAAAGTTACTAGACATGCATTTCACAGCCAGAAAAATGAGTTTTCCTTGAATCTGTAAAACTTCCAAGGCCATAGTCACTCATTCATTTACCTTCTAGAAGAGAGATGATAAGATTTGCCAAGCCAAAGGAGAAGACTGTAATAAGAAAGCTTTAATGTCAGTTCTATCTCAAATGTGAGGCATTCACCCCTCGCAAAGATTTGTAGTATGCGCCTCTCTTGAAAATGGCATCTTAAAATTCAATGGAATGATGCTCTAAATTTCTTGAATAAAAGATCTCAAAACCTTTGTGGAAAGTACTATAGATGCAGAGTATTTGAGCACAGTGAAATGCCACTTGCAACATAGTCTGCTCCGTTCCCAGAAAAAGTTTGTAGTTTCAACAGAGTTACGGAGTGACAGAGGAAAATTTCCTTTGGAAAGATCAGGAAACTCTAGACATGCCTGTACAGAACAGTGGTGGAAATGATCTCTCAATGCGTAAAAATACAGAGTTCTCGCATCTTCTGTATCAGGCCAACAATCACCCAATGTCTTTCTAGATAGTATTTTCAGATTATCTGAATTCAACTTAAAGTCACCCTTTTTAAGAGTGAGGGTGGCACTACATTCACCCATGGTGTACACCTCATCGTGACTCTTTCAAAGTTTTAAGACCCCCTGGTTTTGGTAAATCGCAGCCCAGGCCCTCAGCAGAGCACCCGCAGGTCTGTTTCACTGAGAAGAGTTTGCCCCCTAACGGGAGACTCCTTTGTCTTTCTCTCCAACGTTGAAGTTCTCCACATCGTGAACTGTGTCCTTTCTCTGGTGTCTTGACTCAATCTCCCTCAGTAGAATTTTTCAATATAATATGCTAATTCCATAATCTCAGAGATTTTCCTTTTTGGGTGTTCAGATTCTTCTTTATCCCTTTACAGCTGTTTTCACTCTTCTTGAGCACAACTTCTTTTTGGAATGTCCCGTTGTTGTTGTTGTTGTTATTTGGCTTCCCTGCCATCATCCTTTTTTACTTTTCATCATTTTCATTGCTCCTACTTAGTATCTTCACTGACTTACTACGCCTCATGCTTCAGTACAAGTCAAGGTCCTGTTTTCCTTATTTCTCCTTTTTCCGACAAAAGAAATAGCATTTTTAAAGACTTGAACGCTCTTTATTTATATGATTTCGAATTTAATATTCCACTGTCTCTTGTAGCCTGAGACATATATTTGCTCTCCCTCTACAATGCTGGATATTTCCAAATGGATATTTCTTTGACACTCAAGGTCAATGTGAGCTCAGCATCATTTCCCTGTTCCTTCTATTGATACTTAGTCCTCTATAGGATCATCAGTCTATCAGTCACAGAGAACTAAACCTTCCAAACAATTTGACACCTAGTTTCTTCTTATATGCATACATTCAACTGGTCAACAAATCCTTCCTCTTCTCCTTGGATTTCCTATTTTCCAAACCATCTGCAAGGTTCATATTAACTTTCAGGATTGACCACTAAGTGATACTCTTAATTGGATTCTCTATCTCAGTTTTCCCGAATACTAATCATTAACCTGAAAAAATAGTTATAAAAAAGAAATAGGATCACCTCACTTCGTTTCTCTAGAAATATGCAAAATAGAGTCCATCTCCTCTGTAAGGCAATTCAGGCTTTGCATGATCTGGCCCGACCTCCTTTCCAATTTTCTATCATCCACTCACATAGTTCTCTCTCCTGGGAGCCTTTCCTTTCCAAACTACATTTCCATTTGAAAAAAGTCATAATAGGGGTGCCTGGGTGGCTCAGTCAGTTAAGCAACTGACTTCGGCTCAGGTCATGATCTCGCAGTTCGTGAGTTCGAGCCCCGCGTGGGGCTCTGTGCTGACATTCAGAGCCTAGAGCCCATTTTGGATTCTGTGTCTCCCTCTCTCTCTGCCTCTTCCCCGCTCACGCTCTGTCTCCCTTTCCTTCAAAAATAAATAAACATTAAAAAAATTATAAGAAAAAAGTCATAATAAATTTCAAGTCCATCAGGGTCTAATCTGAATGTTGTGTCTTCCCTGAATATCATCCTTTCATCAACATGCTCTCTCTCCTTAGCTTGAATTTCTTTCGTATTACTTGTCACTTTCTGCCTTACATTATAGCCATTATATAAAACATGAGACTCTGGAATTTTTGAGGACGGGGATCAAACTTTGTTCATTCCTTTATATCCTATGGCATGTGGTATGCTTTTTTGAGCATAAAAAAGTAATGGGTTAATATTGAAGGATTTAAATTAAATTCACTCATTAATTAAAAGAAAAATGTTGTTAATTATATTCATGCATTATTTACAGGTGTATTAAAGTGTTACAACTATCTAGAAACTTTGCTTCACTAAAATAAGTCTGGCAGACCAATTTTTTTTTTTTAGTGCAAGTTTGGTTTGGAAAGAAGTGAGTAGATAAAGTGAAACAGAGAGAATAAGAACATTATGTTGTCCAGAAATTCCCAACTCCTAAAGAGAACTGAACTCAAGATCCACAACTGAATAGTCAAACCACTTTTTTTTTCCAGGAAGTACCTACGAAGTGGGGAAAAAATTTTATAAGCTATGCATCTGCAGAGAAGGGCACTATAGATTACACACGCATTCACACACACACACACACACACACACACACACACACACACACACTGACATACTCGGATACACACACACATAGTGCACACACATGCTTTTGCCAATCTTTTTTGGAAATTTTGTTTTTGGCTCTGCTCTTAAATCATCATGCAACCACTAGGGAATTCATTTCCAAATAGAGTCAGTCACTTTTCAAACGGGGTAGTAATACCTTAACCCAACAATCCCTCAGTATATTTGTGGCATTCCAGTGAGAATGTAAAACAAGGTCAGGTTATATTCATAAAGTGTTTTTTCCTGTTTGACAACAAAAATCGTTTCACAAACCTTTCTATTGAATATACCACCTCTGCAAACTGGTAAAGCTGAGAACTGCACTCCTTGGTATTTTTAAAGTCCATTAAAAAAAAATGCCTGCAGTTCTAAAAACCAACCTTCCATCCCTCATTCATAGAATCAATGTGACATGTAAATGTGAATCACTAGAGACGCTACTTAAGAACCAAATACTCATTCATGGATGCATTAGTTGCTCTAAATGGGGTAGCCAACGTGCGGTCTTTATCCCCAACAGGTTGTACATCCACTTAATGCACCCAAATGTAATAAGGTGATAGACTGAAAGACAGATGCTACCGATGGCCTACACAGAGGCCAGAAGCTTGGCTCCCTATTTTCTAGAATGACTTTCCGGGAACAAGTCACTTTCCCTGATTGGTTTCCTTCAGACAAAATAATTGAATCTAATGCTCTGTGTCAACGCAAGCACTTGGATTATTTGCTTTATGGTGCACCCCTTAGGGGCTTCAGGGTCCGGTGTTAAAATTCGCCTTTGATCAGGCCTCATCCTCTCTTACACATCTTTATTCATAACAAATTGGAAGCTATTATCACAACATATTAGCAACAGTTTTAATGCCCACGGTGCATCTTCAAATAAAAAGAAACAATTTCCTCATGATAATGGATGCAGTATCTTAGTTGGCCTCATTATAATATTTATCATCTGTTATTTGTCGCATGTGAGAGCACAATGAGCCGGTGCCTTACCCTAGTGAAAGATACACACCCCCTCAGGGCTTACAGTTTATTGGAGAGCACATTTAAATTCAAGCTCTACCTTATTAAAATAAACCCTTCTATGCACATCCAAGAAGACCAGGGAGATGTGACTTCATGGCTGCCTTATTGAAAAAGGAGTTTCTTATTTACTGAGGAATGGTTCAACTTAAGGAACATAATTAACTTAATGATTCCTTGGCAGAGTTCCCTGCCCCCCACCCTCCATTTGTAACTGTCATTTGCGGGCACCTGTTTCAGTTTTCTCTTAAAGAGTTTGCCTTGAAAAATATTAGGATTTGAATCCAGACTGAAATCACCAAAAGAGATTTCACTGGATTCATTTCATTTAAAAAATGGGAGATGAAATATTGTAAGTTTTAGATTAAATTGGGAATACATAAGACACAGTGTTAAATATTCACACATTCCCCGACCACTCAATTTCTTGATATCTCCTCCCAAAGATACCTTGTTTCTTCTTATCTCAGCTGCCACTCCTGAGGTCAGACCCGGACCTTTTGATTTCCAATACCTTCGCCCTCTCCATAAAGTCAATGTAAACATCTGCATTATTGACTACCAACATCTATCTTTCTGGCTCGCTACCTCTGCTTGGCTAAGCTCAAGTCCTCTTTGTCATTTATTTGGCAACTCCTATCCACCGGGCTTTGCAATTTTCTCCGTATTCCTCCTCAATTGCTGAAAAGATTGCCTTGCTGTATACAGCTTAAGTTCATTATTATCACTCCCCAGCACATACCCTCAACGCCCTCATCCCTGTACTTCAGTGTTAATGTGAAAAGCTCGGGTCGGTCAAATGTGGCGTCATGGTCAGTTGGTTCAGGGGCATGGCAGGCAAGGTTGTCATCATCACATGCACAAGCGACCCCATGCAACCACCAGGTTTGGTGAGTAGCCTCCTCCCATCTCTTTGCCATAACATTACTAGGTCAGCCTACTGAAGGCCCATTTAAGGGGACGCCCCCTTGCTCCAATGCCCACAGCTGCATTTGATTCAAAAATATGTTATAATGTGACAACGCCAAACATATTCAACCTTATTTTCTGCTTCTATACTCACCAATATCCATTCTCATCCGATGCCCTCCACCAAAATACAGACACCTGATTAATGAATCTATATCCAGTTAATTCATTAAACCCATTAATTCTTGAAGACCTGTTTGACACAGGCAGAGTGCTAGGTCCTAGTCGTTCAACAGAGAACATATTTATCTTTCCCAAAGTGGGAGCTGGATGATCAGGATGGATACCACGAAGAGAGCAGTGACGTGAAAGAGAAAAAGAAAAGAAACCTCCTTCAGATGCCATCGAGTGACTAATGCATTCTTCTGGTGAAAGCTACCCTTCCCATTTCTTCTAATCCTACCTGTTCTTTAAAACCCAGCTGCAATTCATTCCCCAGTACCATTCAATCCAATCCCCCTGATAGCTGATTTCTCTAAGCTTCTCTAGTTCTTATGCCAGCAGAAGTGCAGAGAAGATAGACTTTATTCTTCTAATTCATTTCATAGTTTCAATGTTTTGTTCTCCACTAAGGTAAAGGTTCCTAAAGTGAGGTGGGGACCAGTGCCGTTTCGTAGGTTTGTTTTTAACAGTCTTCATGAAGTCTTGAACATGTGGGACACTGTCCTATTAATGTTTCCTTCTAAACTATCGAAATAAGCACAGGTAAACATTTTACCACGGAGAGTTACATAAGCACCACTAATTGAATTCTGCGTGATGAGCAAAGGCAGTGCTTTGAATTTTTCGGGCCACATTTAGTGAGTTTAGATAAAGCTAATGCATTGTTTTTGGTGGGTATTAATGAGTTTTTCCTAACAATGGTAGAAGAAACGCAGTCATAACAAGTTCCGTAGTTTTCTCTTGTGTTACATTTAAACTTTGGTAAAATCCAGGCAAACAAGACTCTTCCATAAGGATGGAGGTACAAATGCAATTGCATTGTGCACACCAGCTCTCTAAACAGAAATCGGTGTTTTCCACCACATCTCCCCACCCCACCTCAACCCCGAAAGCATCATTAGCAGGAATGGTAAATAATAGTAAACAACATCCCCTTAGACAGTACCACCAAGTTCAGAACACAAAACAAAACAAGACCGCACAACCGTACCTTGACAGATACATGTGGAAAGCCTGTTTGCAAATCATTTCTTCCAAACCTCTTTTACCCTCCGTAGGACCCAGTTTTCTGGAAGGAATGGAATGTCGTATCTTGATATCTGATATCTTCCTTCATAAGACACAAGCAGGCTCTGGAGCAGAAACGAATGGCTAATTGGGGGCAAGAAGGTGAATCCAGAAGAACTGGTCACCTCAAAGTAAAGCATTAGTGACTGAACTTGCACAACGGGCAGGGTTTGATGTGACTGAATGCATGATGGCGACTGAGTCATTCTTGCCTTTTGAAGTCATCCTTAAAATCAAGCGAACTAACACTTCCCATTTCCCTTCAGAGATACAGAGACTATTCACAGTAAATCAGGTGACAGAAACTTTGGTTCACATCCAGTTTTGTGGGGAGACACAGTCATTGAGTAATTTGTCTAGCTCAATGAAAGTCGGTGATCTATGTGTCACATTCCCTCACATGAGGGGAACTGCCAGTGTTCCCGCCAACTTGGATTTATAAATCATTTGGTTTTTTCTTCCTTAGGAGCACTGAGTGTCGTCATACATGCCTTATGATGTGTTTCTACACACATACCCCCATTTTACAAATTAAATAACTGGATAACGAGGAACACAAACTAAAGAGAAGAGTCGGAGGTAAGATCACAGAGGCACCTGGAAGCATGGGCTCGATTCTCGGCCATTGTTAAGGGCTTGCTCTGAGTGGCTTGAGAAATGATAGGGAGTTTTCTCCTTACGTGCTGTGCTGGTGTGAGATAAACGTGACTATAAGCAGATGTCACCCTGCAGCTCCAAGTTCATGGCTCTACAACAACCCGAGCTTTTTCCTGAAACCAGGAATAGTGTCCTCACCCTACCAATATATTTTTGGGGAATGCATCTTAAACACACGTTTTAAAAAACAGAAAAGTTGCTATAAATGCGCACTTATTTCAGCAGTCCCTACTTTACTCTGCACCAAGCAAACTGACAGGATACCTCGTGGAAGTAACATCTAAATTAATCAGTCTTTTATATTTATGCAAAATACCTGTATTCCTCAAATGATATGTGTACCACAATGTCCTTGTGAATACACAGTATTGTGTGATTGGACCCAATTTATCAATGAAAGAACACACTCTGATTGGTAAATTGACTGGCAGACTCAATTCCAGAATGTTCCACGTCTATGACAATCTGCCTGTTTGTATCATGCCACATGACTTACATTTGAATGGAGGATTAACGACACCAGATAACTACATTTAATGAAATGTCACAGTGTATGGACTAAATTACTCATAATAATGATAATGATAGCAAAAACAAAATTATAACCATCTATGTTTAAGACACTATCTTGTATATGAACTATCTCCATACAGCCATATGAATTAGGAACTATAATAGTCCCCATTTTGCAGATGGAAAGATGAACTTTAAGAAGCCTAAGTAACTTGTCCAAGGTCTCACAGCTTGAAATTAAGTTGGTTTTGAACCAGGCCTGCCTATCCCCAGAGCTTTTGCATAGTCTTAAAATGTATGGGACATGGGGAAATTTTTTAAAGAAAAAAATTCCAAAAATAGTGTCTTAGAATATAGATATGCTGGACAACATGGCCTCGTTCAAACAGGTTTGCCTCTCATGGCCCTGACATAGATGCTTCTCACAATCAACAAGCAGAGAGATAGTCACTGTGAGCTGTGGGCACCATAGGGACTTTGTTCTCCTATGACCCACCAGTCCCAGGTACCATGGACCAGCCAACACATGATAGGAACATGGACTTTCTCCTGGCCTTAACTACTCAGGGACATACTCTGACATTTATCTGCTCCATACAGGCCCCAGAATCAACCCACATCCTTTTGGTCCACACCAATACCTTCTCCACTGTTTCTGTCTATTCCTGTTCCACAGCCAGATGGGACACAGCTTTCCCAATTTTTACTACCTGATAATGTGCAGACAATGTATACTAAAAATAAAGAAAGTAAGTGATTAAATCATGAGCTCTTAGAGCCTGGAGAACTCTTATTGCTTTAGAAGAAGTGATATAGAATCTATGACTTTTATAGAGAAGAAAAGCCTTTCTGAGACCATACTCAACTGGAAATGTCACCTGCCCAAAGTTGAGACTCTAAGCATCTCTCATGACTTGAAACATCACTAACTGCAGGGTAAAGAACCCCAGCCCAACCCACTGGAGAGGAGCCATCTGGAGCAGACAGCTTTGCAGTATCCGCATTGGAGGAGGAGGAAATTTACAAAGTCCCTACCAAAGATAAATAATTGTAATAAAAACTGTAGAAATACACGGGATGAAGTTGCTATAGTTAAGTCTGAATTTCAAGAAATTGCTGAGAGATTGCACACTCAGACACTTAAACAACTCTGATGTAAAATCCATAACAAAAGAAATAAAATACAACACAGATGGGCGTGGTGGTGTTCAACACAAAAGAAGATTGGTAGGTTGTAGGACCCAGATACCTAAGGAAGCAGATTTGAGTTTAATCAGCAATGGCACATTTCCTTTGACCACAGCCAGCTAAGGAATTCTCTAGCTCTTTAGAGAACAGTTGATTGAAATTTGATTCTTGCATTGTATGTTATAGAATATGTTACTTCTTGCTTATATAATTATGCTACAGGTAACAAATTATATGCAATAATCCTTCTGTAGTGTGGCAATTTTATTTAAACTTTTTTTTCCTAAGTCCTGTGTTAAGAACTCTTCAGGAATCTTTAGGAAGGGGTGTTGGATAGACTGGATTGCACTCAAAGACTCTAAGACTCTCATCTTGATTCTCATTCTGTCCCGATCATCTTGTGCATTAACTTGGAACAAGAATAATGTCAAGAAGTACTGATTAAATAATGGACCAAATAAATAATCTCACAAAAGTAGTCAAGAGAGTGATGCTCCAGGTAGGCAAACTTGAGATTCAACTTCTCTTAACACTGGTCATGTGACTCATTAGGCAAGTTTCCAGATGTATTTAAGGTTGTCTAATAATAAACTTTAGGACAAAGTTTGCCAAGTCCACATTTATGAAAAGACAAAGATATAACAAGATTTCAATCCACATCTTTGTCTTTTCAGTTATCTTTGTCTTTTCAGGGCTCCTGACAGAGTCAACCCTGTGTGAACTTCCCTTTCAGTCTCTGGATTGATAATCTTTGTCTTGGGTTACCTAATCCTCTCAAGCAACAAGGGTTCCTTGGTCTACTGGACATTACTGTTACCCAGAAGGTGCTACTTACAATATTTAATTTACAAAGAAAGTCAGGGAGATGTCCTTACATCTACAAGGAAAATCCCCAATGTTCTGCAACACTAGTCTTTCCTTTCATTTAGCCACAAACATCCTAGATCACTGCTCTAAAGCATTATTCATGGAGATGCTTTGAAAATTTCTCTTCAAAGGATAATGATTGTGGGTTTCGTGTGCTGCTGCTAAGGGAGCTGAACAAGAGTCTTTATGTTGTAAGTAATCAAAGGGATACCTTTGGGACAACATCGCATGTTGAATGGTATAGAACAGAACAGAATAGAATGGAAATTGAATCTCAGAGCTAGAAGTTGCCCCAACCCCCAGAGTACTTAGTTCTGTGTTTTGTGAAGTGCTCTGACAGATAGAAGCCCCTCTAATGGTCAGTGTGTGAATTAAGAGTTTCATAGTCAAGTCATGAAGAACAGACAAGTTAAAGACAGTTCAGCAGGTTTTTAACTGCAGGTCACGAAGATAAACACCATGCAAATGTGTATTGTGACCGTCCAAGAAGATTTCACAGTTTATAGTTTCCCAAGCTATTTTTCTGGGAATTTCACAGAGCTATGAGCCTCCTCTGGGGAATGGACTTGTAGTTAGTGGTTTTCAAACCCGACTGCACATCGGATCCACCTGAAGACCTGTAAAAAATGGTAGTGTAAGGATTCATCCCCAGAGAGATCTATTATTTGGTCTGGGTCAAGGTCCTGGGCACTGGTATTTAAAAAGCCTTCCAGGGTCTCACGATGGGCAGCAGGGTTGAACCTCCCAATGCTTTCATGACCCCCACAAAAGTTAGGGATTTGAGAACATACCCATTTCATCTCTAAAAGGGGCAATACATTATTTATCACACTTTAATAAGAGAGTCGATCAGAAATTAGAAATCCATTGTCTTATTTTATGATTCATTACCAGCTACTGGCAGATGGGACAGCTCATGTTTGAAAGAAAAAGAGGAAGCTCTAATCTGTGAGGAAAACTACTGCAAAAAAAAAAAAATAGGTATGATGTGGACTTTGGAGTACGTGTGCAGCTGAGTGAGTGAAACTTCTTCTTTCAGCCGAGAGTTGGTGTCACTAGTCATTAATAGTTTTGTAGGTGGAGTTGGGACTGGTCTTGCCCCTGGATTCTTAGCAAAGCTATGCCGGAAACTATTCGTTTCCTTACCTGGATGGTGTACTTCCCTATTTACTGTGTGGTCTTGAGTTACCTGTTAAGGGAAGTCCTTGTTTCAATACTGCTGATAAACTCACACTCAGCAAGCATCATGGTGGAAGTCATTTCATGACAATTGTCTCACGGAGCTCTATAGGCCGTTGTAGAAATTGGCTGAAATATGCCCCAGAAGAGTGTCCCTTAGGAGGCGCACAAAGGGGTCACTCACCTGCCCAGATAAGTTTGGAAATAAAAGCCTATCCAAAGGATGAAATAAGAACTCCACTAAGTTTCCCTGATGGACTTACAAAGTGAACAGTCCAATTTTTTTTTTCTCAAATTAAATAAACAAAATCTGTTATCTTTTTAAAGGCCACGGATTATCGTTCTCCTCCTGGCACTTGTGACTTCATTATGTCTATGCTGCCAAACGTGTTCCTTTTTTCCTACGTAGCAGCAGGATTATGGAATGGAAATCCACAAATTTTGATTTGAACTCTCTGATGGTCAATCGGTATGGGTCAAAAGAAAATTTTCGAGAGAAAAAAGACAGCTTTGCGAATGCTGAGACCGAATCCCTTTTCCCGTCCCGGCGGGCCCTTTCCTCTCCTCTTATACCAAGCATCCTGGGAATGAATGTCAGCTACGCTTCTGCCAATGCTACGAACAGATGTGCCACTGTGCATAAAGGTAGCGAAGATCTGTTTAAAACACCGCCTATGGAATTGTCCCTGTGGGTGTGATTATAAGGGGGAGATGTTTGGGAGGGTGATGGAGACTAACAGAAAATGACAGCTATAAAAACCTTTCGATGCCTGTGAATAGACAGTACCACCAGAAATACCATAGGTTACCTTAGAAAGTGGGATGAAACCGGTCTATCCAAGCTAACTAAAATTTGTATATAGATCTGTATTCGATCAAGTAGAAAGTTACCTAGGAGAAAGCAGAAAAGAGGCTCTCGGCTCAAGCAGCGGTCAAGGGAAGCTGTGAGGGCCCACTCTGGGCCTCTGTGGATTGTCTTCTCCCATCATGCCTGGCACCGATATGCGTTAGTGGCCAGGCGCAGGCCACGGTTTACTGACTCCCAGTGCAAAGCAGGGAGTGTGCCAAGATTGTCCTTCCCAGAGAGAGAGGGAAGGTGAGCCAGGCGAAGCCCACTCAGTACCCAGAGAGTGTCCAAGAGGATAGGAAGCAGCACAGGCAGAAGTGAGAGGCTGGCCTTAGTTACCAGATGGCACTCCATGATTTTTGTCTATGTGTGGTTTCAGAGGTGCTGGTGACCCCAGTGTTGTCTTTCTCCCATAGTACTGACTAACCCGTAGCTGCTAAGGCCTTTCCCACCACAAATTTATAAATGTGGGGATTTCTGGGGAACAGCTGGAACTCAGAGGAGGGAATAGCTATTATCCCGTAATGTTCTTAAAAGGGAGGGCCCAGAGACACCCAACTGTGAAGGGAAAGAGAGGAAGCGAGACAAGTAAATGTCATCCCAGAGCCTGAAGGAGGGTATTGTCTCCATCCAGCTTACCCCGAAGTGGGTTCTGATGGCTTTTTCTTTCTTCTATATTTTAATACAGCCGCAATCGCTTTCATTGAGGATAATGAATTTAGATGAGCGGGGGCTGGAAATAAATCCAGAGGTTGTTTCAAAGGTTACTTATGAGAAGCAGATGTCTCCATGGAGGAAATCAGTGGCATTTGGAAGCAGGGATCATGGGTACCTAATACCATAAGCCCAGCTCAGCAGTGGGCAAGGCTCAGTGCCTGTGCCTGCTTGCTCTCCGGGCTCCTGCACAACGCCATTTGCACGGGTCTTCAGAGAATTCTCCGTCGCATCGAAGCTCAGAACATTTACCTCCTACAGATCTGCTAATAGCTGGCAGTTTTCTTCTCAGCTCATCTACCACCATAGCTCCCATCCTTGGCTATTCTTTCAAAGTGGGCTGTTGCCGGGAGCATAAAAACTTTCAATGCTTTCTTGGCTTCACTAACTAAGTCTCACTCCTGATGGATTTTTCACGCATGGCAACAAAGTTTCTCAAGAATCTGGGTCTCCTCTTTTTACCTGGGTCCTGAAATCACAGCCAGGAGAAGGACGTGTCGCTCAGAAGATGATGGCTCTTCTGGCCAGGGAAGAGTAGGCAGGGAACAGGTGTTCCAAGTAGGCACCATGAGATGGAAAAAGTAAGAAAGAGCAAACCCTACGAGGCATAGGTTCCCAATGGAAGCAGGGACAGTTTTGCTCCCCAAGGGGCATTTGTCAATGTCTGCAGACATTTTTGACTGTCATGACTCCAGCAGGGATGGCTCCTGGCATCTAGCAAGTGGAGGCCAGGGATGCTGGTAAACATTCTGCAAGACATAGGACAGCTGGCTCCGCAGAGTTATTGCCAGGCACCTACCCTTGGGGCTCCTGAAATTTTGTGAGATGACGACACATCATCACTCTCCTTTTGTGCCCATTCTTCCGTCACTTCAGCAATTTGGAAGATATCCATCTTTTCCTTCCCAGTGTTGCTCTGAGTGTGGGGCCATGGGGTTCAGTTAGAGGGAGCTAAGTCGAAATGTACTCTCTGTACACTTCCTGACCCAAAGAACACCCCGTGTCCCGACACATACCGCTTTCCCATCGCTGTGTTGCTTTTAAACAGTCCTGCAGAAAACATCATAAAGCCAGAGCTAAAGGGAGTAAGTTAATCTTGGACACATTTTCCCCTGCTTCCTTCTGCAGTAACATTTCCCAAAAAGCTATTGGGTTGGGGCGCCTGGGTGGCTCAGTCGGTTGAGGTTATAGTTCAGGTCATGATCGGGCAGTTCGTGGGATCGAGCCCCCTGCGTCAGGATCTGTGCTGACAGCCGGAGCCTGCTTGGGATTCTCCTTCTTTCTGCCCCTTCCCAGCTTGTGCGTGTGCTCATTCTCACTCTCTTTCTCTCAAAATAAATAATTAAACATTAAAAAAAAAAGCTGTTGGGTTAAAGGAGGTACAGACCTAATGGTTCCTGTCAGCAACTCATTGTCCTAAGTACGTCAGCCCAAGTCCACGTAGGCCAGGCGGGTGAACCTAAACTTTAGAAGGTCTCAAAATTACCTGGAGGCCTTTTTAAAACCCAAATTAATGGGCCTTCCACTTAGTGTTTCTGGCTTGATAGATCTGGCATGAGCCCCAAGAGTTTTCATTTCTAGCCAGCTCCCAGGTCATACTAAAGCCACTGGTGGTCCCAACCCCACACTGAGAACCACTGGACTAGGCTGACCAAGTTTGATTCCAAAGTTCATGTTCAAACAGCAACATTCAGGGGCACCTGGGTGGCTCAGTCGGTTAAGCATCCGACTTCGGCTCAGGTTGTGATCTCACAGTCTGTGAGTTCAAGCCCCGCATAGGGCTCTGTGCTGACAGTTCAGAGCCTGGAGCCTGCTTCGGATTCTGTGTCTCCCTCTCTCTCTGCCCCTCCCCTGCTCACACTCTGCCTCCGTCTCTCTCTCAAAAATAGATAAACATTACAAAAAAAAAAAAAAGACAGTAACATTTACAAATTGCATTTTAAAGCAGAGATTAACCTTAACCATAACTCTGAGGAAATTGAACATTCAGCTTATCGACATTAAGCAAGAGCATAAGGTCAAGTAGACAGAGTAAAGGGTGTCTGCATCTAAACACCTGAATTCTAGGCATGAGGGCTCCTTATCTGACATGCTATTTGAGCTAAGTAGTCTTTAATGAATCATTTAATTTCTGATCTTCAGCCCCTCATCTGCAACAGAGAGAAAATACTTGTCCTACCTACTTCACAGTGGCATGGAGATAATTAAATAAGATTTTACAAAATGATCAATGATATCTCAACACTAGATACAAATGGACATAAGAATTCTTATTATTCACAAACTAGCCTGAAGCCACAGAAGCAAGTGGCAGAGCCCTGGAGAATGGTTTTGCTCTTAGCTCAGTACCATTGCTCACTGGAGACTGATGGCCTGGAAAAATACACACTGGAACACCATCCTTTCTGGAAATCTCCAGGATGTGCCCGCTTCCAGAGCTAAGAAAAAAGAACAGTGTAAACAAATCGATATAACTATTGTTCGCTTACACACTACAACCGAGCTTCTTAGAATACCTGGGCACCCAATGTTTCCCATGGCAACGTGGAATACCCAGGTCCATCAAGCACCCTGCTAAAGAGCTAATTTCTCTAAACACTTGGTGATCATTTATTAAAATGGTGGAGGAAACATCACTGCTTCTTAAGTCAGAGATCCCAAGACTCTCACGTTTTCCTCGCAAATCACAACCCCCAAACGCATCTTAGCATATGTGAGTCTTTTGACTTTAAAAATGACATTCATGGGGTGCCTGGGTGGCTCAGTCAGTTGAGCATCCAACTTTGGCTCACGTCATGATCTCACGGTTTGTGAGTTCGAGCCCCACGTCGGGCTCTGTGCAGACAGCTCAGAGCCTGGAGCCTGTTTTGGATTCTGCGTCTCCCCCTATCTCAGCCCCTCTGCCGCTCATGTGCTCGCTCTCTCTCTCTCTTTCTCTCAAAAATAAATAAATGTAAAAAATATTTTTTAAAATGACATTCATTTAAAAATATATTTATTTATACATTTAAAACCAAATTAAACCTCAGTGCCCTCCATGTATTGATGATTTATCTAGTTCCTTAAGTGAAAGAGTCTAATACTTGATAGCATTTAAAATAATTTAAGATACACTTTTCAAGATACTTGTTTTCCCGAGCCTGAAACAGAGAAATGGCTATAACGTTTTTCCTCATTTAGCAATTACATTATCAAATTATTTCTGCATGAAACTTTTAGTGACTCAAACCTAAATAAAACCATTTCAGTTCTCCATATAAAACTTAAAATTAACAAAGATTTGGAGCACTGAGTTCAATATTTATTTAGAGGCAATTTTCTTCTTAGGTATACCATTACTCATATATTATTATGTAAAATAGCATGTGTATGTGTCTGTATACCCTTCATACCCTTTCTGTGCATGGCTCTTGTCAAATTTACAAATGATTATAAAAGGAAGTTATTTTGACCAGTATTTTTGCCCAGTGTTTATGGGTTCCACAAATAGCTCTAAAACTAAGCATGAAAACCACACTTTTCCTTTTTTAAAGTTTCTGCTCAGATCAGGGCAGACATTATGAGTAATGCTGAATTAATTTCATTTTTAAACAATTAAAAATAAATGATGGATTTTCACATCACTCATCATCTGCATACAAATTAGCAATGCAGAAAATTCACACAGGTGCACTCTAGCAACACAGCATTAGGAAAACATAAGCTAGTTTCTTCTCGATAAGAAGATGAGATATTTACCAGCTATCTGAAGAAGTCCTGAACAGTCCACGGGATCCCTGAAATAATGCGTCCACGGGCTTCATCCTGCCTCTATACAACATTTCATCCATTTCTCTCTCCCATTCCAACCCTATTGTCCTTCCTTTTTGCAGCAATACTGCATATTTGTTTACCTAAGTCATTTGCTCAGGTGGGGCCGGCTGGGGAAAAGAGCCACCTTAGGGATTCCAGCTCAGAGACCAGGAGGCGGGAGCTTGAGTTCTAAAGAAGTAACTATCCTAGGAAGGGAGGGACGGGTGGCAACAGGGAGAATGGGCATGTGAAGCATACAAAACAACATTCTGGAAGGTTCAATTTTCTGTGGCAACTGAGGAAAGAGGGATGAGGAAGGTGGGTAAGGGGTGCATCCTGGAACCGTCAGGGAAATTTCACTGCATCTTTCTATTGAAACAGCTCATTTATCCATGATTATGAGGCCCACCTTCCTTTCAGATCCCTTAACCTATGGCTGACAGAGTGAAGCAGGAGGAAAGATATTAAGTAGCCTCATAGTTGACATGATACATAATGACAGCAACAAAGGCCAAGACCATGGGACAGTGCAGAAGAGTCAGGGCGCACAGGCCAAGAGCAAGTGTGCCCAGTGCGGGTGTGGAACACGGTTTTCAGCCCCTTCCCCTCTCAGACTGGTCACCACATCCACACAATTAGCGACTCTAGAGGCAGCACAACAAAACTTTTATAGGCAAAAGCAGATGGAAAGATGTTTTGTCATGGAAAAAATCCTTAGTAACACTTCTTCTGTCAAATTGCAGGTATTAGCGAGGCTAAAGGGTTTTGAAATCCATTTAGTAGGTCACTATCAGAATTTCATTTGGAAGGGATAGAACACAATAGAATAGGAATTGGCATCAGGCTTCCCGTATAAGGGTAAGAGATTTTTGTGTACTGTTGCTTTATTTAATTTTACTCTCATTACACTCTCTCATAATACTGTGCCAGCCTTTTTGATCGATTACTACCGTTGCCATTGCATCTTTGTGTGTGTGTGTGTGTGTGTGTGTGTGTGTGTGTGTGTGTGCATGAGCATGCACCCGTGCGATTGTGGTTGTCCTTTTGATGTCTCACTCCTGCAACTAAATCACACACTGCAGGGTTTCAGTGTTTGCCTCATTCTTATCTCCAGCATTTAGCACGATGCAGGGTCAAACCGGGAATGAAAAATATTTATTGAAGACATAAATAAATGTCTGAGAGGCCTTGCTTCCTAAAGGCTCACTTTGAACCAGAACATCACAAACCTTTTCTAGTTTATATATTTGGTTTGCAATACAAGTCATATCTAGTGATCTTTAAAATTTTCAGAAATCCTCCTTTACATCATTGTTTAAGGGAGAGAGGTGGCTCACAAGTTAACACTATTAATTTAAATCCCAACCTCGGCCGAGGTTGAAAAATGGAAAAATTATAACAGGCCCCCCAACTGTGTTCTCTCTGCTCCTGTTCTTAATCCATTCAGTTCTTTATTAGGACATCACAAGGTTCAGACTTCAAAAACTAGCAACAAAATTTAGAACAAAAACATAAATACAACAAACTGCATTCATTCACTAGGCTTACGGCAGTTATTTCCTTCCAAAGCATTTGCTAATGAAAATAGTGATCATTAGATGAATTGACAATAACTAATTAGAGAACAAAAAGTAATAATCATGACTTACCAACTTAATGGTGAGATTTGATGGTTGATAAACGACAGAGTCACAAGAGGTACATGGATAACCTGATTGCTTCTTGAGAGAAGATTAATTATGTAAGGCAAGACTTTTAATTGATACACATTTCTGATTAAAAGGCATTGTTAAAGGAAAACTGGAGATCAGTAGTCACCTTCCAATTTTTCTGTTATTTCTCCCTTGGATTTCATGGCACCTAAATTAAGAATCATTCTGAAATTTCAAAGAGATGTCATTGTAAGGAGGACAGGAAGGTCTCTTGTTGAATTATAACAGTCCTTACATTACATCAAACAAGGAAGTTGTAAATAAACAAGAGAGTTGTTTACTCTAAATTCAAGATAGTTAACACTTGGATCTTATACTTATTATAAGTATATTATTATATATACTTATATATATAGTATATAATATTATAAGAAACTTGTTACTTGGATCATGATATTGAGCTACTTTACAGCAACTTTTGGGGCACCTGGGTGGCTCAGTCAGTTAAGCGTCCAACTTCTGCTCAGATCACGATTTCAGGGCCAGAGGGTTCGAGCCCCGCGACGGCTCTGTGCTGACAGCTCAGAACCTGGAGCCTGCTTCGGATTCTGGGTCTCCCTCTCTTTCTCTGCCCCTCCCCTGTTCATACTTTGTCTCTCTCTGTCTCTCTCAAAAAATAATAAACATTAAAAAATTCTAGCAAATTCTTTAAAACATTTTTTTCTAACTTAAAAAACAAATGATGCCAAAAAATTATCTTCGCGTCGTTCTGGTCATACCAAATAAGTTTTAAGTCATCTCAAAGACAACCCTAGAGATGGAATTCTCCTGTTTCAACATCTTTAATGGACCTACCTTGCCATATTTTTCGGTTTTGCATTCAACATCCTCCTTGATATCCCCTCAGCCTACTTTGCCACACATGGCCTCACGATATATCCTGTATCAATCATACAAACCACTTCTCGTTTTACAAAACCTGCGTTCTTGTTCCTCAATTATCACTTCACACTCTCCCCTGCCAGTCTCCCTTGAACGTCCTACTGAAAACATACATTTCTTCAAAGGCTAGCTCAAATGCCCTTTTACTTAAGAAGTATTCCTTAAGGCCGTCTGGTTGACCTCCATCTTTCTCCGTGTTCTTACTATGCCTTTAATTTTTACCAGTACAATTGGTTGTATTTTAGAATTTTCCTCTACTTATCCATCTTTCCTATTGTAAATTCATGTATCCTAGAACAAAGATACCATAGTTACTTAATTTCTAGCATTTATCTGTACCCACTCTTCCAATAACAACTGTAATTGTTATTACACAGTTACTCAATAATGCCTGTTGAAGAAAAATAGTCTTAACAAGGATAAATCTTTCAGAAAATAATTTTCTGAAATTTAAAAATGTCTCAGACTATCAGAAATGATTGGCCAAGTGGGGAATTTACATCTTTAGAGCAGTCTGGGGCTCCTTAGGAAGTAACGCAAATTTTGATTGCATTTACTTTTCATCAAGATGGCATATGGCTGAAGTTCACCACTGTCCGTAGACAGGTAAAGAACTAGAATTTCTTAACGTAGGTTTACCTTTGGGATTTGTTACAAATTGAAGAGAGGAACGTGGAGATAGAATAATGTTTTTACATTAAGAAAGCTACTTTGTAGAAAACAGGACTGGGGGAAGGAAATCACTTTGGGGAAAATCTCATGAAATTCAATTATGTATCCTATAAAATTGAGATGCTTTTCGTATCCTAACAACCCGGCTAAATTTAACCTCTGGATCTTCTCAAGTCTGCCCTTAAGGAAATGCTGATCACACTATAAGATATACAAGGTGACTGTATAAGCAAATAACCTTTGGTCATTGCTGGTAGATTAAAAAAGGAAGTGAAAATAATGGCGTTTTGGAATTCTAAATGTTTTAATAATGCATTGTCACAAATCCAAAAAAGCTATTAGAGGTTATTATTTTGGCTGGACTACCAGAACCCATAGAAAGTTGAACCTCTGGCGTGCCATGCTGTTTTATTAAGGGACTTTTGATATGCATATGCAACAGTGCCTTTTAACTATCCCAATGGGTCATTTAGGGTCGCTCAAATTTTCTGGATTTTTTTCATTAAGTATTCTCTCTGAGATTCACTTAATAAGTAGAGCACATTGGTATCTCTAATGCACTAAGGTAGAGTATTAATTTAGGACAACTTGTATTTTAAATCAAGAATAACTGACCTGATTTTGCAAGAATTAGAAATTCCCATACAAATTAGACTGAATTCAAAGGAATGGATTTGACAACAGTGGATTTATTTAACCGAATTCCTTCTTCTGGCCAGAGGGTACAAAGAAGCTCTGATCTAAAACCTTACTCTTCAACATACTTCCCATTAATTGTTCTATCATTTCTTACGTTCTCTTCTTTGGCTCCCCCTCATCGACTGTTCGCTGAATCACCTATGAATACACTGACTCCCTCGATATTCAATCAGATCTGCTATCATAATTTTAAAACGTATTAACACCCTAAGGCCAGATCTCTAATTTGTTTACAATGATTGGATTCCCTGATGGCACCTCAAATTTGGCGAGTCGAAGTTCTTTACTCTTTTCTTTCACAATTCAAACACTTTTCTTGTGAACTGTCCATGAAGAGTCATCTTCCACGCCTTCCACTATTTACAGAATGCTTTCTATATGAGGGTTTAAACTATACTTTTCTCCTCCACCTTCCAGTAAGTTTCTGCAGTGCCCTTTCCTGGATTACTCTGGCCGCGTCTTCCTGAACCTCGCACTCGGGACCACTATTTTTTATGGCAGGTTATTGTCATCTGTTTTTATCCCCAGATCATTCTTGGAAGAGTCTTAAATTAACATCTGATCACTAAGAATAAAAACAATAGAAACAATGGAATGATTAGAAATAAATGTCCCCAGCTCCAGGCTAAAGCTGCAACTGATTGTTGGATTTACTTCTAGCCAATGTGTCTTGTGGTCAATGGCAAAAAGCCAGCATACAGAAGATTTCTCAAGAGTTTAGAAGCTTATGAGCTTCCTGGTGATCATGTTACTAATCCTATCATGAGTTATGCCTCTGAATCACTTCACCTTTGAGAAAAATAATAATAAGCACAGTTAATATCTTCCATCTTATTCTCAACATTAAAGAGAGAGAGAGAGGGAGAGAGACTGGCTTCTGTTCCCAGGACTGTTACTTAAATGGCTGCACCATCATGTTCCTCATCGCTGTAGGGATTCCCCATCTCAGAATCTTCATACCCCATCCCCAGGACATAGGTTCTTCCCAGACTCTTGCACCCCATGGCACAGGCATTTAACACTTACTCCTTCCTGGCTTATGATAAATAACCTCTCTGTACCAGCCTTGCTTTGGCTCCAATTTGGATAGCACCAGATTAAACTTCCTAGAGCATACGATTTTTTTATTAATGACTTATGTTCCCATAAATGCCTACGGGATTAATTTCAAATGTCCCTGGCTGAAATTCAAGGTTTACATATTCCCCCTACGACCTAAAATTTCAAAGAGTTTGAACTGCTTTGGGATTCTTTAAACATTTTTCTTTTTATACATACCAGGATGGATAAGCCTTGACTTCAAGGCTTTAAATTTGATTTTCTAATTTGTTCCCGAATCTGTGGATCCTACTTCTCCTCAGAGACAGTTTGTCCTCCTCCACGAGGCCATCTACAATTCTTCTAACTCTGATTTTCTTCCTGTTTTCTTTACAGAATTACATACTCTTCTGTTTGGAGCAGATGGAGGTGCCTCCTTCATATTACACACACACACACACACACACACACACACACACACACACACATGCACGCACACATTATGTATGTATACCTCTCTTTTTATACTTAGGCCATAGATTGATTCTTTGATATACTAAGACTCTAAGCAAATACATGCGGGGTTTTGTTATTCAAAGGATGGTCCAGGGACCAACAGCACCAGTAACATCTGGGAGCCTGTTAGAAATAAAGAATCTCAGAACTACTAAATCAGAATCTGCATTTGAACAAGATTCCCCCAGTAATTTACATTAAATTTTGAGAAGTATTGCTTTGGAGGTAAGCTTCTAAAAGCACAATTATAATATAGGTACTTCACAAATGCTGAATATGACATATACAACGTGTGAAACATAATGCATGGTGCAGTTTTGTGTTTTTTGTTTTGTTCTGGTTTGTTTTCACAGACTCTTCCCTCCAAAGACATAGGCAGTGGTGGTTAAAATTGGTTCATACAGGCAAGCAACACCCAACTGTGAAAAGCTTAGAAAGTTTCTAAAATAGGTGTTAAACACAGGCACTTCTATTTATTTTTTTTTAATTTTTTTTTTAATTTTTTTTTCAACGTTTTTATTTATTTTTGGGACAGAGAGAGACAGAGCATGAACGGGGGAGGGGCAGAGAGAGAAGGAGACACAGAATCCGAAACGGGCTCCAGGCTCCGAGCTGTCAGCACAGAGCCTGACGCGGGGCTCGAACTCACGGACCGCGAGATCGTGACCTGGCTGAAGTCGAACGCTTAACCGACTACGCCACCCAGGCGCCCCTATTTTTTTTTAAATTTTTTTAAGGGAAGACATTTTCTTTTCTTTTTTTTAATGTTTGTTAATTTTTGAGAAAGAGACGGACAGAGCATGAGTGGGGAGGGACAGAGAGAGAGGGAGACCCAGAATCCAAAGTAGGTTCCAGGCTCCATGCTGTCAGCACAGAGCTCAACGTGGGGCTTGAACCCAGGAACAGCAGGATCACGACCTGGGCGGAAGTCAGACGCTTGACGGACTGAGCCACTCAGGCACCACAAACACAGGCACTTCTAAACATTAAATATACAAACTCACAAATAAATCATATTAAGAATAAAAGTAACATACTCAAAACTCATCACTGCCCAATTATTTTACTTATGTTACTATTATTTATATCTTGGATTCCCCGGCCCTATCTGTATGGTATGATGCTATAAGAATATGTATAATACCTCTGTTCAACTGTGCAATGAGTGACCTGTGGTTGGTAGCTTGAAATCAGTCACGATGGTAGTATTTACACCATGGAAATCCACAAATATTACAGTTCAGGTCTTGATCGAGTGTTTTGATTTTCTGGATTTAGGAAAGTGATGGAGAAAACGATAATAATGTAAATGAACTTAAAAGTGTGTCATAAAACATACATTTGCATACATTTTCTTTTCCTAAGGATCCTGTTCAACATTTACCAACATATTTCTGGGTAAAGTCACAAGAAATAGAACGTTCCTACAATCAACAGAAACGTGGCACATTTTTTTTTATGTAAAATCATTTTCGGACATCTATGGAAAGTAGAGTAACCCACCCTATCGGTTTTTATTAACTTATTTAGACTCAACTCAAAATTTTCTCTGAACATATATGGAGCTTCTCTAGTACCATACAATTATGAATTATTCCATAAACATGTTCTGACCTCACATATTTATTAGAAAATCACGTAACCTCTCCAGGTTTCTTTTTCCCTCACTATAAAATGAGGAGTTTATATTCCATAAAACGTCATGTTCTCCAAGACCATTTAATTCCCAGAGGACATTCTAAGCATGTAGGTTTATTAGCAACTGGGGCAAATGTCTTTTTCAGTTTCTCCTTGGGAAGTCAGTTCAGTATTGTGAAAGATACATCCAAAAACCTGGACCAGGAGATTTTAATTATAAACAAAATATGGGATTTACTGTCTAGCTCTGTCTACACAATGGCAAAAGAGCTGAATGAAATCCGTAAATGTTGACTCTTCAGGTACGTAACTTAATCATTCAAACGGTAACCCTCACACATGACCAACTAAATGATTTCTCAATCTAGATTTGTGGAAGTAACATAAATACATACAAAAAGCCAAAATGCCATTTTTACTTTCAGATTCAAGTAGAATATTGTTTCCCTACCCCATGTGGAATTTATACTCATAATGTATAAATCAAACAAAAGTTAGTTGCACTTCCTTCCTTCAGTCTTGTTTATGATTTCAATATCAGCATTACCGTTGATTAACGTGACAAAGAGAAATTTAAGTTCCATTAGAGGAGGAACAGAGAGAAGATGGTATCATTTGAGGAAGTAGAATGAAGCTCATTAGTGCACCATACTGTGAAGTGGTTACTTTGGGTTAGTTTCACAACAGTCCAAGATTTGGCCAATAAAACAATTGTTAATTTGGGTAAACTTATGTTCTTCACAGTGACATATTCCAAAATGCAAATAGTGAATACATTTGTTTGGTTCATTTATAATTGTTTGCTATGGTTTTCTATATATTCACAAATTTCTACCAGAGGTATGTATAAATTTAATATTCATGAAAAAATAGGAAAAAAAAAAGATTTATTCTAGACAACGAGTCCTAATGGACCCAGAACTGGAGTATCTGACAAAGATTATAAGTACTTTGTGGGGAAAAATTTTCTAGTTGTCCTGACCCTCACTTTTGGGTATATATTCAGAAAATAACAAATCTCTGAAATGGGTATGGGTGATGTTTTGAAAAACAAAGGTGTAATACCATATTTATCTATTGTTAGCAAGGAGAGAGGTAGCCCATCTGCTTTCTTTCTGGAGAACTTAGACTGAAATATTTAGGAGACAAAATTTAAATAAAAAAAAATAATTACTATTTAGATATAAATGTTTCAGAAAATGACAAACTTCCTGGATTTTTAAACAGCACCCACTGAACATATGTTGATAATTTGTCCCCTTCTTTTCTACCCAAAGTCAAAGTTAAGAGCATCAGTCTTGTACCCATGTTTGAAAATAGACTGATGGGTTTAGGGAACGATTTCATTTTAAAGGCCTCTTGCCTCTGTACCAAATGCTTTCCCACCTCAGTGCACTTACGTGCCTTCCTCCCAATCAGTAACTGTCTTCTAGAGTCAGTGGGTTCACCACTGTAGATTACTCTGACATCACCCTTCCCCTGTCCACTCTTCTAATTGTCTGCTTCTGGTTTTTAATGTTTAATGTTTATTTGTGAGAGAGAGGGGGGAGCAAGGGCAGAGAGAGAGGGAGACACAGAACGTGAAGCAGGCTCCAGGCTCTGAGCCGTCAGCACAGAGCCTGACGTGGGGCTCAAACCCACGAACCGTGAGATCATGACCTGAGCCAAAGCTGGAATGCTCAACCGAGTGAGCCACCCGGGCGCCCCTCAAATTGTCTACTTATTTGCTGCCTGTTGAAAATGCATAGCCAAACATGTGACTCTTATCTCCAAATGAAAGTGAAGGAGAGCCAAGCGAGCATCCCAACAGACTAGTAGACCTGTGTGATTCTCAGAGGTGTGACGTCAAAGCTGGCTGATTTTCAACAGTTTCCTTCTCCTTGGGAGGCAGTATGATTCATAGAAGCCAGGTTCTCAAGTTTCAAATCCAGGCTCTACCTCTTACTAGACATGTGATTTTAGGCAAATCACTTGACCCCCTAACCTTTACCTACTCCATACAGAAGACAAGGACAATATGGTAGTTCCCTCAAAGAATGGTGGGAAGATTAAATATCCAGTAGAGAATACAATAAACGCTTGTTAAATGGTATTTCTTGCCATTATTTTTGACCTCTTGGATACATTCTGTAAGTGAAAATTAGCAGCTAAGTGATGTCGGGGTGCATTTGGTATGTTTATACTGCATTTTAATGGATTCCTTGGAGCATTTTCACTGCCATGGAGAGTCTGGCATTGAAGGCAAACAGAGCCAGGTTCAATCCCAGCCTTGACATTTGCTGCACACAATTGTGAGCAACTTACCCTCTCTCAGCTTGTTTTTCTCCTGTGGCAAATGAGGCAACATATTCACAGGGGCTGTTTGGAGAATAAGATAATGCCTTTATAGTAATGCCCCCACCTAGAACCCAGAACCTTGTGAAAAGTGGTTACTAGCATTCACCAAAATCAACTATAGACAAGCAAGTGTTTCAATGGGGAGGTTGCCCAGGATATTTCTATGAAGGTGTTACTATAAGTCTAGTTCAGAGCCTACTCCCAATGAAAATAAGCTAAATTACTTCAAAATATGTTTAAATACAACCGTGCCTTGATATTTTCTTGAACTCAGAGAGTGAAAAAAAGCTATTTGAGGCATAATATTGCTTTTAAAAAGTCTCAGCTATATTCTTTTTAATCTATCATCACAGCGATATCCAAAGATCAAGGTCACAAAGGCAGGTTTTCTAAGCAACCAAAAAATTAAAATTCATCCAGACTGCACTGCTTCCCACACATTCATTCACACACACGAATATAAAAACACCAGTACATAAACAGCTTCAGGTATGATTTTTAAACTGCAATGGCTTTGTTTGGGGACAACCAAGTTTATAGCATGTTCAATAATGCAGACATGGTTTCTGGCAGACATTTTCTGCAGAGTGGCTGGAGTCTGATTCATTTCCACGAACAGTGGAGGTTTGTTGAAATCCCTCCGTATCGAATGGAAGGTTGATCCTGAATAACGTTCTAACCCATATTGTTGGCAAAGGTATGCATGCATGTTAGTTAGATTTAGCAACATTTTTGGCATTGTCATCTGAAAAGAAAGCATGCTTTACATAAGACTCAGGTAAGATTATATGTAAACATATGTACGCACATATATAAATATATACGCAAAGTCTTATGTCAAAGTTTTTCTAGTCTTTACAGTCCAGTGCTATCATTATGTGCCAGGTTTTTGCTTTTGTTTTTTTCACTACAGTCCTGGTAAGGCGTTGGCTATTAATATTTCAAAATGTAAGTGAGAAAGAACACACAATGCGCCGTATTTTGTGGGAAAGGAGAATTTCTCAGCAAGCATCCCCCCGTGAGATGTTTTCCTTAGAATTGCTTTTTACCCACCAGAAGTGCTGAGCGTGCTTTTCCTCAAGCATGGCACAAATAGCAAGATCCAACGGAAATTAAAAAGAACCTGTACTGTGTATGCCAGACTTCAAGAAGGCACTTAGGTCCTGAAATTTGGAGTTTCAAATTATCCTAATGAATAGGCCAAAGTGAAACCTAATGGGATTTTACTTTTATTTCTAGTAATTGGGGGAATACCTATGTTCACATCTAACATAGGGATAAGCAGACATGGAGAAAATAAGGAAGGACAGAGCTTTTCTATAGTAATATTTTAAAAAGTAGAATCTTACCAGATCTATTACGTTAGGCACAAAAAATTACATCACAAGTAACTTAAGGAAAATATACCAAGTTTTAAAACTGTATGTGCGTTCTAAGACAGAAACACACAATGCAATCGCTTACTGTTTCTGTAATGCCTAATAGATAAGAAAGCTGCAATATATTTCATTGTGAAATCTTCAAAATGGTCTATTAGTTGTTAATTAACACTTTTCTCCTTACTTTAGTCTACTGAAATCAGAGTTTTGAAGTACCACCTGCCTGATTGATAGAAGAATTCTCAATATCAAAGTTAGAATTCAAGTATACATACAAACTGTTAAATTCACGGGTCACAGGAAATCGTTCCTTATCACAATCAGAGGAAGCTTTTCTTCGTGTCCTTCATGTCCTCAGAGCTTCTCCTCTTTCTCATTAGGATGGTGGATGTTGCTAGAATGACTAGATTATTTAAATGATCATGGGTTTGTGTATTGCTGATGAATTAATTTCTTAAAATGTCTCTTTGTCATGCCTCTTTTTCTCAATGATTTTCTATTTGCTGGATCTGAGTTTCTCCATTTATCATTCAATCACATCCTTAATCTGAATGCCAATACTTTGTCCGCTTGAACTGAACCTGTGACTCAAACTATCTTATTTCTGGATTTATTTCTGTGTTTTTTCTCCTCTTCTGACCAGAGATACCGGTCATATTGGATACAGAGCTCACCCGAATTTAGTATGGCCTCATCTTAACTTGATTATATCTACAAAGACCCTATTTTCAAAAGTCACATTCACAGGTACCAGGGGTTTAGGACTTCAACACGTCTTTTGGAGGGACACAATTCAACGCATAAAAACTACTCTTCTCTCAATGCTCAACATACGCCCCAACTCCATCAAGAAGGTACTTGTCATCTGTGTAGCTCATACTTCTCTAAATTTTCATAGACTGATTCACTGTAGGCATTAGCTATGAAGGGTTTGTTCATCCCTCTATTCCAGGAACCTGGAATAGTGACTGATATGTAGTAAGAACTCGATAAGTATTCATTAAATGAATGCCTGTACTCAACAAATGAATCCATTTAGACCATATAATTCAGTTATTTTTTTTGTATGCAATGACACAGTGTTCCTTGCTTTATTTAAATTAATTGCTTTTCTAAAAGAATCTGAAGGACACTATTTTATCAATCTTCTATCCCAAGAGGGTCACAGAGTCCAGCCTGGGATTCCCATGTGGCTGATAATCTGATAAATGCTTTACTAATTGATCGGTCTAGAAAAATCTGATTGAAAGGGAGTAAGACATCAGTAGCCTATTTGGAAGCATTAAGAAAAAAGTGGAAGTCTATTTCAGGCAGAAAAAGAGACCACTGAGGTGAAAGCAAAGATGATCAGATTGATGATTAATGTTTTATTTATACCAAATATAACCTCTCCCAATATTATAAAAGGTAGCTGAGGAGGTATCTGGCTGATTAGAATTGTTGAGATACCATCTGGTATCTAAAGACTTCAAGTTTTGATATTTTGGTAATACGTCTCTCTCTCCATTTGTATGTTTTATTAGAACAATGATATATGCCTGTTTATATACCTACCCAGTTTACTGCAAAACAGCATGTTAAAGTAGAAAATCACAAGAACAGCTCCCGCAGCCCTGACTGTTAACTTTTCATAACTCCTAATCAGTTTCACAACGGGGAGCAGGGCAAGGCTCACACCTGGGGTCTTAAATATGACAAAGAATACTTGAAATAAGAGAATTAAAGTAATTTTCCCTCTTTGTGTTAATGTTTTGACTTAAGTAGTCTCTTTATCCCCCAAAGAAGGCCCAAATGCTCATTTTCTTAACCCTGAAGATATCTGCAAGATGTTACAGACATCCATGCCACCCACAGAAAATAAGCAAAATAAAAGAAACTGCACAAATTTCCCTAAGTCACAGATGGGGTAAAGGAAAACATGGTTTGGCAAGAGGGGATAAATCTTTTGCAAATGTTTGAAGGAAAAATGTTTTGAAGAAGCGGTATATTCAGAAAACATTGTGTATGTGTTATTTTTGTTCCCTTCTGTGTTGCGGGATGGCACACAAAGGGGGCAGACTCCTCCCCACGTTATCAAAGCTCTCTCTCCATTAAAGTGGCTGGTTAAGGCCACCAGCTCCATATTTGCAATGTAAATTAACAAACAACATGGTGCCTTCAATTGTAGGTGAACCTTAATAAGCCTGCTGATTGCTTCTTTAGAGCGCAGTTATTTTTGTGCTTAAGGAATTGCTGAATGGTTGGGGAACTGCGTATTTCACAAGAACCCCCATGATCCACAGAAGTTATTGAGTGTGAAAAAGCACAGTGATTTTGGTTGAGGAAGGAGCCCAGATTTTTGTCCCATTGAAACGCATTCATGGGATGTCAGATGCGTTTTTCAACAAAGCCCTCAAGGTCACAGCAAGTAGTGTTGGCATGTGTAGGGGTCTAGGAAACACCCAACAGTAAAAATTCCTTCATGAGTCTGATCCAGAGGTGTAACAGGTAGACAGGTAGGTGCCCAGAGGATGACAGAATATACAAATGGGCCTACTGGCCCCGGAGCCGGGTTCATGAATATGTAGAAACCTACTTTTTTTTTATTTTTTTTTTTTTTTTTTTTTTAACGTTTATTTATTTTTGAGACAGAGAGAGACAGAGCATGAACGGGGGAGGGTCACAGAGAGAGGGAGACACACAGAATCTGAAACAGGCTCCAGGCTCTGAGCTGTCAGCACAGAGCCCGACGCGGGGCTCGAACCCACAGACCGTGAGATCATGACCTGAGCCGAAGTCAGACGCTCAACCTACCAGCCACCCAGGCACCCCAGAAACCTACTTTTAGATAACAATCCTGGAGTTCAGGCAAAGGAGATGCCTTTGTTCCCACTATTGCAGAAAATCCACTCCCCATTTCTCATCCTTTTGCTCTTGATTTTATGGGAAAACTAAGTGAATTCACCATTCCCCTAAAAACCGTTCTTTTATGTACTCAGAATTGTATATTTCATTGCCTTCCACATATTGGATTCCCAAGTTCGTACCCTATCCAAGGGCGAGATGGAAATACTCACAACTTTTGCCAGTAATCGGATTAAAATCCTCTAAATAGCTCATCTCATGCCGAGTTTGCTGCACAAACACTATCCCAAAATGAGCTGAAGCATTTCAGAGAGCAAGCAGCAAAGAGAAAGAGAAGTATGCATTACAGGCAAATCAGACTGCGTTGCTCCTGGTATACAATCACTGATCATCTCTTCCCCTTGGCAAGATGAGGGCACATTTGTGCCTCACTGCCATGCTCTGACCATCCCTCAACCCACCCACCCATGGGACAGAAAAACATTAGAAAGGAAGACAAAAATTGATCACTTTCTCTTAACCCGCACACTTACAAGAATCAGAAAATTTCACATTAATAAAGTTTTGGCTTCTTATTCCAGAAGATCTGGAAACAACGGGATCAGTGGTCCTTGATGAGGGACCATAAGGCAAGCTGGGGGGCAAAGCACAAGCTAGCACATCCCCCTCCCCACCCACCCCTGGGATATGTGTGATATTCCCCAGGCTCTCCTGGCTGCCCAAGAACAAAGGAAAGGACAGAAAACAAATGGTAAACTGATAGAGATCACAGTCATACAGGACACGAGTCTCCATCAGTTTACAAAAATCTTAGTAAATTATAAGAAAAAGGCAATCTTATCAATAACCTAATCTCCTGAAACCTATAGACTCAGTTTCCTGGAGCCCCTAATATCACCCTCCCCTCCATAGGGATGTGGGGGAACAAAAGCAAGAAGGAAATGACAGGTAAAATTAAATTTCCTTATAACCCGCAGCCCATTGACAAACACTTGAGGCAAATACATACTAGAACTTTTCTCTAGGAACCCCCTGCCATCCTCCTGTTAATGCCTTACTAGAGGGAAATGAACCTTGGCTGACAATAGCAAAGCCTCAGGTATCTTTGGATATCCTCTTTAGCATATCAAAGTCGCTCTGGAGGCCTCCCTCCAGTCTTTACCTCCTCCAGTTCGGTAGTATATGGTAGTATATAACCGGTCGGTGGGTCTTCACAACCTCAGCCCAGCTCCTCCTGCCCACAGGTCCTATCCCGGTGCTTTAATAAAATCACCATTTTTGCACCCAAGACTTCCTCAAGAACTCTTTTTCTGGCTGTCCGCTCCAAACCCCACAAGCTCAGAGGGCTGTGAGAAGTGTGCTGAGTTTGGCTTTTAAACCCCTGCAGCTAGTAGTCACTGGCCGTGGGCTGCCCCCAGCAGATGCACTCCATATCGGGGAAGGACCAGTTTAGAAGCCACTTTGCTCTCCCCTCCCCCCCCAGTCCCTCCCATCCAATCTAGCATCGGAGGTGTCATTGACAGGTCTTTGCTGTATTAGGACATCTGCTATGAGGACTCAAGCTTCTATAGCTCTGAAGTCACCAGGATGGCCTATGTCAGCTGTCTCTGGCTACAAGCAGAGTCCTCCATGATGCCTGAAATGTGCACCTGCTTGTGATCCGCAGGCAAACTGCTCTGCTTACGCGGCATCTGCCTGCTGCCCTAGCAACCGAATGCTTTCTGAGTCTCCTGGGAAAGACCCAAAGAGGGGTTTTCCGGGGGAGGGGGGGAGGGAAAGGACAGAGTGATATGGGAAATAATGACTCCATATGATTTCATTGAAAACAATTTGTCCAAATGGCATAATTAAGTATTGGTTTCATCTCTTGCTGGTGACTCTAGGGTACCCTGGGGGCAGGCCCCCCTGCCCTCAAGTGTTCACTATTACAAATAAAGCTCAGTAACACATTTTTTTTAAGTAGGAAGATTTCTGAAGAACGGACCAAATTATTTGCACATAACCTGCTCATCAAAGAGATACTGAAGTTAAAAATATGTTTTAAAAAAAAAGGTATGATTGATTGACTGATGACCTATTCCATTTGACAAAATTATTTCTGCAAATTTGCCATTCAGTAATCTGCTGCCAATCATTCCAAATGCCACAGGTGCAACTGGACTTTATCCCACTCCCCAGCACAAGCAGTCAAATTCACGTCCAGGGTTAGTGAGGTGTAGGCTTAAGCCTGTCCTTAACAATGATTCCTTGGAATTTAGAGTGGTGAGCCATCTTACATACAGGTAGGGCTGAGAGGCAAATTTCTAGATCACCAGTCTCTACCTACCCATTTCTCACCTGGCCTGCTTACTTCACTATGTACATTACACATCCAGTCCCAGTAGGGTATCTGAGTTTGCATCTTCTGCTATAGGTCATTAGTCTATAGGGACCAGTTGATTACACACACTTAATGGGGTGCCTGGGTGGCTCAGTTGGTTGGGCCACCGATTTAGGCTCGGGTCATGGTCTGGCAGTTTGTGAGTTCGAGCCCCACATCGGGCTCTGTGCTGACAGCTCAGAGCCTGGAGCCTGTTTTGGATTCTGTGTCTCCCCCTCTCTCTACCCCTCCCCTGCTCACGCTCTGTGTCTCTCTGTCTCTCAATAATAAACAGACGTTAAAAAAATTTTTTTTAAGTATAGTCACTGAGATTGAATGGATTAAACAATCTAAGTCAACATTTTAAAATGCTCTTGACATGTACAGACACATGCTACCGAAACATAAAACAGGTCATTTTTAATTTTTTTTTCATGCACCAACTGAAGCTACTGGAAGGGGTTTTAAATAATATTCTGATTTGAATAGAACTCAGAATTACTCAAATCACTTGTATTGTCTTACATTCTGTTTCAGGTCATCCAGTTTTACAAAGCCAGGGATTTCAGATAGTTTAGGGAGAATCACATTTCTTTGGAGCTGGCCTGGAAATATATGATCTAATAAGATCAAGAAGATGAATAGCAGACATATTTCTTCCCTGACCCAAGTATAACATCATCAAAGTTATAAAGCCATTCATTGGGATGGAAGAGTTGGAAACTGGAGTCTTCTAGTCTGGGTGGATGCATTTGGTCAGGAAAAGAGGTTAAACTTATCAAGACACACAAAAAAAGGTGAAGTCAGATCTCAATGGACTGATGATGGGGGCAATGGAGAGGACATGGCAAGAGAGTGAAAAATGAAAAGAAAGGAAGCGTAGATATCCTTCATTTCGTTCTTTAAATCCAAATGTTAGTAGTTTTTATGACTACAGACTTTTTAATTCAAGCTTGGTAACAATGACTGCCATGTACATTTATTGAGAAATCTCTGGAGAAATACGCATAGAATAGCAAATCTCATTAATTAAATCTTCATATTAATTAAGTAAACCTAGGCAAATGTACAGCCTACCTATACACAATATGCGTTTATATGTTCAACTTTATTTAATTAGATACTATATTTTTACAGGACGCACACGTAGACTTCAGGGGAGAAATCGCTTTCTAATTAGGACCCAGCATTTTAGAAATTTACATTGCTAACTAATTAGTGTTGATGTTGAGACACCCACATTTAATTATACTGCAATCTGTGGCAGAAGAAGATACATGTATTGACTCAAACAAATAATACAACAAAGGTACATACATTATTGTATTTCCTAAGTCCACAGTGACACTAGCTTAAAATTTGTGTAAAGTCTGTGATAATTGCTATTGCCACCAATGATTCGGAACCTTGTCCGTCTTCGGTAGCGATCTACGCACTATTAGCTATCAACAAAAAACACGATGACATGGTTTTTGTCAATGAACGTCTCCCATCTCCAATCCATGTAGAGTGATGGAATTTTGGACGTATCAATGGCAGGTAAAGGATCCTTGGATCCCTTTTTTTGTCCTATGCTGGCTCTCAAAATAAAAATATGGTAGGACATACAAAGCACAGAGCAGGGCGAAGACACCTGGGGCCCCATGAGGAAAAGTGAAAGGCGGAAGTTGTGAAGACTACATTTCGGTAAGTACAGAAAGAGACCAATTTCTTTCAAATCCACTCTGCCTTCTACTCTCTGTGGTTTATTCCAGGAACAGATTTTTGTTTTCTACTGGTCCATTCCTAGCATATCCTGAAGTTCATTCTTTCTTCTCTAAAATGTATCTTATTTTCAGCGAAGTGTTCATATACCACTTTACCAGGACCATGAGAAAAGATGGATGGAGGACCGTGCACCACAGGCTGGGTGGCAATTGCAGGGCCACACCCGTATGGAAAGAAACCCCGATATGTTCCCAAGTCCCTGGCAAAGTTTGGCACAGACTTGTCTGGACCGGAACCTAACATAACCTAGCAAGACACCTCCTCACATAGGACAAATGGTTAAGGCGCATCTGGCATTTATTTAGGGGAATTCATCATCAGTTTTAAGACGTCTTTGCGTGGGGAAAAACAATTTTGATGGAGCATATGAACAAGCCGCACGGTGCCAGTGGGCAAATGATCACTGATGATTTCTTTGAAAAAAAATTTGGTTCACTTGATGGAGAAGCTCATTTCTCTTTGAGTCACCAGAAGAGGCGTGTTCATTTACTGCTTGGCACAATGAACCCATCTATGAATTCTAAATGCTAATTTTAAATTCTGAGGAGAAGGTCTAGCCTGGAGCCCACCTTATCTTCTGGCCATCTTACTCTAGAAAGAAAATAAGGAAGAGCTGAGATGGACACACTCAGACTCTTCCTTCCAAATGGATCAATTGGAGAGAGGACACACCCCTTCTGTGTTCAGAGACAGCCTAGAAATATTACACTCATGGGTCTCGCTCCACAGGAAGAGAATATCAGGATTAGAGAATCATTACCACCTCCCAACATGAAACTATAAATATATGACCAAATGTGGCTTCGTAACTTAGGAAACCCTCTAATGAAATAGAAAGATTTTAAAAATCAAATGTTGAGGGCTTTTTGATAATAATTTTGGCAAACTAAATCATCAATGAAAATAATGTACCACGAGCAATATTAGCAAAAACTGTCATCTGAAATGTATCTAATTGATTAATAGAACATTGGTACCTTATTAATTGTAGATTATCTGTAAGGGAGGTTGGTATCCTCTTGGAATCTCTTAAAGGCTAATAATAACGAATGCTAAATAATGTCTATACAAAAAATATTGTCAATTGATTGCTTAGCATCAATTTCACAACTTAAGGGCAACTAAGACAGTGTCATCCTGAATCTTTTCACCCACCTCAATTGTTTATACCCTCTAAAGGTAATCACACCCCTCAGAGTAAGCGTCCAGGGCACCAAAATACAAACCTGAAAGAATTTATCCCAATCCATGCTTAATTAAAGCATGTGTTTCTCACTTTCAAATGTATATGTGCCTAGTTTTTCCAATTAAATTTCAATGTACTAAAATAGTTCAACGGAGGTTTACATTAGTCCGCAGACACAGTTCATCCACGATAGAAAGAGACAGTTTAGCTCAATGGACATTTAGTGTGCCTAAAAAATAGTACTATATGAGCATCTGGTGCGGGGGGTGGGGGGGATACAATGATGAACAGGACACTCTAACTCTACCTTAACCCACATCCTAATCTGAATACTATGGGGCACCCAAATTCTGGTGAGGAAGAAAACACAGGCAAATAACAAGAGCACAATGTAAAATTTAAATTAAAAAAAAGACATATTAAAAAAAATATACACACAGTTTAAAATCATTTCTATTAATAAGTAAAATCGTTCAGCTTTATTAGATGCACTTTCTTTTTAAGGGGTGTGATACAATAGAGTAGGAGGTAACTATAAATATCTCTCACCCTTCATTTACCCTACTCCTTGAAAATGGGAAAGAAGATGGATCTTTCTGTTTCCAAAAGGATACAAAGAAACTCAAAAGAGACTAAGTATGAGGTTAGGAAACTGGAAGAAGAGATGACGGATGCAAACTCTAATAGTGCCTTTCAAGGGAAGTGTGTTATTTTTATCGAAGAAAGGGACTGTTATTCATCATCTCCCTACAGGTCTGCAGAGAAATTCATCAAGAATTAGTTTAGAACTAGATTGTATCTTCGTAACTAATTGATAAGAAGGAATGAAACATTTATATTTCCAATAAACCAAATATTTGTAAGTTGAAATTTGCAGTTGCTAAAGGTAGGACACCCAAGCATTTTTTAAAAGAGATACTTTTGTCATGTTTTTATTTATTTTTTGAGACAGAGAGAGACAGCGCATGAGCAGGGGAGGGGCAGAGAGAGAGGGAGACACAGAATCTGAAGCAGGCTCCAGGCTCCAGGCTCTGAGCTGTCAGCACAGAGCCCGATGCAGGGCTCAAACCAATGAACTGTGAGATCATAACCTGAGCCAAAGTCAGACGCTTAACTGACTGAGCCACCCAGGCACCTGAGTTTTCTTCTTTAGTGTGAATTAAGCTCAGAGATATGTTTCTCCAGTACAAATCAGCATTACTTTGCCTGGCATTCAGATAAATCTAAGCCTTTGCTATGTTCTATTAAAAGAAAACATTTTAAACGATCTCCTTTTCTAAATGAAAGGATTAAAGCTATACAGACATTCATTTCATCAAAACATTTGCAATCCAATCTTACCTATAGACTCTGACTTATATTTTGAGATCTTTAACAAAGCTGCCAAGAATGCTTTAACCTATGTACATTTTCTTAAATGATCCCTTAAGTGAATCTCCTTTGTGCTTTGTATATTGCTTATTTTTTTCTCAGTCATCAGTGGAAATTAGTTCAGTTGTAACATTTAATCAGGTAACTAAAGAAAAAGGAGGGAGAACTAAAGCTCAGCACATCACTTGCCAGAAAAACACCCTGGAAATGATTCCACATTATTTCTGCTCGATCAAACACTTGTTCTAGAAAACATCACATGTGGGTACTGTGGTCCTTGTAGACTCGTTTGGGTATTAAGACTGCTGTTTTCCTCTCATGATGTTTAATACAGAAAAGCAAATGTTTCATTAGTCACTATCCTTATTCCTACCTGTCTGCCATATGACCTTTGGTCGTGGTTAACATAATAATGAATTACATTCATTTCTGTGTATTCACAAATACACTCTTGAGGCCAATAAAATGGCACATATGGCATAATTGAATCATCTGTTCAATCATAATTATTATTATCTAAATGCATTCAGCCTGGTGGAAGTTGACAAGAGTCTGTGTTGTTCTTTGGACTGAGACTCAGGGGTTAATATGTTGTTCTGTTCCTTGGTTTAGGTTTAATGACATTTTCTTCTTTTCCTTATAGTTTATACATCAGCAGTTTCTGTAGTTCAGTGTTAGAGTTTTTGTCTGTTTATTGGATATTCAAAGATAACCACAATAAGAATTAAAGTGGGATTAATTCAAAGTGATTTTTTTCTTTTATCGGTGGAGGAGTGTGTTATTGAAAGATCGGTGGTCTCTTCTATACTCTACTTACAAGCATTATCTTTAGCAACAGACCTGGGATCCTCTTTAAAAGAAAATTAGCAATTGCCATTAAATCTATATAATAATATACTGTTCTGCATTAATTTGAGGGCTGAGTAGAGAGCAACAGTAGGCACATGACAGTGATTGGTAGAGGAAAAGCAAAGAAAGTACACTGCATTCACTCTGGAAGAGTGTTGGACCGGTGCCAGGCACATACCAGGGTCTTGATCAATATATAATGAATCAATGAAGAAAGGAGGAATGGAAGCCAGGGGCAGACACAGAAAATCAAGCCAAAATTGTGTTCTCGGTCTCCGAGGAGAAGATGCCAGGATGCAAGTCAGACAAGTATCAGATCTTGGGCTATGAATCAGAGCCACCAGGAGAAACTCTCAGTGACAAATGGGGCATCAGGAGATGTGATCTCATGAACAAAGTCTGGGCAGGACTTCCACTGGGCCACATCTGGTGGTTTTTTGTTTTGTTTTGTTTTGTTCTCTTTTGTTTAAAGGAGCAGTGTAAGCCCATTCGTCACTGAGCAGAGCACAGTCATGAAAATGTAATGTGTGGCAAATGTCTTTCAACTGAAAACTCCACCAACAAAGCAATTAAGGTGGTTGTTTCTGTATGCTTGGATTCTAGGAGGTCAACCTTCCTGGTAAATAAATATGTTCATTTTCATATGGGCCAGGGCCTCTGAAAACCCAAGAGATTCTCACATGATTCATGATTAAGAGAGCAGACCCATCACAAGGCTCTTTCAGCGTTATTTTCTAAAGATAGGTTTATGCCTTACTTAATCCATATTGAAATCTTAAGACTTGTTGGTAATCTTAAATCAGTTTAGTGAATGCAGAGCCTCTAACCTAAGTGTAGAAGAGGAAAACGGTTTTCCCCACTGCTCTCGGTGTCCATGACTGTCTATGAAAATTAAACTGACAGATTAGTGGCAAAGAAGCACCCAAATTTATGGACTATAAGTTTAACATGATATGGGAGCCTTCCTGAGGAAATTCAGACCTAAAGAAATGACAAAACCCACTTGCTTTTATATGAGTTTGAGAAAAGTAAGGCAGTTGAGGAACCATGCCTAACTATGTGAGAGAGGGGTAAAAGAAAATAAGAATTATTTAACAAGGTCTGTTTGTATAGAATTCTTTCAGACTCAAGGTCTCATCCTTGAAGATGAGTGTCTTTTAATCTTCCCAATACAGAAGGTCCAAGGTGCCCTTGAACATGAGAGTTGTATCTCCTGCTTTCCGGTAGGTCAAAATGCCCTGGTTGTACCTGCTGGTTCTCAAGTGTCTTTAGCTCAAAATGGCCAATATGTCAAAATGGAAGATCTGGAACTAAGATGCTCTGAACTCCTTCAGAAGCAACGCACTTCTCAAACATGTCCCCCAAGTAATCTGAAGACTGGAGGAGCGTGCAAGTCTGATCCCAGAGGAGGGAAGAAATGTGTGAGAAGACCCTAACACCCACCGGTGTTTAATTTAGTTCCCCTGGAGATCTATGGCAATGTTTCATCTCCTTCAGCACACATCATCTCGAAAATACACAAATAATAAAAGGCTTGAGGAAGGACATCATGTTTATTCTCATTTTATGTAGCATAATCACACTTGTGCATCAAATCAAGGACATTTATACCTCAGTTTCAGAGAAAGCCGTTCCCTATCTGGCCCATAACTGATAAAATGATGTGATCAATTATGAGGAAATCATAGTTGGAATATTTATGGAAGGGGGCATGCTACTCATCATTTCTCGGGCTTTTTGGCAAGAAATCGTGTCTTGCACAGATTATATACAGCTGAGAATGTGAATCCGGATATGGACCTAGGTCAGAGTTTCATGATTTGAATGTGTACTGCGAAGTGTTAAAATAATTACTCAACAGAGTGAAGTGTATCAGTTTCCTATCGCCCCTGTGATAAATGGCCATCAACACAGTGGCGAAGCCCACCCGAATTTATTTTCTTACACTTCTGGAGTTCAGAATTCTGAAATGGGTCTTGCCGGTTAAAATTAAGATGGCTGCGGGTCTTTTTAGAGACTTTAGGAGAAAATCGGTTTTCTTATCTTTTCCAACTCTACAGGCCGCCCCTACTCCTTCATTTAAGGCCCCTTCCTCTATCTTTGAAGCCAGCGATGGATGGTTAGAGCCTTGCCCAGGCCCCACCCCTCTGACTCGTCTTCCTCTTCCTTCTGCATTTAAGGACCCTTGTGATTACACTGTGTGCATCTAGGTAATACAGAAATCTTCTTATTTTACAGCCACCTCTTAGCAACCCTAATTCCACCTGTAACCTCGACTCCACTTTGCTATATAATATAACATATTCAGAGTTTCCATGATTAGGACATGGACGTCTTTGGGAGGCCATTGTTCTGACGACCATGCTAAAGTTCAAGTCAATATCACCACCAAAACTGAAATCCTGGGTACTAGAAAATACCTGCAATACTATGAAAAAAATTATGATTGAGATTTATTTCTATAAGTATATTTGCAAAAATTGTAAAGTTTTACATTGGAACACAAAAGCATTAATTTCTTTATTTAAAAAAATTAACAGATTGGCACTTTTCCTGGAATCTGTCTTCTGTGATCTTAAAGAAATTACACACCGGAAGTTCTAAAACAGTAATTAAAAGCTGTTTTATTGGCTGAAATGTTAAAATAATTGCCTTAGAATTATGCTACCTCATTCTGGTTTTTTTTCTACTCTGTACATGTATTTATTCTTCTAAGCAAGAATTATCACAAGCCGGATTTCATATTCTTCAATGGAATTCTTCCATATCATGTACAAGCTTGCAAGAAGGAACAGAGTCTTAGGTCTTACTCAACTGAATCAGAATCCGTATTTTTACAAGATCCTTGGCTGATTTGTGAGCAATTAATGTATGAGAAGCACTGATATAGCAGAGTCTCTTACTTAATGTAAACATTTATCTTAGCTGTCAGTATGTTTCCCTGTTAACTGTTTCAAAGGCCTTCATTAATATTTTATGCATAAAATTAACAGCTTTCCTATCATATTTTAATTTGTACAATAATAAATAAACATTCATACTTCCCATCACTGATCCACTTTTCAATCTCTAAAGACAGAGAAGAACTTACACCCTGACTTACATCTAGCCTGCTCATCTATATTTGAAAGTGAATATACCAGAGTGTTGAATGCTGTGCCTCATTTGATCACTGAGCTGGGTACACGGTTTGGATTTGAAAGGATCCTAAAAAGTCTCAAGGGCTGATTACACACAGATTTTAAAATTCTGGGAATTGCACTGAAATAGGCATTTGGTTACCCGGCCTTCCAAAGGCCAACGACAAAGCCAAAGCTGAAGTAGATTTTAATGTAACACTAAGGTTGAAACTGAACTGTGGTGTGTGTGCATGTATGTGTTTTAGCAGATTTTATTGTCCCTTTTAACGCCGATTTGGAAAGGAAACAAATCAAAATAAACAATAAGAGAAAATTAATCAACTTAACACCCTAGGCAATCTTTGGCTGCTTCGCTGAGAACAAATCAAATTCAGTGAGAAACTCTAAAGTTGTCCTTACATATCTGAGAGGCTGTCAAATAAAAGAGGAAGGAAAAACTATACAATATAGCCCTCGGGAGTAAAACTTGAGACAATGTGAAGAAGTTACAGGAAGAAGGATTTCATTCGTCTTAAGAAATAACTTTCCAACCATCTAAGAGAGCTAGCTATCCAAGGATAAGATGGCTGCCTTGGGACCTAATGAATTATCTTCTGCCTGAGGTGCTTCGCTTTAGGCAGAATGACCCTTTGAAATGAGATCTGCAGAGGGGACTCAAGTTTCATTTGGATGATTAATAATAATGGCTAACATTTATTGAGCCTTTCCTAAGAGTCTGGCGCAATGCGGATGTAACTTACAACCCTAACTTGCTTACTCACAACTCCGTTAGATGGGTGCTCCTGGTTTCTCCATTTTAAACAGAGGCTCAGAGAAGTTAAAAGACTTCATCTAAATTGTGCCCGTAGTGAATGGCAGGGACAGAATTTGAATCCAAGTCCCTTGGATTATAGATACTTGGAATGAAGCAGAGTAGACTTGGACCCTCATTGTCCCTCAACCAGAACAATGCTTCTTGGTAATTTGGGCCAAAAGGCCTAGGACGACTCCAACTTTTAAGAGGATGTTTTACATTTTACTGCTTCCAAGTTATTTGACGTGAGTAAATCATTCAATATTTCCCAGTACTATTTACGGATATGTGTGTGTATACTTGCAACAATAGCTATAGATAATAGATAATAGAGACAAGAAAGTGGTGGTTGGTTTCCCTACTGCACAGTGATTAAGAGGATTAAACAAGTGAATGGGAAGCAACTTAAGAGCACGTGGTTTAGAAGGAGTTCATGAAATGTTTGTTGAATGAATGTACAAATGAACAAACTTTCCCTTCTTAACATATCATATAACGGAGTTTTGAAGCCAAGGGAAAAAAAACACATTATTTTGCCCATTATTTTATGTTCTATTTATTTAATGCCACAGAAATTTGTAGCTGAGTAAAATGAGCAACGTGGGCTGTGTGAGCTTTTGTGATCAATTTGAACTGGAATTAGCCAGCCGTTCCTATCAGCTATAAAGTGTTCCACCTGTTACTTTAAATTACAGTGTTGGTAATGGGTTCTATAAAGTATACATCATCTGTTCAGTCTGGTAAATGCATTCATCCTGTATTATATATATATCTATATATATATATATATATATATAGATATATATATATATATTTTTTTAAAGGCAAAGCAATAATTTCCAGCCTCTAAATGACTCTTACAGATAGTGATGGAGTTTCGCCAGATCTAAATCTTCATAGTATAATAATAATAATAAAGAAAAAACCTCAGTTTTGTTTAAGTGCAATGAAGTAATTCTCTGTATAAAAACAGGTGCATTTTGTGTTCCTGCATATGTAATTATGAACACAAGTTAAGTGATAATATTGTAAGATCAAGGGCATTTAAAATAAAATAAAGGCTTTTGTCAGTCACCATGGACAAGAACACACAGTGAGGAGAGTTCTAAATGGATTCCAATGACTTCTTATCTTTCTGGTGACTGGTGGTTGGATTTTTTTGTCCCTAATGTTTCCTCATTGTGCTCACCCATTCTTGCCAATACCAAAAAATTAAACCCTTCCGTAACCTGGTTCCAACCTTTCTTTTTAATTTAATCGATTAATTTTATTATTCCTTTTAGCATTTGCATAAGTGACTTACTGTTTCTGCTATCTCATATTTAGTCATCCTTTATGTGGTCCTGGCACGCTTATGTTGCTTTTTGGACCTCCCCTCCACTCTTCTGCATCATGGTATTTTCTCACCTGCTGCAAGGGTATTCATTCAGGCTTGGCCAAAACCTAAGTCTTCTGAAGTCTCCTGGCCATAGATGGTTTAAGGATGATCAGTTAAAACCACTACCTGGAAGAAGACATGCTCTTTCTACTGGTCTTCAACTGGGAGGTTTTAGATACCCCATGGTGCCTGAGAGATGGCAGAAATCCAGAGAGACAGAGTCCTAACAGTTACAAGATTAATACTTGTGGAGCATTCACAGAGTGACAGGCAGTGTTGCGAGCACTACACGTGTAAATACGCTGTTTTTTCGGTTGCGACAATCACATGCTCGTGTTACAGTTGAGGAAACTGAGGTACACAGTCTTTAGGGGTGCCAAAGGACACATCGTTATCGAGGGACAGAACTGGGGTTTGAACCCGAGAAGGTGGCTCGTCTTAACCATTCCCTTCTCTGGCCTCTTCAAGTGCCATCATTTGAGCTGAAGCCAGGTGGGTCACTGTAGATTTTATTCCATTGAGCTAAATAATCCCACTGAGACATTTCGACTTGGGTTTGCCATCAGTGCCAAAAACCAGACCAGACTCCTCAGAAACAAAATGTGTCTCATGAGTTTCACTCTTCGTATTTACTGACTTTAGAAATACTCCACCAAACCTATTCTTTCTAGCTGAATGTTTTCTACCAAGTCAGTTTCCAACATGAAGCCTTTGCTTGCCCCCTCTAGCCTACAGGATTGCTCCCTACTTAGCACCTATAAACCTACATCGAGGTACAGCTGGTCGTTATCTCCTTCACATATTGAATTTTGCGTTACTTCTAACGTCCACATCATTTTGCCCCCCAAATAAAATACGTGTCTTGAAGGTAAAGGCCAAGACCGTGTATTGTGTTTTCACTGATTCTTCAGGGTGAATCCTACAAAATCCTTACACTTCCTTTTTATACTGATAAGTAAAGAATAGGCACATTAATTTGAGTATTTTGTGAAAAGAGAGGTATCCCCTTGAATAATCTAACACATTTGTTAGGTGTCAGATTATCAGAACTAACTATGGTGGCTAGAAAAGATAGGAGTTTGGCCTTGGGGCTATGCATTGTGCATTTCAAAATGGAAATGGACTTTACTATGTGTTGTTTCATCTGATTCTCACAACTGCCTTGTGAGGTCAGTGCTTATCACTTCCCCAAGATGGTCAAAGAAAATCAGATTCAAGGATAAAAGACTGCCAGTGCGTGAACATCTACCATTACAGTGTAAACTTACCCTAACTCATTCTACTCTTCCATTTGATTATTTTATGGCCAGCAGAGTATTCGTCACATAGTCAGTGCTCAATAAATATGTATTTGTTTGACTGGCTCTTATCCCCCTTCATTACTAAAAATATGTTCAGTGTGTTACGTTGGATACTCCAAGAGACAATGAGGTGGTATAACAGACACTTCCACTGTCCTCTAGGAATTCAGCATTGCAGTTTGTGCAGAAATGATCTACTATAAACACATACGTGTCCTTTTCACGCTCCAGAGTTGGTGCGGATCTGAATGTATACCAACCACAAGGGCAACACATAGAAACAGAGCCCACGGTGTGCAAACCAACTTGAAAATTAACAGCCTAAAAACTTAGACATTGTTCATTGAATCCCTGCTGGCTAATTTTGATTCTGGAGCACGACAGAGACGAGGGCTCGCCACCATTCAGTGCTTCTGAATAGCAATGATCATTTCGAAGCTTGGAAGGTGTTAACTTAAAGTTAGAGCCCTCTTGGAGGAGAGGAGAACCAGCATACATGGGGATTTAGAAATGGGTGCGTCCGCAAGAACTGTAAACACATATATTAACTGAGTTCTAGAAATAAATAATTCAGAAGCATTCACGACCCATAACTTTAGTAAAAGAGGCTTATTTATGGGTTATTTCAGTCTTTCAGTTCCTTTTTATTTTTTTTTTAATGTTTATTTTTGAGAGAGAAGGAGAGAGAGAGAGAGAGGCAGAGAGAGAGGGAGACAGAGAATCTGAAGCAGGTTCTGCCCTATCAGCACAAAACCCGATGTGGGTCTGGGGCTAGAACCCACGAACTGCGAGATCATAACCTGAAGGGAAGTCAGATGCTCAACCAACTGAGCCACCCAGGGGGCTTACACTTCCTTTTCCTACTGATAAGTAAAGAATAGGCACATTAATTCGAGTATTTTATGAAAAGAGAGGTATCCCCTTGAATAACCTAAGACCCTGCTCCTCCTCCCCACAGCCCCTAAATATTTCAATTTAAATACATCTCCCTGTTTCCTACAATTCCTCTGCTCTCTGTTAAGTGTGACCCGCCACCATCAGAGCCATGTCACTTTCTCCTGATCTTTAACGATTATTGATGACTGTCCCTGGATTACAGCTTGTGTCCTCAAAAGCAGGGGGCGGTGTGTTAATTGCCTGGAAAGATTCCAACTCCTCCACTTGGCCTGCTGTCTCTCTCTCTCTCTCTCTCTCCTTTTTTTTTTTTTTTTTTTTTTTTTTTTTTTTTTCTTTTCTACCAGAATGCCTTCTTTCCTCTGCTTCCACGGCGCTGAATCTCTTAGTAACCGACTGCCACCGTGCACTTGTATTTTGCCAGTAAAGCTGAAAAGGCCAGTCTCAGGTGGCAACAAACCGGGACAGCTTCGGGTTCATTTGCTTTTCTATCACAAGTTCAGTCTTGGTAAATTCCACTTCACATGGAATCCCCTCCCGAGTTCTTTTTAAACTAAAGATCGCACCCAAGAACATCAAGAGCATTCACAGAAATTGCATTTGTTTGAACAGCTGTTTGGAACTGAGCTCACTGTATCCAGAATCTTCTTTTATAATCTCTTGGTCAGGGGCTACAAGTTCAAACTGCTAATATTGAATTAGGCATAAATGAGGCAGTCGAATGTAGAAGACATCGATTTTACCATTCCCCAGCCATTTCCGAGTTCCTTCTAGGTTAGTGCTCTGAGTATCATAGATTTCTTGTATTTGATCTTTCAACCTCATTTTTAATCTAGTCATTTGTCTGATTCTTTCATCCATTCTATATTAGTTTAAAGAATTGATAGTAGATTTGAGGTCCTGACCTTCCAGTATGGAAGGTACTCAACATTCTTCTTCTTTTTTAATGTTTATTTATTTTTGAGAGACAGAGAGAGACAGAGCGTGAGCAGGGGAGGGCCAGAGAGAGAAGGAGACGCAGTATCCGAAGCAGGCTCCAGGCTCCGAGCTGTCAGCACAGAGCCTAATGCAGGGCTCAAATCCACAAACCATGAGATCATGACCTGAGCTGAAACCGGACCCTTCACGGACTAAGCCACCCAGTTGCCCCATTCACATTATTCTTATTTATATTTTCTTATTTGTAGTGGCTCTTCAGTGTTAGCATCCTTCAGCAGGTTTGGGGGTTATGACACAAATGACTTTATTCACAGATAACGTATATTGTTTTTTCTAAACACTGATTATTTATTTATTTGAATCATGTGCACGCAAGGATGGAAGGGGCAGAGAGAGAGAAGGAGAGAGAGAATCCCAAGCCAGCTCTGCACTCTCAGCCCAGAGCCTAGAGTGGGGTTCAATCTCAAGAACAGTGAGATCATGACCTGAGCCTAAACCACTCCTGTAAATTGTTTTAATATCAAAGTCTCAAGGTTTATGTAATAGAGTTGGTCTTTTTTGGATATTAGTATCAACTATGTTAGGATATTTTAAGATCCACAGGTTTAATATATAAACAGCTTTACAAATACAAATTACGGTAGAAAACAAACATGTTTTTAAGCAAACCTGAGGGAGGTTAAGTGATCTCTTTTGGAAATGACAGAACAATGGGGTCCAAAGCTGGGTGAAAGGGAACAGTTTCAGCAAGAAGTACCCTGATAGCCTTCCATGTCGCCCTCTCTAGGCCGCATGGGGCAAGGCTGGACCACAGTCTTACTGGAGTCCTAGCACAACTCCCTGCCATTTCTGTGTGGTGAGGACCTGCCTTGAACCCCACCTCAGGCTGGAGATGTGGAGTTGCATGGAAGTCTGCAAAACTGCTTGGCTATAGTTTCGTGTTGGCTTCTCAGGGGAAAACACACCGCTCACACCGTCTTGCAAATGGTGTCTCTGGTTCAGAGTCGTACTGTGGGACCAGAAACATGGAGAGCAAACACCGCACCGATCTTGACGTTGCTGTCTGTATAAGTGATAAACTGTCTGAATCCATTTGGACTCATTGTCTCCTTAGCAGCCAAACGTAACGGCTGCAGTGGTAATCCTGGTGGGCCTGTTAATCACCCTGCTGCTGTGTACGAACGGCTTTACCACTTAACAGGAACATTTCCATCGCCTTGAAGTATATGCTGTTTTTACTAAATCAATGTGACATCATTGGATCTTACAATGAATTGCTAAGCACTAAAACTTGTTCACATTTGTAGGCACCGCAGTATTGGGTCTTCTCATTTCTATCCCCTCTTTAGTTACTATTTCCTTCCTCTCTGTGTTGTAAGTTCATATTTTGTCTCTCTTAACTTAGTTGGTACTGTAATTATTTTTTCACATCTCCATCTACCCAGTGTAATAAGTTATTGAAGAGAATTACTTGTTTCTGTATCCCAGATTCAGCAGAGTATATTCGATGGAATGATTGGGTAGATGAATGAATGAATGAACGAATGAACAACAATGGCAACTAATCTTCGTTAATGCTTCCTAAGGCCCATTTACTTTCTAAGTCACTTAATTATGTAATTATCACAAAAACTCCAGAAGTTTGGTACTAGTTTTATAGATGAGGAAATTTAGACAAAGAAAGTTTATTAGCCTAAGATAAGATTGAATGTCAGTACTAATAAGTAAGTAACAAATTTTTCAAAACATACTAAGAAAAATTATTTAACTTGCATTTATATTTCATATATTTCTTTAATTAAGGCACTTTAGCCTTAATATCTTCTTTCCAATATTTTATATAACACTTTAATACGTTTTTATTTTATTTTATTTACTTATTTATTTTTAAATGTTTATTTATATATTTTGAGAGAGAGAGAGAGAGCAGGCGAAGGGCAGAGAGAGAGAGGGAGAGAGAGAATCCCAAGCAGGGTCCGAATTGTGAGATCATGACCCAAGCTTCCTGATGTATAACCAACTGAGCCACCCAGGAGCCTCTAATTCATTTTTATTTTAGTGCAATACCAAATTGGGCTGCTCAGATTTTAAGTCCTGTATGTATGAATGTATGTATACATATACATGTATATATACATATATTTTTAATACCATCTTAAAAGATATCACAGGTCACATAAATCACATTTTTGCCATTCACATGAGAATTCAGTTAATGCAAACCCAATATACATATCACTCAGTAGATTAAAATATATAAATTGTACACCCCGTGTGAAAAAGTGGTCAAGTGAGAGAGAGGCGCTATTTTTTTTCCAGATGGTCCTCTGAAAACTTTGTTATTCTATCATTCTAAGATCTGCTTCCTGGCTGCACAGAAATCCAAGCTCTAGTTAGGCACTGGAACTGTCAGTGAATCGGGCTGATTTTTATGTTCAATTGATACAGTTCTTGTTATTCTTTAAAATATTAAAAGAACAAAATTTTGATGCGTTTTAGCAATCTGGGGAAGGTAGGATTTTGGCAAAATTGTGCACAGAAAATAAGTCAACATTTTCTAGCTGAAACATCTGACGATGTTATGAGTAACCCAAACATTTGTAATGTTTTGCCACAGAAAATGTCAGTGATATACGTCTATAACATTTGTTTTGCAAAATACAAAAGTTTTTATAAATTAGGTTTTATGAACATCATTAAAGTACCAAGTGACATAGCTCTTAGCTAGGTCAGTAACAAAAAATGTGGCCCAACTTTTTTTTATTCCACATGTTTTATGCTGGTAAAGGGAGAGAAGAAGAAAATATCCCAGATTTTCATCATTTCCTTCCTCAACTTTACGGGAGAAGCAGATGAATGACATAAGTAAGTAGTGTCATCTTTGAACATGTTTTTATGTGTATTATTAGCATTTCCAAACTAGTTTAGAAAAACATTAGTGTTTCTAAAACTCCCCGTGATTGTAGGATAAGTTGGCAACAAAATGATGTGAAGGTAATATTTTTCCAACAACTGGCCAATGACCAGAGCCAACTCAGACATCCGCTTTCCCTCCCTCACCATCATGTAAATTCTACAGATCCTTTATTACAAGATAACTAATCATATCCCTCAAAAAGTTTACTCTAAGTAAATTAATTGAAAACATAATATTCCCTTAAATTTGATTCCTACATCTTGTGCTACCATGTCCCAGGTGTGTGTGTGTGTGTGTGTGTGTGTGTGTGCGTGCGTGTGTGTGTGTGGTGTGTGTGTATAAAATCAATAAATCAAATAACTCAGGTATGTATATGTTTCTATACAAATCTATTTGGGAAGATTTCACTTTTTAGAAGCACTTCTGTCTGTATTACGATTTTATATTCATATATGTTCACATCACTTTAAAATACCACAGATGGCTTGTGCGCTAAGAGAAAGAAATAGTGAACTCAAGGAAGATGTAGTTGCCAGTGCGCATAATTTAATTCATACTGATTCTGGTTAAGTTGGTATAGAATTAGACTCCACATGTTGAATTTCTATAGGCAGTGTTGATGCCATAATGAAGGCAGGAAACAAATCTCTCTGGGAATCAATGGCTTGCACGGTAGTTCTTTCTGAGTAGTTGGTGGCCATTTGAACATATATAGTTTCAACCTTTCAAACTAATTCCAAGGTTATTTGAAAAAATTACAACCTGAGCAGATGATTGCCATTTGGTGTTTCACCCATTCAATATGGAACTACCCACTGAGATCATCTGAATCCAGCTAGCAGCTGCCATCTTGGCTTGACACAAGACCGTACAAAGGAATGTGTAAAACTTCCTGGGAACTGACAGATCACACGAGGCCAATAATGTGATCTCTGTAAACGTTTGCTAATTCAGTTGGATAGATGGCCCATGACTATTGCTTTTCAGTCTGAGCTCACATCTCATAAAGGGACTTCACCAGTCCAAAGGGAAAGGGATCAAACCTGTATGCGACCATTACTCTACAGCTGTTTCTCAAAAGGAAACTCAAAACTCTCGAGTAGTATTTATATAAAATTCCCAGAAAAAAAATAGTTGGTCTAGTGATCAATGGGCCTTGCCATTATTTTACAGGTAGTTTCTTGTAAGTGTGGTTCTATTTTTAACAGGAATATGCCATATCCCTCCCCCCTCCTTTTTTTTTTTTTTTTTTTTTTTTTTTTTTTTTTTTTGCCATGGAGCCATATATGCATCAGAACCATCATTTCATACCACATTCAGAGATTGGCTCTGCTCAAACAAAAGCATTGATGTGTAAAGAAATCAGTTTGCATGAACATCAGAGTAGCCTTGACTTGGCCCTTATGTCTACTCCCAGAGCTGCGGGTCTGGGGCCTTAAAATTCTGCCTGAGAACGCGTTAGAAAAGACAGGAAGGGAAGGAGCTAAGATTTAAGTATGCTCGGTAGATATTTTCATTTGGTTATCTCATTGAAGCCTACTACAACTCTGTCAGGTTGGTAGTTACCTCTATTTCCTAAGTGAAGAAACTAAGTCCCAAAAAAACCCATGATTGGCTCAGGTTTAGTAGCAGATGTGTGATTTGAGCCCAGAATTTTCTGACACCAAAGACTTTCAAGGAAGCAACAATGTGGGTTGGGGCCAACATGGGCTCTCTCAGTTAAGTTTGAAGAATGCTAGCACGGTGGAGTAAAAATGATTTATTTCTTGTGCAGCCTCGGTGTATACAGCCCTTGGGTCAGTATGAACTACAGTATCATTCTGAGCACCTGTAACGCAGTCACCGGCCTAGGTTCTCCTGCCCGGATGCTCATTTGCCTTGCTGCGTAAGCTCGCTCTTTTCCTTCTGGGGTTCTGAGTTCCCGCAAGCTAACTTTTGACCTTAGCCAGGCTTTATACAATAAACCCTTGGTTTGCAAACATAATTCATTCCAGGAACCTGCCTCTAATCCAAAGCACTTGTACGTCAAAGCGAATTTCAAGATCCATCGGCTCCGTGGTGATCGTGTGACATTTGGTGCCACGTACTACTTGTGATGCAAGAAGATATCACTCATCTATCAAGTTCAAATTCATCAGAGATATTTGCTCGTCCTACGGATCACTCACAGCACAAGTTACTCGCAATCCAAGGTTTTACTGTAATTGGTTCCTTGATGCATAGAATTCCCGTAGGTGTGTGAAACTACTCCTCTTTCTCATCAAGATCTCAGTCCCGGTCTAACGTAACTTATTGACATTCGTGTCCTGTTGTTTCAATCCTACCCTTTGATTCCTGTTACTTCCTGGCTCCTGATTATTTTTCTAAAATGTATTCTGATGCTTCTCAATATTTGTGTCTTTTGGATTCTTACCTGATTACCTCAATCAATCATCTTGCTTTGACCCAGCATATCTAGGGCTCCATTTCTCCAATCTCTAGGTCCCAGACGACCTTGGACATATTCTGCTGGGATTTCTGAGCAGGTCTGCTAATCCCCTTGCTCTCTGTTCATTCCCTACTCTTTGTTTTAGCCTTAGCTTTATCTTCTGACCCTAGACCCCTACCTTGTGCTCCTAATCCATTATGTCACATAATCCTTACACAGACATCATGCATATGCTCTTTATATCTTGCACTAGTTGAGATAATTTAGTATTTTCTCAGTAAATGGAATATTTAAATTATTTTTATATATTTTTAAAAATTAATATGTATTATAAACACTATAGGTGCTTTTAAATTACCATGTCTGAGAAAAGGCAATTATTCATCGATGTGATCATTAGGATGTAGCATAATTCATCTGTGGAAGCTGCTGGAAGGTACACTTCTGGTCTTAAGGAAGAATTAAGTAACTTCTTTCTGCAAGGATTGCCTTTAAAAATTTTTTTTAATGTTTTCATTTATTTTTGAGAGAGAGAGAGAGAGAGACAGAGTGTGAACAGGGGAGGAGCAGAGAGACAGGGAGACAGAATCCGAAGCAGGCTCCAGGCTCTGAACTGTCAGCACAGAGCCCGACGCGGGGCTTGAACTCACAAACCGCGACATCATGACCTAAGCTGAAGCCAGATGCCTAATTGACTGAGCCACCCGGGCGCCCCAAGGATTGCCTTTTAAATACAAGCCCAGCCCCTCTGCATAATGCTAAGCATCCGTGGGGCATAACATCACCTTTTCCAGAATGACACTGACTTAAGTCTACTAAAATAAATTACTGTTCCTCTTGTAACTGCTTCACTGGGCAGGAACAACCCATTCATATGCCAATTTGAACAGAAATAGGAACTAGGTCGTGAGCAAAGGGGACATTTGGAAGAGGCATCTTACAGTATATCAAGCCGTGAGCATCAGCTACGTATATTTTTAATCTCAACATCACTGAACAGACCTGGTGCAACTATACGTTCATACAGATTACATCTGTAGGTATTTCAAAGCTGAAAATTCCTAATGAACACACAGCAATTTAGACAGGTTTCATCCCAGAAAAACCTGCCGGTTGCCCAGGCAAGTCCTCCCAAGACAGCATGGTGATGTCTTGTGAATTCCCCACTGTCATGTGCAAGAATCCTCTGTGATCCGTGGGTTCGAGCCCCACGTCGGGCTCTGTGCTGACAGCTCAGAGCCTGGAGCCTACTTGGGATTCTGTGTCTCCCTCTCTCTCTTTGTCCCTCCCTAGCTCGTGCTCTCTATCTCTCTCTCTCTCAAAAATAAACATTAAAAATAATCATAATAAAAGAATCCTCTGTATTCAGCTCTTTCCAATAAGCCAATCCAGATTTTCAGCTTGAAGTTTAGTGACACTCAAGTGCTGGTATTGTAGTTACAGTTCAAACCTTTCGGGGGCTATTCCCTATATATCCACATACCCGTGGTGAGAGGTCTTACTCCCAGCCTTTCAGGCTCAGAACCTGATCTATTTGTACACCAGGGGTGGATCTGTTCCTCAGTGATGGACTCTAGTTACCTAAATTCCCGTAGACGGCTGTAGAAAACAATGGAAAATGGGAATCTCCCATTATTTTACACAGGAGTCTCTCATCTATCAGAAGTACAATTCACCCAAACTGAGCAGGACTCTTAGAATTCTAGGCAAACTTGCCTCCATCCACTAGAAGAACTCAATGTTTTGGCAAATTGAGATCAGATTAATTCAATCCAGCATGCCTCACAGCGGTTACCCTTGGACACTCCCCCAAATGTGACACTGCCCTCCACAATAATCTTCCCCCCCCACCTCTTTTCCAAGCTTTTTGTCTCTTATTATGCTTGTGTCTTATATCATGTACCCTGGCCTATTCCTCTCTCCCCTTGTCCTTTTCCTAACTGCTCATCATTCTTACCAATTGTGAGTCATTCTACCCTAGACCCTGTAACCCATGTTCCACATTGATAAAATTCTCTTTGCATTAAGACATCTTTCCTGAGTATTTCCTATTGCTCCTTAGCTGAAAAGAACCAGAACTCTTCTTGGAGGTAGCTGGGTGTTTTGTTTTGTTTTATTTTGTTTCTTGTTTTTTTGTTTGTTTTTACGCTGAGATTTGAACCCAAACTTTCATAACCATGAGTCCACCTGATTAACCCTACATCATGTGGTCAAAACTGCATTTTGTAGCATTGCTTGAAATTGTCAGCTAAGAATCTCTTGTCTCAATGTCTCATTAATTGCTAATACAAAATGAAATCTTTTCGTTCATTCCACCTGATGGACCCCAGGAACTGAAGGCAAAATCGATAGCCCTCCCTCTGTACGGTGCTACTTCTAAGCATTTAGCCTGTTTTCCTCATGTACAAAATCACTGGTTCCTTGAGTTTCATGCTATTTTCTTATGCTTTCCTTCTGTTCACTCTTCCTCATTCACTGACAGGGAACATGGGTCATCGTGCCCTCATCCACTCCACGTGTTGCGATCATTCTGGGTATCTTCGGTGCCAGACAGAAACTGACTCATTCTTATCTTTCATTTCCTTGGTGTTCTCATTTCCAGTAACTTTTATTTCTATTGTACTTCAGTGACCCACCTCCGTGGCTGCAGCCTGCAATTTGCAGTGACCTGGAACTCTCCACCACTGAAATAATAAATCCAGTCACCCTATTCTGTAGCCACACTTTCCATCATTTCAGCTCTCTCTTCTCCTCTTTCTCTAACTCGTGTTCTACTCCTTGGTGCTTTAGCCTCAAAGAAAGTCCAAATGAGAGCCTTTCTACTTTCTCTCTAATTATAAAGGCCATTCTTGTTTTAATGCATTTCCCTATTTGGCTCAGATTCCACATCTATCTCTTAAAAAAAAAAAGGTTTATTTATTTTTTGAGAGAGAGAGAGAGAGAGCACACATGCATGAGTGGGGGAGAAGCAGACAGAGAGGGAGAGAGAGAATCCCAAGCAGGTTCTGTGCCCATGAGCACAGAGTCTGATATGGGGGTTGGACCCATAAACCATGAGATCATGACCTGAGCTGAAATCCAGAGTCAGATGCTCAACCAATTGAGCCACCCAGGTTCCACCTCCATGGTCTATCTCTTTAATTAGACTTTTTTCCTGTATCTTCAACTTCCTTGCCCCAAGTATATCCTTTAGATCTGACGTTCAAAAACACAGCTTGTATAGATTTGCCCTTTCCTTAGCCTAATCCAAGATTCTGGGCACTGCTAGAAAACCCATCACCAGTGGGAAATTCATTGACATTATGCATCCATGATCTCCAACCCGATCTCAGCCTTTAACTCTCTCCTCCCTATCCTTCAAACACATGGACTCACTCAGACTCACTCACATATCATCTGCCCCTGCTTTCTTCTCCAGCATATCCCACTCATCCAGTACATTTCCTTTCAGTCACATCAAACTACTTTGCGTTTCTTAAACCCATTATGCTTAGGAGCTTCTTAGCTTGTTTCTCCCTTTGCCCTAAAATAGTCTTTTCCCTAATCTTATCCTGGTTAACTTCTACTCATCACAGAAGTCTTACCTCACCTCTACCTTCACCTAGGAAGCCTTACCTGATGCTTTAACGCTGCTTTGGGTGCACAGCCTACATACGTCCAAAGCGTGTGCATCCTCTATCATAATTCTTAGTGCCAAAAAACAAATGGTCAGTGTTACAGAAATATGTGTTGAATGAATGAGCAAACGGATGAACACATCATTCAGATTGTCTTCCTGTTTTACCCTTGGACTTATAATGATATTGTTTGAAAGATATCCACCACTTTTAATTCTGAATTCCTTAATTTGGAAAGACAGAAAGACATGTGAAGTTATTACCTACCAAAACATCTTGATACTTTTATCTCTAGATATTAAATCAACGCAAAGCCCTATATAAAAGCATCAGGCGTCTGTCAGTGATTTCACAGTACTTGCTAAATAGGGTCTTGAATTCCCAGGGCAGAGCTTAGTAGATGAACCTGTCACTTGTAGCTCCATAGCAGAGGCAGTGCACTGTAAAGAATGGGAACCATGTGTCTATCTCTGATAAAACCAGAACCTTTTGTCCTGTTAAAACCATCGTGGGCTCTTAAAACCATCGCAATAGCACTGCGTATATACTCAAGCTTATCCAACGCATGATTTAATGTGGTAAGTTGTCAAATGAGACTCATCTATACCCACTGAAACTCACTTATCCCCAGGAAAGCTGAAGGTTCAGAACCAGCCAATAGAGTCTGGACACGATAGGTCCTCAGCACTGAACTTGGCATAGCAAAGGGGCCAGGATGCAGACGCGTAGAAGTGATGTGAGGCTTGCTCTTAGGAACGCACTCGAGATCTAAAGAGCAAGAAATAGCAAGAAAAACAATCATGTGCCCGGCTGCTTATTTCAACCGTATGTATGACCCATATTAATCCAGAGAGAGGAAGAAAGGAAAGAATCACCAACTGTTTCATCTCGGACTATTTGAATTGAAAACCTCATCCATTAATTAGTTACGGAGACACAGCAGAGGCAACCCAACGGTTAAAAAGCAGGCTTCGGTGTAAGACGGGTCTAGATGTGATGTAATTTCCGAACTTACTATCTCTTTGGCATTTGGCCCCTTACTTGACCTTGCTAAGACTCCTCTGAAAGGTTGACTAAATCTGATAATGTGCATGAAGCACACAGCCCAGTGCCTGTGTCAGGTGAAGAAGACCTCATTTAGACTTGCAGACATGTTGATTCGAGTTTGTTTAGCAAGATGGAGAAGTGCCCTTCTTTTCTGAGAGCAACCCCCCAGATTTACCAAAGAGTATTACGTTTATTCTATTTGGCGAGCTGAAGGAGAAAAAAACCAAAGCAGTCGTGATCTCCTAGTGATGTGCTCTGAGAGCAGAGACCAAGCATTCCCAGGTGTTGGAGCCAGCTTTGATTGCTCTTACGAGCAGACAGGGACAACTTGTCTGCCTTTAAGCTCATGCTGACACAAACCTACTCCCAAATACGGTGATACTGGTGTTCTATACCAGCTCTCATCTTCAGATGCTGAGAACACGAAGGGGCAGGAAATTTCCTTTACACCTGCCATATACTGACCTCTGTAAACATAAACAACTTTTGGGTCACCATTAAGCCAATCCAAGGAGCTTTGGAGGAAGACACGTGGAGTGCTCATGTCCCAGACCAGCATAGCACCTTTGCAGAAGTCACAGATGCTCGGCTTTGGAAGCGAGACACCAAATAACAAGATTATTCTAATTTATATTCCTTGGGTGCAACCTAGCTTGCTGAATTCTATTTTCCATTTCATAGCTCAGCTCGTCTTTTCCTCTGCAGAGCCATTTTGATCATTCATTAGGGTAGCTTCTGTGGTTACTCGAGCCATCTGTTGCCCCTGTGGGTATCCGCTCCCTAAGTCCCAGCACCAGACCCCAGCTGAGGGAGCGAGGTGCCTGATAGGGCAGAAGCTCAGAGAAGGAGAGTCTGTTAAGCGGGAAGAAAATGGAGTGGAGAAAGGGCAATGAATGCACATGAAGCTGGCAGAATTTGACCTGAGAACAAAAAAAAAGGAAAAGGGCACTCGGACATCTTTCATGTTTATGAAGGCAAACATGCAGGGAAGTGTGGTTGGTGTAGAGGCCAGAAAGTGTTTTGTTTTTTTTTTCTCCCCCACCTTTTTTGCTCTCTCTCTCATCCTCCCTTCCTTCTCTCCTTCCTTATTCCTTTCCTCTCCCTTCCCCCTTCCTTCCTTCCTTCCTTCTTTCCTTCCTTCCTTCCTTCCTTCCTTCCTTCCTTCTTTCCTTCCTGCCTCTATATGGAAGGAAATGATAAGAGTTAGGTTAGAGAGTTGGGTTTGGGGCCAAGTTATGGCATGTTTTATGTTGAAAATTAAATCATTTTGTCCCTCTCCCTCCCACAAATTCATGTTATAAGGTCTTAGCTGACATAATTAATTAAGATGAGGTAATATTAGAGTAGGATGGTCCCCTAATCCAGCATGACTGGGGTGCTTACACAAAGGGGAAAACTGGCACACACACGGGGAGAACACCATGTGAAAATGTAGGAGGAGATCGGGATGATGCTTCTCTGCACCAAAGAACTCCAGAGATGGCCAGTAAAGCAGCAGAAGCAGGGGAGAGGCTGGGACAGATTGCCCCCTCACAGGCTCAGAAGGAACCATCCAAGGCAACACCTTGATTTTGGACTTCTGGCCTCCAGAACTGAGGCAATGCATTTCTGGTTTTGAAGCCACCCAGTTCGTGGTGCTTTGTTAGAGCAGCCGAGGAAACTAATGTATTTTGTTTTTTTTTTTTTTTAATTTTTTTTTCTAACATTTATTTATTTTTGAGACAGAGAGAGACAGAGCATGAACAGGGGAGGGTCAGAGAAAGGGAGACACAGAATCCGAAACAGGCTCCAGGCTCTGAGCTGTCAGCACAGAGCCCGACGCGGGGCTTGAACTCACGGACCGCGAGATCGTGACCTGAGCCGAAGTCGGCCGCTTAACCGACTGAGCCACCCAGGCGCCCCTAAACTAATGTATTTTGAATGTGGGACAAATGATTGCTTGGTCTTAATTTTTGAGCCAAAAGGAAAGCATAGAAAACGTCAGGAAAGAAACGACCTGCCCAATCAACTTGGTTGTCACATGTTAAGCGGACTAAATGTGGGGTGCAGGAGGTAAAGACAGGGAGTCCAGGGAGAAGTCCACAGCACATTTGGAAATCACAGTGACTGGCACCTAGTAAGGGATCAATGAATAATGACATCTTACGTTTATTAGTACTTAACATCTGGTACAGATATACAGTACTTAGTATCACCTCACTGAACTCTTACACCTATCCCATGAGAGAGGGAGTATTGGTGTCTCCCTTTTACAAATGACCAACCTGATACTCAAAGAGAGCGGGCGGTAGAGGCAAAGATTAAATACAGATCTGTCTGCTTCCAGAGTGCAAGTTCACTATGGTATATGGCCCTGTAATAATGTTAAGTTTAATAACCAAACGAGTACGTGTGTATCTACTTTTGTTTGTATGCATGTGCATAAGAATGACTAAGAAACAAAGCTATGAAGGGGAACTGCGATAATATACACTCATCCCTTTAACTTCCTGAAGTGAATACTTGACAGGGAAATTAATTAGTAAAAGCAATACCAACATGTAGAAATTTCTCAGCATTTTAATAATCGGGAATGATATGCAATTTATCCTGCCGGCAGAAGACCGAATCAATAGGTGGACTGCAGCTGTGGGCATGAGGAAATTTGAGATTTGAGTATTTGACCAGTCAAGTCAAATTAAAAAATTAAGCTCGCTTAACTTCCATTTTGACTGCTGGTGTTGGTGCCTTGGACTGATGTATAAGGCATCATTTGGCACTCAAGCCTCTCCATTTCAATTCACCCTCATTTGTATTTATAATACAAGTACAGTTGAGTTTCAGCAGACATCTTTTCTTTTTTTATGTCTTTACATAGGCCACTTTCCCTTTCTTACCTAACCCTTCACTGCCATATATTTGGAACGAGGTGAAACGACACCCTCGTTTCGTTGTGTCTCTGCTTAGTTTACTTTCAATGTTTACTTGAATCCTGAACATCTCTGAGGGCACATAAGAAGAAAGAAAGAAGGAGAGAAAGAGAGAGGAAAAAAAAGAAAAAGAAACATATCATACATCTAAAAGGCTAGTAAAAAAGTCACATACCATGGGTCAGGATGCAACAAAAGCAATATCACAAGGTAAAATGCCTTTTCATATCCCAGGACACTTTTCAGGCTTGCCTCAGAGAGCACTCAGTCAGTGGTACAAAGGCTCGCGAGAACAATAGCGTTCTGCCCAAAGAAGAATCATTCAGCCTCAGCGTCTGGCATAGATAGTCAAGGCTTGTCACATCTGGAGGGTCTCAAGTTGCTTAGTCATGCCAGTATCAGTTTTCCACATATATGCGGGTACACATACACGCGCATGCAAAACAGGGTTTTCATTTAAAGCACGTACCAAATATGTGAAGTTGTAACACATAGCCGGTACCCATCTGTAACCATGGAACCGTCCATTTATCTCCCTGTTACGAAATGACATGATGTGCAGTCTTCAGAGGAGAAAGTTCACAAAGAAAATCCATTACCAGAAGCTACCAACTAGTTTAAAGGAGAACCTCCACGTCACGTTGTACCTGCCAACGCCTATTAGTAATGCAGGCACAAAGCGAACAATCAATCGGTATCGGTCAAATGCACGAACGTTTTCCGAATAAAGAACTTGCTTCTCCTATCACAGGAAGCTAAAGCATTATTTTTCTTTTCAGATGCTTTCTTGTAATTGCACCAAAGATCACGTCGGCTAGCTCAAAGAACAGCCCCTGCTTGCCCACAAATATTCCAAAACTCTGCTAGAATTCTAAGAAAGAAATAGATACAGTCCCCTAATTTTTGTGCAGAAAGACGAGTGGTCCTGTAGCTGTTGGATGACAGAAATTCCTAAGCAGCTTTCAAGCCCCCCAGGAAGATGCAGAATGGCAGCTGTCCCTCAGGTCCCTCAACCTGCTCCCCCGCCCCCCTTACAGCATCCTGACTGGGAACCCGGTTATCTTCATAGCCTCCGTTGTATCACACAATCTTCTCCCCAACTCTTCTCAGGGTAGCATAAAGAGGGCTTCTCTTCAGCATTCACACAAAACCCTCTCTTTTGTGGGAACAGGAGAAACTCACGGGCACTTGGGATCAGAGTCGTTCTTTTATTAAAATATACTGGGTCAGGGCTTGATAATTATGGAGGGACATATAATTCTCACCCATTCTATTTGCGGTCAGTTCTACATCCCATAAATACTGATTTTGTAAAATACAGTTTAATGAAACAGCTGACATTTTATGACTTGTACAGCTTGACTGTAGCAGTTTTTAAAAATCATGTATTCAGGACTCTTTGACAGGCTATTTGAAGACCATTGAATCACTGAGTTTGGGGACATTCTCACTCAACTTTTAGGGGACAAACTAAGATGTATACACATAACCACATTTAATATGGGCTTCGCTGTGACACTTTTTAAGTAGTTTGAAATTTGCTCTTTGAAAATATTTGACCATACATTTCCTGTTTAATTTATGACGGACTATAATTTATCAGCGAACGTGCATATTCTAAAGGAAGGAAATCGAATGTGAATATTATTTTTAAAAGAAGTGACTTTTTCTGAATACTGAATTAAACAATTAATGAATTTTGTCTAATTACAGATCATAGATATGTTATTAGATTTTCATTAAATTATATTTTGTGGGGTGTTGTGTTTTTGTTTTTGTTTTTGTTTTTTTGGGGGGGTTGTTTTTTTCCTTTTGGTATTTGGGACCAGTAAGCTTTTTAAAATTTCAAGTATTCATTAGACCTTAAGTGCATGTCCTAAGCACTCTGTATAAAATGTCTACCCTAGAAAATGGCTGTGGTTGGGACTTTGATATGCTCAATCAATGTGTGTTTTCTTGTTCAGCTAAAAACTACATTTCCCAGCATCCCATGTAGCTAAGTGGCATCATGTGACTAGGTCATGGGTAATAAGTGAAAACAAAGTGTGCAATTTTGGGTCATGCTTTATAATAAAGGAGCCTGACTACCTTTCTGCCTTTCTGATGACTAAAATGCAGGCATGACAGGGGGCGCCTGGGTGGCTCAGTTGGTTAAGCATCTGACTTCAACTCAGGTCATGATCTCACAGTTTATGGGTTCAAGCCCCGAATCGGGGTCTGTGCTGACAGCTCAGAGTACGGAGCCTGTTTTGGATTCTGTGTCTCCCTGTCTCTCTCTGCCCCTCCCCTGCTCATGCTCTGTCTCTTTCTATCTCTCAAAAATAAATAAATGTTATTACTTTTTTTAATGCAAGTATGACAGGACAAGATGGAGCAGATATGGATCTTAGATCACAGGAAAGAATGTGCAAGAAGATAGATGAGCAGCATCACAAAAACATGAAGGAGTTTAGACGCAAAAAGTGATGCAGATGTCATGCCAGCCCTGGACTATTTATGCTTGGACTGTCACAGAGACAATATGGGAGTGAAAGAGTCTTTTACCTTACTTAAATCAAGGTTATTTGGTTCTTTGTTACAAAAATTGAACTAGTAAGGTAGGTAGGATTTTGGAAGATGCAGGACTGAATCAGAGCTGGCACAGCTCTTAAGAAGACGGTAGAAAAGAGATACAAATGGATATATATACAGATATAGCCATAAATATATAGATATAGAAAGATATCTTAACATAGGTAACAAGATGATTTTATGTTGCCTTTTTCCTATTAACCAAACCTGAATATGTACGCATTAACACAGTACAAATGTGTTTACAACATGATCAGCCTCTGCAGACAAGACCTCTAAACACTGTTGTTATGAATTATATGGCTTCACATGCATATTTGCAGTATATTTTTAGCTGGAAACTTTGTTTACTATTTTCTTACACTAAATTCTTTTTTTCTTTCTTTCTTTTTTTTTTTTTTTTTTTGTTAGTGAACATCAGATTTTTCTCACTGATGGAAACTTTTGGTCAACCCTTCCTATGTTCAGTTCCTCAGCCCCTTTCTGTTTTCACAGTAGAGGCAACACGGCCCTGCTTCTTAATGCATAAATGCATTTGCAAATGAGTTCCTGGAACATGCTAATGATATTTTGTTCTGGATCATTTCCAAAATGGTCACAAGCAAACAAGCTCATTTTTAAGAGAGAGAGAGAGAGAGCTAGAAGAGAGAGAGCTTAAAGTCAGGCAATTATTCAATGGCTGTTAACTAAAAACATTTGTGCATAAACGTGATTACTTAGGAAATAGCATTGGAGTCTGATTGACTGGCATTGGAAATTGAAAATGGACTCCCTTGAAGTTCAAAAGCTTTACCACAAATCACAAGATTCATTAATTACCGTACGTAGGATCTTGGGAGTTGTCTGTTTGCAAAATCTGCTGCCTTTATGTTCTTGAAGCTAAACTAGAGAGGCAGTCTCAGCAAGGAATTGAGACATAGACTTTTGTTAATTAAACCAATATGTAAACTGAAACTCTGAAGGAATGTCAAGAGTATATTATTTGTTGGTGGTTTGATTTTTCTATAGCAGTAACATATGGAAAGCATGTAACTATGATGTGTTTAACCCAAGTGGATTAAAACACTAGCCTGGGATTTGGAACAATTTTTGAAAAAGATTGAGCCATTGTATTTTCATCACTGCTTCCAAGAGATAGAAGTGATATGCATCACCTGGTCTAAGATTTTATTTTGTTTACTTTTTTTTTTTTTAACTTAAGCCTCTATTTATCTTTGGTTTTGGTTTTAACCAAATGAGTCACATTTTACTTAATAAATAACTTTGATGCTATTAAAATAATGGCTAAGCAAATAATATCCCCTCATTCAACTGAAGAAGAGATTTAAATAGTTTGCGCGAATTTCCCTCATCTCTGCTATGGACATTTCGACGTTTTTGTCGGTCTTTAGAAAGGTTGCATATCATTCACATGCTGAGACACTGACGGGAAAACGAATAAGATCATGCACACTGCAAAATATTTTTCCAGTCACAGAAATTTCAATACAAAGAATTACTTTGAGCCGGTCTAAGATGGTAAATAGACCTTTAACTATTGCATTCTATATGGAAAATAAGCAAAAGTAAGGAAGAGAAAGAGGGAGTGAGGGAGAAAAGGAGAGAAAATGAGTGAGCAGATCTAAAGAAGGCAGGGAACTGCAGGAGTCAGAATAACCCAGAGTTTATCAGTTTATGCTGACACATTTTCTTGGCCAAGGCTGCTGACTGTAGGCGAAGTCACGTGGCCAGGAGGCTGGTGTGTGTGTCTGTTTAAGAGCCCGTGAAGCTCTTTGCCTCCAGACTAGCATGTGCACCATGTGATGCTGGGGTTGCCATGGTAAGTACATAGTGTGCAAGTGAGTTTTTTTTTCTTTCTTTCTGATATGCTGCTCTAGCAAGGATACACCAGAATTCAAATTAATACTATAAGAAAATCATTGAACGAGGACGTTTTAAGAGGCTTTGGTTAAACATTCAGCACTTAGACTAGAGTCTGTAAGCAAATGTGTTACACCATTTATTCGAGAGTTTATCTCAAAATGGTCAATGGATTATCAGCATACAATTGAAAAATATATTAACCGTAGTTCATTGTTTCCTCTTGTGCTATGTTGAAGCTTTTGGTATAGAGGAATTTGTAGCTGCTTGATTATGTTCTATTTTGAAAGAAAATGATTCTTTTTGTGGTTCTTTGAAATGTCACAGACATTTTGCAGGCAAGAAATTCCGGGTGTGCTGAAATTTGTGAAAATCTGAAGACATCATTGCGAATTTTGCGTAGAAGCTGCCCCGAGAACTGGATCGTGGTTTTGGAGACTTTATGGTCCCTCGTGAGCACTCAGAGGTCCTCTTGACTCTCCACAGTATCACCATGTAAAAGGCAAGCACAGCATTTGGATGATGAATTTGGAATTGCCCAGGGGACTTGCCAGATTGGCTCAAGTAGAAGCAACTGATGGGAGCACCTTGTCTCATCTCTAAATCCCACTCCTAGAATTATGCATTATTTCTGACCCTCCCTATTCTCTCTCTCTCTTACTTTTCAGAACTGTTCTTTGAAGTCAGACATACCTGAGCTCTACCCCTATTATGCCACGCATCTTGTGATCTTGGCAAACTTCCTAGTCTCTAAGACTCAGCCTCTCCATCTGTAAAATGGAACAAATGATAGGCTCTAACTAATGGGAATATCATATGGATTAAGCAGACATAGCATGTTAAAAATACAGAGCATCTGGTTGGAGATAAGGACTAAATCAATGTCAGCTGCTATCGTCATGCCTTTATAATTATGCACACCTTTATTACTTACATGAAGCACATCTTGAAAACTAGCTATCCTAGACTTTCAAAAATTCTCTCAAAGTTCTATTGAAATTTTGTTTTGCATCTGGATCAATAATCCAGCTAGAGAACTCCACAGAAAGTACAGTAGTTCTCCTCCTCCTTCTTCTTCTTCTTCTTCTTCTTCTTCTTCTTCTTCTTCTTCTTCTTCCTCTTCTTCTTCTCCTTCCCCTCTTCCTCCTCCCCCTCTTCCCCCCCCTCCTCCTTGTCCTTGTCCTTTTCCTTCTCTTTCTTCTTCTTCTTCTTCTTCTTCTTCTTCTTCTTCTTCTTCTTCTTCGAGAGTATAGTTCTAATTTCTTGATGCTTTCAACTCACATGTTTGGGAAGTGTAGAATACCAGTGAAATTCCCTTTAGAAGAATTGGCCTGGATGGTGACAATTAGGTCAACAAAACCAATGGACAGAATAGCAGGATTTGGAAAACTGGCCCACAAGCTAAATCTGGCACTCTATCTATTTCTGTAAATAAAGTTTTATTGGAGCACTATAATGCTCATGGTTTAAGTACTGTCAAGGTACTTTTATGCTACAATAGCAAAGTTGACTAGTTGCCACAGTGAGTTTATGGTCCACAAAACCTAAAATAACCACTATCTAAAAATGTTTGCTGACTCATAGACTAAAGGGTACCTGAGGGAAAGTACAGGTAGAGAGAGGAGGATCTTAAGAAACACAGCTGCCAGGGCGCCTGGGTGGCTCGGTTGATTAAGTGTCCGAGTCCTGTTTTTGGCTCAGGTCATGATCTCATGGTTCATGAGTTCAAGTCCTGCATTGGCTCTGCACTGACAGCATGGAGCCTGCTTGGGATTCTCTCTCTCTGACTCTCTCTCTTCCCCTCCTCCCCCCTCATGTTCTCTCTCTCTCTCTCTCTCTCTCTCTCTCTCTCTCTCTCTCTCAAAATAAATAAATACACTTAAAAACAAAAAGAAACACAGTTGCCAAATTATATTCAGAACTCCAATATATTGCTTTTCTGAGCTCTATCCTGATACCTATACTGAGAAGAAACTCAATCTAACAGGGAAGAGAGAAGAAGGGGCAACTATGGCTGGGACAAAAGTGATGATTTTAAACTATACATTGTTATGAACTTTGCTTTTTGTCACTTCCCAAGGAAGAAAGGATGCTACATCCCAGCCCAGGGACCTGACCTTTTGTGCAGAATTCAGGTGCTGCACAAAGGTTGAAGAAGGAAAAATCAACCTCTCTTGTTTCTCCACAAGATGCCCCAAAGCCAGAGAGTTAGTTGATCTAAGCAATTAAGAGTTTAAAGTCAGAGAAGGGAGTGGAGAGAGGAAAGCCTGAGTTGTACAGTATGGGGCCAATTAGGAGTTTATAGGTGAGAAGGAGAGTCATTGGTTTCCTGAACGAAATAACCCCTTGGCTATTCTTTTACACACTCCAGCAAAGGTCCAGATTAAAGGTTAGACTCTACTTTTTTTTTAATTTTTTTAAAAATCTATTGTGAAAGAGAGAGTGAGAGCAAGAAGAAGGGCAGAAAGAGAGGGAGAAAGAAAAATCCCAAATTGTCAGCACAGAACCCAATGTGGGCCTCAAACTCATGAACGCTGAGATCATGAACTGAGCTGAAATGAAGAGGTGGATGCTCAACGGACTGAGCCACTCAGGTGCCCCGCAAGTTGTTAGACTCTTATTTGTTGTAATGCCATTCTGTGCCAGGGTATGGCCATTATTTGGCTCAGTTTTAGCTTTACATACGGAAATCATCATAGAGGATGCATTAAATGTTAGAATAGAATTAGAGAGAGTGCTTTAGAGCAAGTAAGAGTGAACAACCAATGTCACAACCATTGTGAAGACCGGAGAAGGTTTCAAAGAGATGAAACTTGAGATTAGTCTTGAAACAACATAGGGACCCACCCAACACATAGGGTCATGAATGGTGTGAAATACACAAGTGTGAGCAGAGGCAGAACTTGAGGCGGAAACACTCATCCTTCTCCAATTGTAGAGTAGTGGCCCCTCTAGGAATATTGATATTCCATTTAATCCTCACTACAGCTTGGCAAAGTGGGCATTATGATTATGAATTTCATGGATGAGGAAACTAAGAACTTACAGGATAAATAAATTTGACTAACATTACACAGTTTGATGGAGTGCCATTATTGGTACCTCACTTAACATTGTATAAGAAATAATCGCTTTGTTGCCAGTTTCCTAGGTGTTAATTACTGAATAATGATTATCTGGGCAACACTAAAAATTTAGTCTGTCCTTAGCGCTCATTCTCCTTTTTTTGGAGTTTGGTGAAAAGAATCTTAGGGATGAGAGGCAATTTTTTTTTCCCTTCAAAGATCTCTAGCAGGTTTTTGGGCGCCTGGGTGGCTCAGTCAGTTGAGCGTCCGACTTTGGCTTAGGTCATGATCTCGTGGTCTGTGAGTTCGAGCCCCGCGTCGGGCTCTGTGCTGACAGCTCGGAGCCTGGATCCCGCTTCAGATTCTGTGTCTCCCTCTCTCTCTGCCCCTCCCCTGCTCACACTCTGCCTGGCTGTCTCTCTCTTTATCACAAATAAACATTAAAAAAATTTTTTTAAAAAGATCTCTAGCAGGTTTTGAAGCTTTTTAATCCCAAGATTCCACGTTTTATCGCCCAACTGTTTTTTATGTACAATAAGAATCTAAACTAAATGAGATAATTTAGGTCAGTTATAACAGGAAACTAGTCTTGTTTCTCTTTTAAATTCAGCAACAATTCACTGTATGACTTCGGGAAACCCACTTTCCTACTGGATGACATTACATATTAATTTAAATCTGAGAAAAACTGTAAAATAGGGGTTTATTAGCAGCCTATTGCCCTATTCAATTCACATCTCTTTGCCACTCGGGTGTCCCCTTGAAAGGGGGATCACTAACCTTTTATTGGGAATGGATATAATAAATCATTCAAAGTAAGGCAAAGTTAACTTCTGGTCATATGATTATACTAATATGTTGTCTCTTCATTTGCCTTATAAAAAGTGACCCACCATGGAAGCCAAAAGAATAATTTTATAATTTTGAGATTTATGGCATTGCTTATATCAAAGGAGATATTTTCACAGGGTAAGGTTTAAATTAGCATCCCTTCCTGGAGCACCTGGGTTGCTCAGTTGGTTCATCGTCCAAGTCTTGGTTTCAGCTCAGGTCATGATATCATGGTTCGTGAGTTCAAGCCCCATGTCAGGCTCCCTGCTGCCAGTGCAGAGCCTGCTTGGGATTCTCTCTCTCCCTCTCTCTCTGACCCTTCCCCACTCAGCTCTCTCTCTCTCTCTCTCTCTCTCTCTCTCTCAATAAATAAATAAGTAAAAACTTTAAAAAATTAGCATCCCCTCAAATTACATTATACTATTAACTTTCTAGTAATTCATGAGTGAGGTTTCATAATATCAATTGATCATTCAATAAATCATTCAAATATACTTACTGAACAACTACAGTTCTAGGTTCTAAGAATGCAGTAATGAATCAGGCCAAGCCCTGCCCTTGTGTTGTGTATAATTTAGTGCATAAAAGTTAACACTTACTTAGTGCTTGTTGTGATTTCTCTTTTTTTTAACGTTTATTTATTTTCGAGACAGAGAGAGACAGAGCATGAACGGGGGAGGGTCAGAGAGAGGGAGACACAGATTCCGAAACAGGCTCCAGGCTCTGAGCTGTCAGCACAGAGCCCGACGCGGGGCTCGAACCCACGGACCGTGAGATCGTGACCTGAGCCGAAGTCAGCCGCTCAACCGACTGAGCCACCCAGGCGCCCCTGTGATTTCTCTTTTAAGCCCTCCACATGGCTGATGTCACTGAGCTTTTTTAAGTAACATCCTAAGCTATAGGTACTATTCTTATCACCACCCCTCTATCCTGGAGACACTTACAGCCCATAAAGTTCCAGTAATTTGTCCACGATCACACAGCCAGAAGAAGTTAGGGACAAGGCGTCCCTTCCAGATGTCCTGGAAGGAAGTCTGATACTGTGGATTACACTGTTAACTGCTACATTGTACTATGGGTTCAGATGAAAATACTAAATAAGTAGAAAAAAGAAAAAAAAAGCCTCCAAGAGGTAAGCATAATATGAAACTAATTTTCCAGAGGACATTAGAATTTTCTTTTGATTTCAGATATCAAGAATTTTTTCTTGACAAACTACCTCTCTGTTTCTTTGTCTCTGTATTTCCCACTGTAATGAATATAAACTCGATTTTACACTTCAATATTCTTCTCTCTCTCTCTCTCTCTCACACACACACACACATGTGTGTGCATACACACACATGCATGCACACACAAATAATTCCACTTTCTCCTGATTTAGTCATCAAAATGAAAATTAGACATTAGTATAACATGTATATTGAATTAGTCCAGTTCTATTACCAAAAAGTTGCCTATGAAACATTCTTCATTAAAGCGTCTGCTAAAATCTATTATAATGCAATTCCTATTGTTTGTATAAAATCTAAAGAAATCTCTAAAACCCAAAAATTTAGTTCTGCTTGGATTATTCTCTAAACAACAGGTAGTTTCCATCCCACAACAGGGCAGAAGATGCAAATTCTTTTTTTTTCTTTAATTATTTTTTAAATATAATTTATAGTCAAGTTGGCTAACATACAGTGTATACAGTGTGCTCTTGGTTTTGGGGGACAGATTCTCGTGATTCATCGTTTACATGCAACACCCAGTGCTCATCCCAACAAGTGCCCTCCTCATTGCCCATCACCCATTTCCCTCTCTCCCCCACTCCCCTATCAAGGTGAATTCTTAAATGTGTTGGAAAGAACTCTGCTTAAAAGTCCCTTTTCAAACAGAAACTTGACAATAGAACCCCTCTTCGATTTTCCCCGTTGCGTTAAGTTTGCCATTCCAACTGTGTGTCAAGATTTTAATTGCAGCATGAAATTAACCAGTTATAAAATACTGTTCTTGTGCCCTTGCCTTCTAAAGCAGAAGGCACTAAATAATTTGCTTAATGGCCTCTAACATGAGACCTCAATTTAATAACCAAAGTGCCCTTACTTGTTGGATAAATTCCTGATGAGAAATGTTCTGTGTATAATCCATCAAAACATCAGTGGATGAAGTGCACGCACACACACACACATACACACACACACACATATTCACACATATTCACAGATAAAAAAACCCCACTAAAATTGGAGTCAAAGTTCTGATGTGCCAAATTGACTAGTTTGAAATACACCGTCTGGTAGACATGAGTTAGGACAAACGCACCATGTTCCCTGATCCTGTAGCTGAGTTCTGGTGGCTTCATTGACTCCATAGCAAGAAGGACATGGCCACTCCATTGACATCAACTTGCCAGGCACCTGATATGTTTCTGTCTCCTTTTTTTTTTTAAGTTTATTTATTTATTTTGAGAGAGAGAGAGAAAGAGAGACAGAAACAGAGAGAGAGAGAGAGAGAGAGAGAGAGAAGAGTGCACAATCAGGGGAGGGACTGAGAAAGAGAATCCCAAGCAAACTCCACACCATCAGCACAGAGCCCTGTGTGGGACTGAAACCCATGAACCATGAGATCATGACCTCAGCCAAAACCAAGAGCCCAAAGCTTTAACCAACAGAGCCACCCAGGTGCCTCCTGTTTTTGTCTCCTTTTTATGAAAACTTTTTCCCTTAATAATAACCTGATACCTAGGGGGCACCTGGGTGGCTCAGTCTGTTAAGCCTCTGACTTCAGCTCAGGTGGTGATCTCACAGTTTGTGAGTTCAAGCCCCACCTCAGGCTCTCTGCTGTCAGCACGGAGCCCACTTCAAACACTCTGTTCCCCTCTATCTCTGCCCCCATCTCCCCCGCTCGTGCACTCTCTCTCTCAAAAATAAACATTAAAAAATCAAAAACAAAACAACACCCTGATTTCTATTGTTGAAGTTGCCATGCCAAAAGTTTGGTTTTATAAAAGCGATGTTATTGTAGTAATTAAGTGTCAGTTTGAACATGCAACTTTTAGTGTGATAGACATAGCTTTAAATTATTTTTGGCTTACTTTATTAAAAACTGCAAGGATTCTTTTAATGATTACTTCTAACAACCATTTTTGCAAACATAGAAATTCAGAGACTAGAGAAGAAGGAAACAAAGTCTGGCGTTTTAGTGACCTGGCTAAAATTTCCTTAACCTCTACTCTCTTTTTTCATTTTAATCCTTACTTTATGTCTAATTTACTTCCATTTAATGCTTTGGTTTTAAGAAGACCATGTCCTGGCCACATCTAAATATATGCAAAATAAATATCATAATTGCATTGCTGGTCAATGCAAATATTTATATTTACCTGTCTATAAAAGTCAAACCTAAGGGCTCTAGAATTCCCTCAGACTGTATGGGCACCTGGGGGGTGCAGTCAGTTAAGTTTCTGGCTCCAGCTTATAACCTTGCTGTTTGTGAGTTCAAGCCCCGCGTCGGGCTCTGTGCTGACGGCCCGGAGCCACTTTGGACTCTGTGTCTCCCTCTCTCTCTGCTCCTCCCCAACTAACCCTCTGCCTCTCTCTCAAAAAATAAATAAACATTATTTTTTTTTCAAATTAGCATTCCCTCAAATTATAATTTCCTCTTTTTTGCCTGATTTTATATTTGTTTTATGTTTTAAGTAAAATAAGAGGATAACATCACTCTAGTTCTCAAAGGTCATTGTTCAAAAATTAAAAAAAAAAAAACAACTTCACCACTAATTTATAAACCGTGTACAACAGAATATAGATACTGCCTACAGTATATATAAGTGTGGTTATTTGCTTTGCCCAGAAATGATGATTAAGGTTTACAATAATACAAATTGAGCCTGGGAACGTTTGGAGAAAGTGTACAAATGGGATGTTTGATTAATCTGAAGTACTGATACTTGAGAAGAAAAACAATTTGATGAAAACTTTAATTAATCTGTTGTCTCGCTCTCATTTTTAATACAAAACAACATTTCCTTCGTTCGCTTCTTCGGTCTATCCGAATGGATTTGAAAGGGGTGAGGGAAACTCTCTCTCTCCAAAGTTCGGACGTGAATGCCAAGGAAAGTGGAGCTAAGTATTGTTTTGAGATGTATCGGGTCTGATCTGCCATGCCCGGATTTGATCGCTCAAGGTATTGAAAGTTGTGATGTGTCTGCTACATACGATTTCATGCCTGAACAGGTCCCAGAATACGCTGCATTCTTATCAGGAACTCACAAGTGCCCCTAGTTGGCAGGGGAAGACCACTCTGTCGCATCAGGTGGCTCGTTTGGGGCGTGTTCATCGCAGTGGGGTTTCGTTCCATGTCAATGAGGTAATACAACATGCATGCGTTATCGAAGCACACCATTAAAAAACAAACATGCATCCATTTGTCTAGGAGAAGATCAGGCCACGAAAGGAAGGATTTTTCTGGTCCTCCGCATGGTCACCGAGGCTCTTCCCCACCCCAGCCCCAAATCACCTTCCAAGAGAGTTCATACATGCATCAAAACTGAGCGGAGTTTCTCATTCAACTCTGGGGTGACAGACGTCGTTCTGTTTTCCTGTTAACTGAATCACAGTCCGTCTCAAACCAAGATTGCCAATTGTGTTAAATTAAAGAGAGAGGTACTTTGCTGAAGGCAACTTACACAGGGGACTGTGTAAAGCTGGCTTCTCTTTAGAATTCTAAGTCACATTGAAATGGAAAGGCTTGGGCAGATAGGGTCACTGCATTAATGACAAATCCACATGCGACACTCCTTCCTAAAACCCAATACCATGCTAATCTTTCATTCCTCCGCTTTAATGCAATCCTACAACAGCTCAGGCTTAGTATTTCCACCTCGTTTCAAAATGCTCTCTTACATGCACGCCATCTCCTCGGAGACTTTTAATCTTGTAAGAGATGCTGGAATACTCTCCCTTCCACTACAAGTTCAAAAGCAGGTGCTTTCGTTTTCAGGCTGTATATGAAGCCAATGGAATAATCATGTGGCGTCGACCCCGACCAAAGAATCTCACAAGGACACCTTATATTGTGCCTTTAAAAAGTATCTCTGTATAATAATGAATGCTTCTGATAGCGAGCCATGGGGAAAGATATTAGTCATGGTAGCTATCATTGAGTAGAATTGTTCATGGGTGGAAACCAGACTAAGATGCTGTAATTAAAATCTTCACGGAAGTATTTAGTGACTCTGTTTTCCCTTCCCTTTTATCCTCCTTGTCTTGAGCCTGTTCTCCCGTGATGGAGATCTCTGTGCGCCACTAATGCTCTCCTCTGACTTTGCGAACGCTGTATTGACTATACTTTTCCGGTTGTATTTTTAGCTGACACTTTGGGCAATGGGGTTTAGTTGGATTACTCCCCGTCAGTTTATTTTTGGTAGATTGGTTTGTCGTGTTGCTGTCTATCGCTGACCTCTCTTCCTATCTATCCTTTTTCACTACAGATGGTGGTGTTCATTCAGACAGACATCATCCTTCTCCTTCACCTGTTTGGTCTAGTCTAACCCTGTGAAGGAAATTGCATCATGAGTCAGGAGAAATTCAGCACGGCATGTATTATTGGTATTGTGATTTGAGTGGCAACCGACCAACACTTAGGGAACAATTTATCTACCTGAATTGGACTAGACATCACTAATGCACATGGCAGATTGATTGTACAGCTTTAGTGGACGTATTCTTTATTAATGAGATTCAGCATGATTTGCTAAAAAGGCTTTTACTGGGCAGTCATTTTGTGTCCCCTCCCCCATCTCTCTTTAGCCTATTTAATCTTGTTGAACCTTGCACTATGTTTTGAGACTGTGTTTTTCCTCTCTACTTTTATTTGAAATACCAAGGCTTTTAAATAATTGTGCACAAACTGAACAGAGTGCACACACACACACACACAAGCCAGATTGTAATCAAAATGTATTATAAAACATACGCACTAAGGAAATAAATCAAAATCCTAAGAAGTTACTAAGAAGAAATAAAAGTAAAATTATATGAAAAAAAATTTTTCTGTGAATAAAGTTTGATATTTCGAAGAACTCATTTCTACAAATGAATGTGTCTGTACTAACATGGGCTTTAAAGCACATGGAATTTCTTTCTAAATAAAATATATTTGTATTGATCTGCTAAGAGTTGAGAGCTGCTGAGATCTTGGGACTTCAAATAGGGCTCGGTAACAATCTAGAGAAAAGTCACAAACTACACATCTCTTAACTTTTTGTTTCAGCATCCAGAGGCCAGTAGGCCTAAGGGAATAATTTACATTAATCGCAATGAGTTTTCTCTAAAACACTTTAGAGGCAACCTAAGGGTAAATTATTTCAGATTCTAGCGTTACCATGATCAAACTTCCCTTGCTATACAATTTCAGACCTGGTATGGAAGGAGGGAAAAAGAAGAAACTACCCCCTTTCTCCTGAGAGCTGAGTCTACATGTACTCTGAGCACGATAGAAATATCCCATTATTTTTTTTTTTATTTTTCCATTACTGTTTATTTTTTTTTATCACGAAATGACATCTCTCCCCAAAATAAAATAAACTACCAGCTGCTGAAAAAAATCTCCTTAAAAATGATCTATAAAATAACTTGTTTTACAAGTCATTTCCAGTCCTGTGTGTCATTTCTCCCCCAAACAAATACTATTTCAGTTGTGTACTAGAAAGGGCATTTTAAAAATTATACGTGACAATGTAACAGCAAGCATCCTAGGGGGTTGGGAATCCCTCCAGGAAAAATCTTAAAGGCTAAAGTTTCTCCATGTAATTCTGGTCCTCTTCAAAAAGAGCTGGAGAGATCAGAGTTACAATTACTACAACAAGTAGCTTGAAAGAATTTCTCTCTGAAAAGGGCAGTTAAGCGCTATTGTTGAGCTAACCTTCCTGAATCCTCAAACCAAAGTGAAGTTGAAACCTTTTAGCAGCATTTACATCCTATGTTGAAAGTCACATTGCTCTCCAGGCAAGAAATCAAACCACTGAGCATATTGCTTTAAACAAAACAAAACAAAACAAAACAACAACAACAACAACAAAAAAGCAAAAAGCAAAAAACAACAAGCAAAAAACAAGCAAAAAAAAACCTACCACATTTAAGATTGTAACTCTTGCAGATATCAAGTAGTTGTCGTTTTATCTTCGTGATTCATTATTTCCTTCTCTATTTGTCTTTAACCTAAAAGTTATGGCAGTTTCACAGAAAGTATACATTTCCATGAAAAGAGTAAAAATGTAGCAGCTCATATGCCAAGAGGAAAAACTTTGAGGGTACTGCCCTGAAAATACCTGGAAATTCAAGAGCGAATTACATTTTAAAAAATTACATGCAAGACCCGTTTATTTACTATTCCTTTGGGAAATCCACTGTCAGCACACCAAGTGAGTTCGATGTGATTTGATTTACAAATGTTTCAAAACCTACTATGCACAAGGGACAGTTTCTCTGCTCTTAGAAGCCAATTTAATAATTAAAACTAAAACTACCAATTAGTGCAACCTTTGGAATCTATTTGTATGCCCAAATTCTTTCAGCGCTCATGTAACTTTAACGATTTTAGAAGAAACAACAAAAATGTGTGCACATCAAGAAGATGAAACAGAATGATCAAGTATGAAATTCACATGGGGGAGGGGTACACGTGCCATGTACAAATGTTCAAAGCAAACAGCCCTGTTTCTTTCCCTGTGTTGGTTTCCACCCTAAATGGAGGCAGCACCTTTTCGGAGGTGGCGCCATTTGTCATTTTTAACGTAACCACAATATGGGATGGAGATAAAGGTGATAATGATGACAGTAAAAGCAGTAATAGTGAATAGTACCAATTCTACCAATAATCGTGGTTACCAATTCTAAGCGGCAGCGATGTGTTCTCTATTCCACCAGTTGCTTCCTGTATGTTGTTCTCTTTATTTCTGTTAACGATGCAACAGAATGAATATTGTTACTTCCAATTACCAAACGAGTAAACTTAACTGTAAAGATTAAAGGACTTTTTGGAGCACTTGGGTGGCTCTGTCAGTTAGGTGTCCGACTTCGGCTCAGGTCATGATCTCCTGGTTTATGAGTTCGAGCCCCACGTCGGACTCTGTGCTGACAAGTCAGAACCTGGAGCCTGCTTCGGATTCTGTCTCCCTCTCTCTCAGCCCCTCCCCCACTCGCACTCTGTCTGTCTCTCTCCCATTCTCTCTCTTTCTCAAAAATAAATAAAACATTAAAAAAAAATAATCAAGAGACGTTTTAATGGGTCTCGCTAAAGCTAGAAAACAAGTTACTCATCTCACCTTTGTCTAGGTGCTAGGATTTTCCCACTACTTGATTGTGTTTCCTTACACCCACGCACACTGTTAGTCCAAATCTTCTGTTTACAATGGGTTAATCATCTACTGGTTTATTGTCATACCTAAGAACAGAAAAGGTGCCCAATGCCCATCAATTAACAATCTGATTATCTACGTCTCCATCATTGTAAAAAGGTCAGAAATGAACATGACCAGCACTAATAACTGAATCAACCCATCGTCGAGGCATTTTTCTTCTTCTCACAAATGTCAGGTTTTTGGCGGGTCTACACCTACCTGCCTTTTGTCTCACGTCTCAGATTACAGGACCAGGCTTTTATTTCTGCCCTAAACTGGAGGGCGTGTGAGAATATGGATCATGTAGCTCTCAGAATCAAGATTACTAACTCCACTAACTCTGCACAATGCAGAGACCTCCGGGCAATTGTTCATTCGCTGTGATTAACCTACAAAGCTCGCTCTCCTCTGAATAAACACTTAAAAAAAAAAAATCTGTCCTCAGACTTAAATGTGCATGTGTCTGTATAACTTTGAGAGTTTTATAAAAGTATTTCAAATTTCTCTAAAATGATTCAGTCTCCCGCCTACAAACGATCAAAACTGAGACATCAATTCTTACCAAAATTAACGGTTGGAAGGGCGTGGGTGGCTCAGTAGGTTAAGAGTCCAACTCTTGGTTTCTGCACAGGTCATGATCTCACGGTCTGTGGGATTGAGCCCCATGTCAGGCTCTGTGCTAGGATTCTCTCTCTCCCTCTCTCTCTCCCCCCCTCCCCTGTGCATATGCTCTCAGCTGGCTCTCTCTCTCTCAAAATACATAAACATTTCCAAAAACAAAAACAAAAAAACAAAAAACCCCACAAAAATCAACAAATCATTGGAAGGCTAATAAACATATCAAACTTCGTATATTCAAAATCTTTCTCACCAAAACCCTCTGCCTGCTGTCCTTCCATCCTAGTTAGTGAAAATGCCAGGATTTCACCTTGGTCTCAACTCCATATTGAATCTGTCACCAACTTCCATCAACTCTACCTTCAAAAATGTATCTCGACTTCCCCCACACCTCCCCCTGTCCACGGACTCAGGTCCGCACCAGCATTTTCCCTCCTCACAATTGTTTTTATAGCCTCCCAACTGATGTTGGCACTTCTAGCCCTGCTTCTCCACAGAGGAGGCGGCATGACCTTCCATTTAATCATAGCATATGATCAGATGTGGCATATTCTGCGTCTCAAAACTCTACGATTTCCCATCTCATCTCATCTGAGTCAAAGCCAAAGTCCCGACAGTGTCCTGTCATGATCCAACCCCATTCCTCATTTGCCCCATTCTGGTCACACTGACCTCTGGTAGGTTCCTCAAACATACCAGACAGGTGCCCACCTAGGATAGCTTCTCGGGAGGTTTCTTAATCCCAAAAACGTGTCACCCTGGAGATCGGTGCAGCTTTTTCCACTCAAATGTGACATGCTCAGTGAGCTTTTCCCTGACCGATCTATGTAAGATTGCCTTCTCCCCATACCTCTGAGCTCCAATGCTCTGATTTAGTTTTCTTCATACAACTCATCCCATTTTAACTTACTCTATACTTTACTTGCTTATTGTCTGTCTCCCTCATCCCACTCCCCCGAGATTGTAAATCCCACAAAGGCAAACAGTTTTACTATTTTGTTTGCTGCTTTATCCCAAGCCCCTAGAACAGCCCCTGCCGTGAAATAGATGTTCACTAAATGCTCACTGAAACATTTCATAGAGAAACAAAATAGCGAGGAAACACACATAAACATCAGCCTAATAGGATATTAAAACGTCTCCTTAGTAACGTTCTTCATTGCTGAACAACTTCATTTCTTATTCAAACAACAGGTTAGGCTGAGTGGTATACTTAGCCTTGAATCAAAGACTAAAATGCATTTTGCTAATTAAAATAATGGAGTTTAAATGCTGGTCTTTTTATTTTTAAAGTATCTTCCTTGTATAGCTTACTGAAAGTGCTTTCCTTAAAAAAAAAAAAGTTTGTATCTTTTTTTTTTTCCTCTGCTTCCTGGCAAGCTAGTAATATTCACATTGTAGTATGGACATGAATATTGTCATGCATTTCCAAATATGAGTGTTATTGAAAACACTTTTTAACTAGTGGCATGTGGCTTGAGCAAAGATTCATCTTGGGAGGGGGCTTGATTTTCCTTCCATCAATTCATGATTAAACTTAATTTCAAGGCGATCTATAAATTTATAATGATGACGTTTCTTTCAGGCTAAATCCACGTTGGACAGAGCCTTGGAGCTATTTTATTAGTATGTGCAGTCTCTAGCAGTTTCATTTGCTACATTAGACAGGTTCTCTATGCCATATTGCATTTTTAGTAGCTAAAAAATCCTCTGACTCATAATTCCTTTCCCTTATCTGGGTTTTTGAACATTTTACAAAGGCCATGTTTAGTTAAAGATTGAGAATATCCTCCGAGAGCCTGAAGAGTATAAAAAACAGCCCTGGGCTGAAAGCTGTTGCCTAATTAATCTATAACCATCTCTAAATATTTAACACTACTTCTAAAAGAAAAATTACCTTACGTTTTCCAATGGGTTTCTTTTCAATCACTCAGGATGCCATAATTTTGGAGGTTTGGGAGGTCTACTCTTTGCTGCAATTTCCTCAGCATTAGAAGAGCTTAATCCTCATGCTGACCGACTGGTCCAGATGGGGTTATATTCTGAAAGCCCCTCCTCTTGCCAACATCTGTGTATTTATTTCAGATATGGAACAGACACTGAGATCTCTAAAAGGTAAAGTCAGTGCTTGGTCCAGAATATAATGAAAGTCGAAATAACCACAAGTCAAAATAGCTCTCAAGAAGGTACGTGAGAAAGAGAAGGAAGTTTATCTTAAATGAGCCATAAAGGGCCCCCTCTCCAGATGGCTTCTAATCTGTCTTGGCAGGTGACTGGAGAAAAACCTAAAATCACCCTTATTACCAATATCGATGCAGTGTATGTTGTAAATAGATAAATGCTAGCGTTTGCCTTAATCATCTCAGGACTGTGGTGACCCTTCCTGACAATGGAAGACACCATTTTGACTTGCAAAATGAATAGGCATAATGGCCAGAATGGACCAATGTGATGTCCTTAGGCTAAGCAGGGAAAGCTAATATTCATGAGCATAAGTGGTGTCCCTGGATATATGCTCATTAATATTAACTTTCCCCACCAGCACTGAGAAAAAAAAGTGGAACACTTTCAATAAATCAATTTATTTAGGATCAGCCCTTGTAGATTTGGCTTCTGGCTCAATAAAAAGCAATCAGTGAGGGAAGGACAAGGTGAATTATTGAATTCTGTCTTCTAATTGTATGACTCTCTGAATAGAAACTTCCCCATACATTTGGAGTCGTAACCAAAATGACTTCCAGACCTGGGTATCTTGTTTATCTTCGGAAAAAGAGAAAAGAAAATCTGGCTGCATAATTTTAACCTGAAAACAAGCAAAGCAGCTTGAGGTCCCCCTGAAATGATTAATAGAAAAGTGATTGGAATTAATCACAAACACAAGAGGAAGCTGAAATTAGAGAGAGGGTTATGAAGACACTGTCTGCCTGTTTAATCTCACCCCCTTATCAACACATTAACCTTGTTTTCTCTGCCTGAGCACTGAGTCCTACAGCAAAATTAGGTCAGAAATTCACATCAGATCAGATCAGCTGATTCATTCCAGCAAAACCCTGACATGCTGCAGATTTGAGTTTCATTCTAGATAGGATTATGGCTGAGGGCTTTTTGAGTTTGCTTCCTAGGCTCCAAGCATAGCAGCTTTAGCTAATTGTAGACTATTTCTCTACCAGCTATAGAGGATTTCTAAAGATTTTAAGACTAGCTGTGGAGTATTTTTGAAAGTTGACACAGTTATGTTTCCGAAGCCTGGTTCATTTCACTGTCCTCACTCACCTGAGCAAAGGTGTTTCCACATCTGTTTTGATACACAAATAGGGCATTTCGTTTTTCTACATGCCCCCAATTAAAGCAAACCCAATGAGATTCTCTATTCGTGACCAAAGTGGGTATTCCTGAGGCACTGGATGGATAGATCGCTGGCTAAAATGCACGTCAGTAAATGCTCTCTCTTCCCATAAAGTCTTCAGCCACAAATCATGAGTATGATTTCAGAGAAGCCATAACTATCTAAAGAGGATTTATGTAGCTGTTAACATTCCTCTCTTAAGAGTTCTCTGTGTGATTATGTCTTTGGGTCATTATTTAAAATATTTACCAATTCAAAACTTTGGTATTAGAACAATTTGCTTTTTAGGGAACAATGTTTTTGAAAAAGAAAAGCCAATCTTTTCTTCATTTTTATTTTTACTTTTTTTTCCCCTCTATGGTCTAAAAGGATCTTTAGCTGTTCTTTGTTTCTCTCTGACTAACAGAAATACTGAAACCTTCAAATATAAATAGATTCCAAGTATACATACTAATGTAGAATTGCATGTATTTTTTAAGGAGCCGTAAGTAATCTAATTCCATTTCTGAGTGTCACTTTTAAAGAGGAAATATAACCTCATATAGATCCCTTGAGGGCATCCACAGGGAACAGAGATGTTCCTAATCAGCCTAAGTAGTCCTTTGTGACAGAACCACTTTCCTCTAGTTGAGAGCTGTCTTCCAGACTTGCAATGTTTGGGAGAATTTCACTAATGTAACATTTGTTTCATTAGGAAAAAAAAAATCCAACCCCTTCCTATAATAGAAAACATACTCAGAAAAACATGTAGTGGTAACATTTTTTTTAACTGAAGGGATATTTCCTATATTGTTTTCAAAAGACTGTGGCTAATAGTCAAATGAGACAGTGTAGGGACAAGTTCCATAATCCAGAGGGAAAAATTCACTTAAAAGGAAGCTTCAAATCTCAATGTACTTTTGGTACACCAGATACTCATTTTGACTGTCCCTCCTCCTCAATGGATAGCCTTACCTGATGTCCGAAACAAGGTGTTACTTATACACAGCGAACCTCTAAAACAGGTCTTATGTTCGCAGGTGCACACAGGTACAGCCTCACAAGTCGTCTGTGGCCACATTCTGTTCTTGGTCAGTTGCCTCCTTTTTTTTATTTTTTATTTTTTTAATGTTTATGTATTTTTGAGAGGGAGAGAGAGAGTGAGCGCAAGCGGGGGTGGGGCAGAGAGAGGGGGAGACACAGAATCCGAAGCAGGCTCCAGGCTCTGAGCTGGCACCACAGAGCCCATGAGGCTCGAACTCACGGACTGTGAGATCGTGACCTGAGCCGAAGTTGGACGCTTAACGGACTGAGCCACCCAGGCGCCCCTAAGTTGCTTCCTTCTTAATGTCTGTATCCTGTGCTGCATCAGTGGTCCAACATAACTTCATCCCTGTCTCTTAAATATCCCTTTTCGCCCCCACCTATGACAAACTGGAGTTTTATAATCCACCTCAAGTGAGCTCACTCGTCTGAAGCTATAGGTTTTGAGTGTTTGTTTTCTTCCAGGCTTTTTAATAAAAAGTAAGTCTCATTTAACAGTGCCTGAACAAAACCATTAGGATTTAAAATAGCAGAAATGATGAGCCACTGAAATCATTTTTTTTTCATTCTCCATGCACTTTTCTCCTTTAAGTCATTCTCTCCCTTTCTTTCTCATCAAATGTTATTCAGGGCTGTTAAAGGAAGCACTGAAAACATCACTTTTTATTTATTTAGAAGTTTTCACCCAAAAGCCTTGACAGTAAAAGCTCATGTGAGAAATGGCAGTGAAGGCACAAGAAAGTTAGTAGTGACAAGGGGCTCGAGTTAGTTTAAAAATATGGAATTGGGGGGCACCTGGGTGTCTCAGTCGGTTAAGCATCTGGCTCGTGATTTCAGCTCAGGTCATGATCTCAGAGTTTGTGAGATCGAGCCCTGCATCGGGCTCTGTGCTGACAATGCAGAACCTGCCTGGGATTCTCTCTCTTCCTCTCTCTCTCTCTGCCTCTCCCCTGTTCATATTCACATACTCTCTCTCTTTCAAAATAAATAAATAAAACTAAAAAAATATATATGGCATTGGGCTCAGAGAGCCTAAATGATGTGCAACACTGAGAAAGGGGTGAGGAGATTCTTTTTCTAAGAGCTCAGTGTTTTAAGCCTCCCAGCTTCAACACAAAAGGCATTTCGGCACATATGTGATCCAGAAGGTCAATCATATGAAATCCTATTTCCATTTTTTAAGCAATCCTTGGCAGTCTACACATTTCTGAAATTGCAACTGGCATATTTCACAGAGAATTATCATCAATGCCTTTTCAAGGTCAAACATGCCCCATCTTTAGATTTTCAGCCTTTCGATCTCATGTATTAAACCATTGCATATATTTAAGAAGGCATTCAGCAGACATGTTAAAGAATTTTAATTGATTAAACTGTGTTCATTAATGTCATGTAGAATTTTCTTAACAGTTGGGCTAAATTACATGTTAGAAATATTAAAATGTGTGTTAAAGATAGATGTGAGTATTCTGCCTCCGTTGCCAACGCTGAAACCCCAGCACGCTTGTGTGACCAGAATCTTGCCACGGAGTTTTCAAAAATATGAAACATGTATTTTCTATTAAGAAAGTTGAAGTAATTCCAAAAATGTATTATAAGAAGAAAATAAAAGATTATTATATTTTAAATTGTCAGAATCTCAGAGCACCTGGGTGGCTCAGGGGGTTGAGTGTTGGACTTCGGTTCAGGTCATGATCTCACGGTTTGTGAATTCAAGCCCCACATCAGGTCCTGCACTGACAGCTCGGAACCTGGAGCCTTCTCCCGGTTCTGTGTCTCCCTCTCTCTCTGCCCCCTCCCCGCTTGTGCTCTCTCTCAAAACTAAATAAACCTTAAAAAAATTGTTTAAATAAAAAAAATTGTCAGGATTTCAAAATACTGGTCACTATATAAGCAAAATCAAGTTGCATTTGGATATTATAATGGATACTGAGATGGGCTAACGTAAGATACCCACAGCCAGCCCTGGCACAGTCACATGGAGGCCTTTGGTCTCCTCCTTTTGTCCAGTCACCATGCGTTTGACTGCTTTGACATTTCTCTCTCAGACCCCATCCCCCAACAACATCCAGAGACTTCTGTGTCCCCCTGTTGTACACGGGCCATGCTTTGGGAAAAGAAAGACATCAAAAGTCTCAATGATTTAGGAGGCTTTGCTAGTGTTTTGTTCTTCCCAAAGATATTCATACTTTAAATCAGGATTCCAGAACCTCTTCAAATCGTACCACGCGAACAGCTGTGGAAATTGTGGAAGTAACACAATGGTGTTGGGATAAGATGAACCGGGTCCAGGGCCTTGTGTTGCAGAGTTAGTCATTCATTCAGGCTCATTCAGCCATCTGTACCCTGGGCCATCCCTTCTCCTACGATGGCTGAGCAGTCTGTGCTTTTTCCCAAGATGACTTACATCCCAACCCTTCCCACCTACTCAAGGACATAATCACAGTCATTTTTCCTTCCTGTGTCTAAGCCATTAACATTTCCCTTTCTATTGTAATCGTTCATATCAGCATTTTAAATAAGCTAGTTTTCTCTCTTCTTAAAGGAAAAGAAAAAGAAACATGAAGTACCATAGACCCCCACCTCCCACTACAATTACTCACCGTATTTTGTAATTTCTTTAGCCTCAAAACCCTCAAAAGAGTTCTCTATATTCTGCTTTTGTTCCATTCTTCCTATGTCTCATGAGGTTTTGTCCCCAGCCCTTCACCAAAACTGTTCTTGTCAACAACACCAGTGTGGTAAGGGGCTTCAATTCTCAGGTCTCAACATAGTTGATCCATCAGTAAAATCTCCTCCTTCTCCTTCTCTTGCTGCTGCTTCTTCTTCTTCTTCTTCTTCTTCTTCTTCTTCTTCTTCTTCTTCTTCTGGTATGCCCTATGACCAGCACAGAGCCCAATACAGGGCTTGAGCTCATCACCCTGAGATCAAGACCTGAGCTGATTTCAAGAGTCGAATGTTTAACCAACTGAACCACCCAGGCACCCAAAAATCTCTCTTCTTTGATCACTTCTGTCACTTCATCCAAGACATCACCCTCCTACATGGTTCTCCCCCTCTCTCACGGCTGTTCTTCCTGGATTCAACTACTGTCCCTACCATGGAGGCAGACAGGCATACCAGGGAACAGTCCTGGGTGCTTCTCCCATCTCTCTCTATTCTTATTTTTATTTAAAAAAATTTTAAGTTTATTTATTTATCTTGATAGAGAGGGAGAGAGAGAGAGCAGGGGAGGGGCTCAGAGAGGGAAAGGGAGAGAGAGAGAGAGAGAGAGAGAGAGAGAGAGAGAATCCCAAGCAGGCTCCACGCTGTCAACACAGAGCCCAATATGGGGCTCAGACCCATGAACCGTGAGATCATGACCTGAGCTGAAACCAAGAGTTGGACGCTTAACCAACTGAGCCACCCAGGCACCCCTCCCTCTCTAATTTTAGATTCTAGGTATACTCAACCAGGCTCATGCTTTCAAGTCTATAGACTATGAGGACCCTCATATTTGTGTCTCTAGCTTTGATCTTACCATAAATCCTGGATCAACTGCCTATCCAGTATTCTCCACTTGGACATCCAAAAAGGCTCACAAAACTGGGGCGCCAAAGCTGATCTTTTATTCCTCTAACAGTTAAGTCAAACTTCTTCTCTAGTCTTTGCCATTTCGTTAAATGAAAACATCATTTTTCACATGTTTCAGGCAAAAGACAAAGAAAAACACACACACAAGCACACGCACACACACAAAACAATAGCAAAACAAATGGAAAGCCATCTTCGGTGTTTTTTCTCTTACTCAACTACTACATCACACCAATTAGAAAATTTTGATGGTGCCATAATTTGATAATTTTTTGCCACCTTTAAATTTAAAAAAAGTTTTTTTTAACGTTTATTCATTGTTGAGAGACAGAGATAGAGCGCAAGCAGGAGAGGGGCAGAGAGAGAAGGAGACACAGAATCTGAAGCAGGCTCCAGGCTCTGAGCTGTCAGCACAGAGCCCGATGCGGGGCTCGAACTCACCAACCATGAGATCATGACCTGAGCGGAAGTCGGATGTTTTACTGAATGAGCCACCCAGGCTCCCCAATGCCACCCTTACCATCCTAGTCCAAACCACCATCATCTCTCACCTGAATTACTGCAAAGGCTTTCTATCTGAACGTCTTACATTTGGTTGTGCCCCATCGGTCTATTCAACACAGGAGCAAGAGTAATCCTGGTAAAATGTTCGGTGAACACAAGTCACACCTCTGATCAAAAATCTCCAACAAATTTTGTTTTCTCCTTCAGAATAAAACACATGAGTTTATAAGGTTCTACATTACCTGATGGCTCACTACCAGTCTAGACTTACATGCCTTAAATCCTTGCCTTGGTCACTGTGTGACTTCTTGTCCTTTTCTTAGAACACATCATACTTCCTATTCCCCCTGCTTAGAATTCTCTTCCTGCCAATAGCCATACACTTCACATCTCTGTCATCATCTCAGGGGCCTTCCCTTGGCTCTGTTTTTTATCTCCTTTGCCTAGCTTTGTTTTACCACCTCTTATAAATATTCATATATATACTTTTTTTTTATTTTTTATTTTACTTTTGAGAGAGAGAGACAGAGCGTGAGAGGGGAGGAACAGAGAGAGTGGGAGACACAGAATCCGAAGCAGGTTCCAGGCTCTGAGCTGTCAGCCCAGAGCCCGATGCGGGGCTCGAACTCACAGAGTGTGAGATCATGACCTGAGCTGAAGTTGGACGCTTAACCGACTGAGCACCCAGGTGTCCCTATTTATATACACTTATATGTTTAGTGTTGTCTCCTATTCAGTTTCCTCAGAATGTAGCTTCCTTATAATCAGAAACTTTGTTCTGTTCATTGCCATCTCATCAAAGTCTTGAACATTGCCTGACAATTAGTAAAATTTCAACACATATTTCTCCAATCAACTAATACATTTAGCAGTAAAGGTTTATTGAACAATGTGTTTACATTAGATCCTGTTGTAAGACCTGTATAGAAAAATAGAATGATTCTTCTCACGAAACTTACATGGTAGCTTGGACATCAGCAACCGTGTTGCATATTGCATTCATTGTTTGCTCTTTGCCTTCATTCACCTTGACCTCAGGTGTGAGATGCCCTGAATCAGTGTTATTCCTTATGACGAGGAATATGCCTTATTTCAGGGGGTGGTCAGAATTCAACCTGAACATAAGCCCATTTTGTTAGCGCCTGTAGGTTTGTTTACCTCCAGTTGGCCATTCTCATGCCTACAAAGTTGGTTTATTCTCCCGCTCTATCTGCCCACATCTAGGGAGAAATTCTAAATGGAGTGATATCCAAAATCCCACCTCATTGGGTCAAACTGACAAATCACAAATCTTTGTAATTCTCCCGTGAATAACACCAGCTAAACACAATATGATTGATAACTTACTCCTGTTCTTTGCTCTATTCACAAACAGAGCTAGGCTAAAGTTTTATCTTATGCTGAGAGCATTATGTGGAAATAAAGGTGTCCAGATCATTGGGGACTTTTTTTTTCAATTCAATGTATGATCTAAACTCTCTATACTTATGTGCTTTCTAACTTGATACTAGAAAATATTGACTTATTAATCTAGCAGAGACCAACTCAAATTGCAAATAACTGAATTTCCTCAGCCTCACTTATTATGCAATGACAGAATTTTGCTATGTTGCCACCTACCAAAACCCTGTTCCCATCTCTTTGACTTCAGAGTTCTCTGGAGTCATTGGTTACGTCTCTTTGAACACTTACCAGTAAGCTACTTAAAAATTAAACATCTTCTGTCTTAATATCTTTAGCTAGAACTCTTCTAAATGTTGTTGATGAAACACAGATACAGTGATAAGCACACTTCAGTACCGTAAAATCTAATGAAACTATTCTGCAAATAATTCTATTTATATGGCTATAAAAAAGAATGAACAATTGAGTTTTAATATCAAGATCAGGAAACTTTTCATTTTAGAGGTGAAATTGTTTTAGAAGTCTAGTGGGCCATCCTTTTTTGTTATGAATTTTAGAAAGCTCATTCTCATAAAAGTAAAATGCTCACATACATACAGAAATCCATTAGAAGTAATTCCCAGGAGAAAAAAAGTTGTCCTATATAAAGGACATTTAACATATCATAGAAGGAAATTTGTGATACCAACTAAAATGGGTAGAAATAAAAAATAACATAGTCCCCAACAAGTATGGACTTAAATATATGCAATTGTGGCAATATTTATCAAGTATGTCATTTTGCAAACATTTATATACATGGTAGTAGCATAGATGTCCATTTTCAAAATGGAAAGATTACATTCTTCCAAAATAATCCTCCATAACATTTATTGTTTTTTCTTTCCAGTTCTCTCTCTCTCTCTCTCTCAAACCTCTTGCATAAAAGTATTTGCCACTAAATGATTAGAGTAGAGCATCCTTACCTAGCTTCATAAATAGTTCATCTCTTTTTTTTTAATGTTTATTTATTTTTGAAGGAAAGAGAGACAGAGAGTGAGCGGGGAAGGGGCAGAGAGAGAGGGAGAGACAGAATCTGAAGAAGGCTCCAGGCTCCGAGGTGTCAGCACAGAGCCTGACACGAGGCTCGAACTCACGAACCATGAGATCATGACCCGAGCTGAAGTCGGACTCAACCGACTGAGCCACCCAGGTGCCCCCATAAATAGTTCATCTTAAAATAATAATTTCTTGTCCCTAATGTGATAATGTTCACAGAGAGTTTAAGTACAAGTATTAATACCAGATTAGATGAAACATCCACCAACTATTAAAATACCTTAACTATTATTTTTTAGTATTCAGCTAATTGACATGGATTAGTTTTCTAAATTCTGAATCTTTGTACTTAGTAAATAGAACTTATTGAAGAAAGAAGACTTTGTATAACACAATATGCCTCTACCTGTACCCCTGGTACACACACATATATACACACACACACACACACACACACACACACACACACACATATGCTGGAAACACTGTAACATTCTTTGGGAAATCAAAGGATGTGTATCCTACTTTGGGTTTCTGCCCCAGGACATTTAGCCTCAATGTGGAAGCCATAATCTGGCACTTATTTGCTTGTAGGGGGTAGGTTTTGCAACATAAAATCATTTTATATCAATGAACCTGGGGCACCTGGCAATCATCATAAAACTCTGCACTGAGAGCACATAGTGAGGGTTCCTCCTGCCTTCAGAGGCTCATATAATTCTAATTATTGATAAGTCTTTTTATAATCTAAGAAGATGAACTATTATAAGGTATTAAACATAAACAAAGACCATTAAAGGTGCAGATTTTCATCAAACATTGACTATGAAGTGTTTAAGTGTTTCCTTGGGCTTTTATCAAGGGTTGTTTAGTATGAATTTTTTTTTTAAAGAAAACTGAATTCTTTCCCCATCCCAGCTATACCTCCACATGCACAACACAAAAGCAAATAACTTTTCTTATCTACGGTGAAAGAACTGAGAGCCGGATGAATTGTGTTTATGTTATAGTTGAGGTGTCAATTTCACTTGGTCTCATCAAGTCTAACTTGGGCAAACCCCTTCTTGACAACATCACAGCCTTGACCAGGTGACAACATCACAGACAGGTGAGAATTCATGGATCTCCTTGTGTATGCAAGACTCAGAATACTTGTATTTATATTTACCGTTTTATTGCTTCTTCTTGTCTTCGGCGTTTTTCGTTCTTCTCCTTCAAGTAGGCCAGGTTGGTTTCATTTCTCAAGCGGTCATTCTCTCGAGCAATGTCTGATGCATTCTGAATAACCAAGCCATCGTAGGCCTTCATCCCCATGTCCTCGATATATTGGAGAAATGTGTCCAAAGGGTCTACCTCAGGATTAGAACTCATCATCTTGGAGGGGATCATGTAAAAAGGAACACTTCCTGTAGGATAAGAACACATTTTACCTTTATCAAAGGTGAGGAGAAAAAGCAAAGTGCTGTTTGTTCACCCTAATATCTTCTCAGCCCCAGATTCCAAAGATTATGGTAGAATCTATTCAGAGACAATGTCTCATTAGAAACTACGAACCACCAAGACTATTAGAAGTAAATATTCAATGAATGTTGCCTGAGTAGCAAACATTCCCTGAAACAAAATTAGAACATCAAAGGCCAAATCTCTCGCACTTAAAGGTAATGGGAAGGTACAAATACAGGGTGCCAAGTTCAATGTTTGGTTTATGTATTTAAAGTCACGATTTTGTTTTTCAAAAATGTGTTCTTATATCATTAAGATCTATCAGACCCAAGCTTCATTTCTATCTAATTGCTATAAAGACTTCTTGATTTCAAATAAGATGATAACATTATTTGGAAAAGACTTTCTTATTGTGCGTGTTCTCCTTCTAGTTTTAAATTAAGATCTACGAATCTATACTATCTGTGCATAACATAACAGTAAACAAGGAAATACACATTTCTAATATAATTTATTTTGGAAATAAACCCTTTTTGACCCATCATTACTTTCCAAAATGGTGCTTCCTGATGGCTGCCTGCTAGAACTCAAATATTGTAGGTCCCCAGCACCACATCCATCCTTACTAATCTGGTAACTCAAGCAGTGACAACTATAATTATCATTGCTACGTCAAGGTTTGAAAACGCAAACCATAGCGTGGATTACTGTAAAACCAAGATCCAATTAAAACAGCAACAAAACACAGGACTTTCAACAGATCAATATATACCTTCCACCTCCAAAATGATGGAAGTAATAGCTTCTACCTCTTGCTGATGTAACGATTTAGAGAGGTGATGTTATAAAGAATTTAACATAAAGTTTAACAATAATAGGCATACAGTCATGTTAGCTAATATCTTCATAATAAAAGTACAGGCGAAAGATTGCCAATGTCATATGTGGGTATGTGTATGGACAGGTGATAGATAACCAGCAGGCTATGAAAATCAGGATGCTTTGAAGCAGATGTATTCCAATGAATTATAGAAATCAATGAAGCCAGGGGATAGAGCAATGGTGCTCTAATCAATCAAAAATAGAAATGAAGTTTAATTAATTGCATGCAAGATAAGTATTTTGGCCTTCTAGCTTAATAAGGCTTACTGTCCTCAATTGCATAGTCACCGTTGTATAAGAAACTGGTATCATTGCATCAAATTGAAAAAGCAAAAGCAAAATCAATTAATAAGAAAAAAACTTTGGCCATTTAAAATTATAAATGACGTTTACATCTTTTATGTTCTTTTAAAGCCCCAGGAAGATATGTTTTTTTTTTAAATCTCAGCCAATCTATCTAATGTAGAAGTCCTAGGCTTTCACCGTTGCCCTTATGAATCATATTCATTTCGAGTTTTTTACAAGTATAATCATGTTCCATACCTGGATGGTAGCTATGGAAACTTTACTTCTTATCAGAGTTTATTAGCGTTTCAGCTGCCAGTCAATTCTTCTGTTATTTGACTCCTACTCTGAATTTAAAGATTTATTCTCCAGCCAGTGAGAGATTGTTGGAACTAGGGGATATGAGTTGTTTGTTGACTCATGATTTTGTTGTTGTTGTTGTTATGTGGAGTTTTATTACATTTGGTTTGGTTTTGAGCCATAATGGGTTGGCAAATAAAATGGTCTTTTAATTTCAACAGTCTAGCATAATTGAATTGTATTGTACTATAAGTCCATGAGCTTAGATGCTCAAGGGGTAGACATGCATAAGAATAAGAAATTACTGCTACCAATGATTGCAATTTTCAGGAAAAAAATACAGGAACAGGATTCTCAGAAAGCTGAAGAATTACCATTATTGGGAACTCACTTCTCCCAAGGACTTCAACACTAGGTGTGCCTGGATAAAAAAAAAAAAAGCTCTGTCTAACTTTATGGCAATTAATGCTACCATAGTTAAGCAGGCCAAGTCAGGACAAGGATTCCAGAGACAACGCCTCAGGGTGGAAGAACCCTCCCACTTTGCCCTTGAGCAAAACTGTATATGCCCCCCTGTGAAAAGCATTACCCCCCAATTTTTGTTTCTTCCCTTAAATTTTCCTCCCACCCAAAGGACACCAGAGATTCTCCATATAGTTTATATATTCCAGATATGAACCAGGTTAATTGGGGACTTCTGAAACTTAATTATCTCTTTATGTGGTCTTTCAAATTGACTGGCGTTGAAATTATGTTTGTTCCGAGACAACATTAAATAACAATGCCATCAAGTATGTATACTAGGGAAAGTTGTGCTATAAGTAGTAAGAGTATAATCTGAAAAGTTAAGATGAAAATTTGAAGGATAAAAACCATAAAATCTAGTCAAATTTCTGGACAATGATAACTGGATGCATGAAATCATGCGTGTCATCTAGTTCTAGGGAGGAATTTGATTCTACGCTCGTTCATGTCTTCAAGTATTTCTGGAGCACCTGTTATGAATGAGGCACTGATAAAGGCAAACCTGTGTCCTTCTAAACATTCACACTGCAGGGTAAGAGGACAATAAATTAAAAACTTGCAACACGGTGTCAGTGGGACAAGCACAGGTGGTAGCTTTCACGAGTTTGTCAGGGTGTGTGGTCACCATTTTTGAGGATGAACACAGAACATTATCCAATAACAATAACTAGGCTTCAAAAATAACCATAAAAAATGGACGTGGACCCTACCAATGTTTAAGCATCACACTCTCCTGCTCTCTTGTCCACATGTAAAAGGTAGATTGTAATGTGGGGTAGGGGCAGAGGGCAGTTAGGCAGTCCTGAAGAGTGTAACTGAGGACTTGGGCGGTATGGCCTGAAATCACAATGCAAGCACCCCTAGGTCTCTGACTTTATGCCATTTAATGAAGCTTTAGCTTCCTCTAAGCTTTAGTTTCCATGTGGTTAAAATGGTGGTTGGAGTATACTTAACTCCCTTATGTTGCTGTAAGCGTTCAGTTAGAAAGCACATGTGAGTGTTCAGGACATGTGAGCAAAATTATTAGTCACTAACATTACTACTTACATCCTCTTCCTAATTCTTAATTGTGGCCAAGATGGTGTTTAGTAATAACTCCTCAATAAACACATGTTTACTTTGAAACATACACGAATAGAATGTTTAATGCAGTTCAAGTTCTTAGTCACAGGTGTGCAAAGGGAGGCATGGAAGGCTTTCATAGACTCGCTTCCTAACCAAGGGCATGCAGACAGACCATTTATCCATTCCGCCCCAGTTCCTGCCACGAGAAGATAAGGGCTTTGTCACAGAGGAACCATGAAGCTCAAACACTTGGGCTCCACCCTTCCAAGCTGGTGTTTCTCAGCCAGCTGAAGTCTGAATGCAGAGACTCATTCATTCACTCCTCCTTAAACAAATGTGAGGCCTCTCTAGAGAAAAGTGAGCTGTACGTGAAGTGGCTGTCTCACTACAACTGCTACCATTTCTATGCAGTGAGAACCCAGTCAGGTATGGTCATAAATCTGTTTGTCTTTCAGAAATGTGTAGTTATGGCTAAGATAGATGTTGAACAAGGCATGGTCCATGCCACTAAACACTTAGCTTCATTTTGGCTGCTGGATATTAAATCAAGTTTATCTCTGGCCCTTTAACAACAATCCTGTGTACAAGTAGTTCATAAAGGCTTGTCGTGAGCACTGAATTCTTCATGTTGGCGTCTTAGGAACACAATAGTTAAGAAGCAAAAGGGCCCCTCTCCTTTAGATAGCGCCTTTAGCTCCATTGCAATATGCAAGAGACTCTTATTAGATCTCGAACGATTGCGTGGTATATTTGTGACAACAAAGTGAGTGAGGTTGAAGGGCTCTTCTGCATTTCTCCAGTCATCCCTTGCCTTTGGATCAGTGTGTGTTGGCGGCCATTTTTGCTTGCAACAAATTAGACATTTTAGCTCCCCCTAGAGCATTGGTTGAAAGTTGACATTCTTGGTCTGCAAGGTAGATGGGTTTTATCAGGAATGCATGGCGTGGACTCAAACAGTGCAAGAGTTGTATATGTGTTCTTTTTCTTGGAAGTTGTGGCGAACATTGAGAATTTGTGTTAGGAGTCTCCCGGGAAAGCACCTAACATGACTGAGATCAGAAACCCCACACAAATCATAGGTAGCTTCACAACTTCACCTCACGCCTTTTCTTCCACTGCTGTGTGGTGCATTCAGAAAACCCTCCTTTTGTTTCATTTTTGAATTACTGTATTTAAAATCGTTGCCATTCTAATAAAAGCCAAAAGCTGTTGGCTTTTATTAGATGTTAGCTTAAATACAGCTGGATGTTTTAATTGCTCTGCTTTATTGTATTCTTTCACTCTTATTACTTATTTCCTGTAGACCACACCCTTCACAAAGATTACTTTGTATGGTATTGTGATACCTCCTAAAATTTGAAATTTCACTCTCTTCAGCTTAGATGCACTGATTTCAACTGGTGAGATTGAGGTCATATTTAAAACATTAAGCATTTAACTTTGTCTCGTATTAACCATTTCTTTATTTTCTTTTGTGTAAAACCATCACTGTACCTCACCCATGCTGAGCCTAGAGCTGAAAGTAGCAATTTATTTCTTTACCATGTTTCCACTGAAATAAAACTACCTATTACCTATACATGTGGAGCATAAAATATACATAAAGGTATCCAAATTGAATCCATAGAAACAAAAAATTCATTTCCTTTTTTTTTTCTCATTCTATAGCCACTACTTGCATCCAAGGAACTCAAGAAGCTGAGACATTACGTGACTTTCAATGTTAAAACAAAAAAAAAAAAAAAAAAAGGGGAGGGAGCATATTTTTGAGAATTAAGTGTATACAAAACTTTAACTAAGCACATACATGTATGTAGATTCCCTTGTAAACTAAGGAATAAATTTTTTGTAGCCTCAATTTACCAGAGGATATTTAATGTGTCACTAACTGATGTCAAGATTGGGGTCTCCATAGTATAGAAAGCATTTGATTCATTGCAGGCTGCTGTTGAAGAAAAGACATACAGAAAGGGTCAGATAAAAAATGAAGCCTGCCATCTTATACTTGTTAAAGTATTTCTCTTTTCTTAAAATGCAGAACAAATTCCCTCTTCATTGTGATTTCATGCACTGTGACATCAGTCACTCCGGTTCTGCAAGAACTGACTCAGGTGGGTGTGTAAACCGACTTCTCAGGCAGAACCTTCTGACGGATCCTTTGCCACCCCCTACCAAAAAAGCAGGACCCTTGTATATAAGCATCACTGAAATGAATTAGCCCACTGGCCTTTGTGGGGGCTGGTTCTTTCTTCTCTTCTTAGAGAATTCTCAGAATTTCTGAGGTGAAGCTGCTCTCCATCTAAAACTTTGGTGTTCCAAGATTTAAAATCGTGAATAGTCCATCAATCCAGACATTTTCCATATCTGCTGAGTGACAGGGGAAGAAAAAGCAACTGTTTGGGAGAGAAGTGCTCCCCAGCTCTTGAAGTTAAGAAGCTTCTTAAATTTCAGGTCACAGCCCTATAAGATAATGTTACAGCTAGAATAATGTAAACTTTATCCTGTGTTATTCTTATAATGCTGTTTGTGTTGACTGGGAAGGACAGAATGCATGCTAGGGAATACATTTCCTCGTGGAAAGCCTCGTCATGTTGCCCTCATTTCACATTTGTGCATTTCATTTCATTTGCTTATGGGAAAGTTTTCTAGTCCCTACTTCTCAGTTCTTTATGAGGTTCTCAAACCACACCTGCCCCAGTGCTGTGAGGAAGTTATTAGAATCTGACCTATTAAGATTTGATTTTCCCTCCCCTTCCAATCATGGAATCTTCTCTGATATAGAGAATCCTCTTTTGTCCAGCAGTATTGACTCAGCCAAATAAAAGTTTCCCAAGGCAATTTTGACTATTTCTTTTTTATTCAGCAGGAAGAAAAAGATCTTTCACATTTGTTGCATGTACTCAGACCAATTTGAAAACACATTGTCAAAATATAAGTATTTAAATAATCAGGCTTCATATACATATGTAAAATCTGTATGCAAATTAATTTCTAGAATTCGCTGACTTCACACAGGACCAAATCAACAGACCAGATTGCCTGGTTATAATTCGTAACCTGTGTAAACCATGTCAAAATTGTTTTTCTGATAATCTGTCAACAACAAATCTTATCATTTCACTTTGATTGTGCTTAAAATCCTACCCTCAACCCCACAAATGGTCATGCTCATTTTCTTATTCTCACTTTCATCAAAATGCAGCTGTTCTGCTCAACATGGGAAATGTTAGAGTTAAAACCACGGGCGCCTGTTGAAGTGACTACAAAAACGCTGATTGCTTATTTCTCAGAAAGCAGATTACTTTGAAGCGAGTTTTTTCTCCACTCTCTCCCTTCCCAAAGTGGGTAAAATGGGCATAGATCATGTTAATGAGTGGTATCATAACTCAGATACCCGCCCCCAACTTCCAGGTTGTCATGGTGCTATTTGCCCATGGTCTAAAGGGATAGCACGTTTCTGATAATATTAGGGACTCACACAAAATGTCAATGGCTGAGGTACTTTTCTGAGCCTTTGGCCAAGTGTTTCCAGACGCTTACAAGGCAGTATTGACAAAGTAGATACAGTCAGTATGATAAATTGCTGACTGGCGATACAATGAAAACCATCTAATTGAATGACTTTTTTTTTTTTTTAAACAATAGACAACCTTCTTGTCTCTAGCATTTTTACACTTGTTTTTCTAAACTTTGCAGATGCCTCAAGTCCTTGGGCTTCTCTACAGTTCTTTGTGAAGTTGTCGGGTTTTTTCTCAGGTCGGTTTTCACTGATTTCCTCAACTGTCAGTGTCCTTCACAGAGTCCTCTTTGCTGAGTTGGCAAAGGTGTGTTGTGATTTCCACAGAAAAATAAAACAATTTTGGCATCTGTAGCTCACATACTCTCATATTAATCTGTTTACCAACTGACAATATAGAAAAACGAGTTGGAGCATTGTTTAACATGTGAAGAATTAGGAGAAGAGTTGATATTCACTCTTGCTCTATCGTCATTATTTCATACTATTTGATGATAAAGTCTTGCATATTAAATGGACTAAAACTACATTGTGTAACTTCTTAGATCGGATTCCCTTATTTGGGGGTATGTGTAGAAAAAGAAATACAGTTCTACAGTACCAAGCCAACTTTAGGAATTCTTAATGAGAAGGAACAGTATTATTTCCTGTAATAGTCCTTCCAGCTGGGGAAGACCTACATTTCTTGTATTTAAAATGTTCCTGGTTTTTAGAAAAATTAAAATGGAGACACCCCAACAAATTAAGTGTGTGTCCCAGGTAAAACAAATCTCCCTAAAGTCCTATAGAAAATATTTGTTGTGATAAGACTAATGAGATCTTCCTGATACTGAGTGTTAAAATTCATGTTTCTCAAAGAGGTTTATGTCTACTCTGTTAGGAAGGAGCAGTTTCAGCTTTGGTGTATGTCTGATAGTTTCATTTATTTATTTTTTGGTAGGTTTTTTTTTTTGAGAATACAAAATTAGGCTGACACAAATGTGCTGAGAGACTGTTGTAAAATATTTATGGTATGGAATAGCCGATAAATAGCTAGCATGCACAATGTGAATGCCAATTAATACCCTGGAAAATATTTTCAATGCTTTTAATAATTCAACATGGCTCATTTTACCAATGAAAATCTAGTTTAGCCATTTCTGTGGTAATGTAACTAAGTGGGTAAGAGGGCACAAAATAGCCAGAGGCTTATTAAAGCCTTGGATGCCTTCGCTGTGGCTTTATTTCTGTTGCACCTAATAAGACATGCAAACTTCAGCATTAAGTACCCCCAGATAAAATCCCATTCCATTTCATAACCAGATTTCTTGATCTATTTAGTGCTGGATTCAATTAGCATGCTTAGAGAATCTGAAAAATGAGATACATACCAAAATTTACGTCTCCAGGGAGAGCTAAGTGCAACAATCAGAAGGTGACTAGTGTCTGTCAGAGCCCTCTCTCGCGGTTGATCTCTGGGCAGTTCTGTAGGAGTAATCCAGCACCATAAGAAAGAGACTTGTAGTTCAGCTCAGTTTTTCTTCAATTAAAGTGCATTGCATCTGGATGGGGAAAGTGTCCATTCCCAGATTCTTCATCACTAGAGATCAGAGCATCCTTGATGTTCTTCCTATCAGATAAAATGGCCTTTAAAGTTTGCTAGGAAGATGCGGTGGCAGAAGACAGGTGCCTGCTTCCTTAAATCGACATTCAGAGAAAAGAGGGCATAGCTAATGGGTGGGGATGAACACACAGCCCCTCTCTTTCCAGGTCCAGCAGGGAAGAAATTGAATGATTTTACCCACTTTGCTACACAGATGATTACAAGACTCGAAGCAATCACCCAGGCTGGCTAAGGTGCCTCATTTGATTATATTCTGTGAAGACAACAATAAATGAAAACAAAAAATCAGAAACATCCTCTCTAAATGTCTCCTCTCAGCCCAAAAGATGCTCTTTCTCATTGCCACTTACATACAGAAGGTTTAGAGCAGCCTAGCTTGTGGTATCGTCCCTCCCCCGTGACAACCAGCTCTCTCTCTCCCATTCTCTCTCTTTCCCCTCCCTCCCTCCCTGCCCCTGACTCCCTCCCTTCCTGCTTCTCTCTCTCTCCTCTCCAGCTGCCTTAGTCTGTTGATGCTGCTGCTGATTAATCAGGGATTCTGAAACAAAGAACCTACCTTCTGAAATAAGCAGTAATCTTTCTTCTCTGTTTCTGCAGTCCGTCTGCATTGAACGGCAAAGCTGCCAGCATTCTAGCACCTTGGATAGTTCCTGCTCACTAGGCCCCTTGGAAAAGGGAGGCGAAGAAGCAACTGAAGAAATGACAAGAAACCCGAGAGCAGCATCGTTCTACTTCGGATTTCGCCTCCCTGGGGCCTCCCATCCTCATTAAAGACCTCACATTTAGGCAACAGAATCTCTCCCTTTTATCTGTCTGAACTGAAGTCTGATTAGTAAGTGATAAAATGAAAAGAGGATAAAGAAACCCCTTCATTTACATCCACTACAACCCTCATTCCAGCTTTATGGAGAAGAAAAACATAAATCCATCAAAAAGAAATGTTGTTACTACAGAGGGTGTTTAAGTTATAAGCTTTTCACCCCTGGCATGGCTAATGAAAATGAGCAACAACTTAAATGGAACATCGAGATCTCAGTTTGATACCCTTATTTGATACCAATTTTGCCTCCACCCTCCCTGCCGAGCCAGGCACACAATTACTGCTGACGTACTTCAGGCTGCTGCTTGGGGAAAGAGGGGAGGAGCCTTTTAACCTCATCAAAACAGCCTCGTGCCACCTGCTCCCATGGCATGAGAACAAAACTAGCCCACTTAGAAGGAACATGTACAGCACACATGTATGTTGAATAAAGATCTCACTCAGAGAGTGCGCTATTTTTTTTTAACAAAAATAAGATGTGAATTAACCATGGTGTGCCACTAACTCCTATAGATTCACTGTTGAAATTTTTGAAAGTCAACCTATTCCCTACATTTCCTGAGGATTCTCCTCATTCCGTTCTTAAAAGCCTGCTGAATATATGCATATATATCATGTTATATAATACAACTTCTATAGACATAAGTATATATGTATACAAAAACACGTGTGTATATGCATACACATACAAGCCCATAAGTTTGTATCTAACTTGTTTTCCTTCAAAGTAAGAAGTATAGTGAAGTAAAATATAGGTGTTTTATTGTGTTAGTTGGTATTATGGTAAATATAACAATAAGCAATGAGTTTCTGCTTAGTTGAGACTGAAATACCAATTTTGAGAGGGAAAATTATTCAATAGTGACCAGGAGATTTCTTTTCATCACATTTTCCCAGTAACTCTTTTTGTAAATTACTTTCACTCACAAACTGATTTTCCTAAAGGTTATCCCCAAAATCTAAATTCATAACTAATTTCTCAGAAAAATGTGATCTGAATGTAATTTTTCATGCATCAACAGACTATAAAAAAATAATAAACTTAGGTTTACCTTCCTGATTCGTAAATGCCATCTGAAACTGTACCACGATGTTGCAAATGTTATTTTTTTAACTTGTATGTATCTGAGGAAAAATAAAATCAACATGTTACATTGCTACAAGAGTTTCAGTTTTCACATGTCCTAATGTGCATTCCTAAAACAAATCACATATGTCACTTATTTCCTAGTCTTTGTGCCTCCACTCTTTGGACAGAACAGAACATCTGTGGAAGATCAGATAGATGAAAGAAGGAAGGGAAATTTAATTGTGAAAGAGAAGAGGCCACATCTCTCTCACTCCTTCTCTCTCTCTCTTTTTCTCTCTCCCTCTCTTTACCGCCCTGCCCCCACTCTCTCTCTCTCTCTCTCTCCTCTGTCTTATGAAGATTCTAATAACTTAGCACCATGTAGGGGGAAAAATTGTCTCAAGTACCACTTACAAACTAGTAACAGCCACCACACTGTCATTGAGAGGTTTAGGAGCGTATCATTATTTTTGGTGGTCAAGTGTTGTCATAGGAGTTTTCTTTCAACATGTGACCCAAAGCAGAAAAGATTCTTTATAAAGAAATTATGTGGCAGATATTTTAGGAAGTGTAAATACTTAATCATGACTGGTAACTCCATAAAGATCGGTGGAACACATTTTTATCTACAGAGAGCTTGAATAGACACTAGCGTAAAGCCCATTTCTACCTTGGAGAAAATTAAAACCCAGATAAGCATACTGCCTTGCTTCAGGCCTCACACTCCTTGGCTCATTGGGATTAGGATCAGAGGTCACCGGGCTGCTGTGCCTCTCATCATCTTTGGCCAACAGGGAGCTTTCAGTCACTTTAATATCACGCACCAGGATAATTTCAAATAAAATGCAGAGACACTGGCTTATGGTTGCTAACTTTAAAAAAAATTCCCCCCAAAATATCTCAAGAGTAAAGGGACTTTTACCCCAAGAAAATAATGTGTAGCCCTTTAAACTTAACATTTTCAGCTTTAGAAAAATTTATGATTATTGTGTTTCTGTCCTGTTTCATTTCTTTTATTTTTTTCTCTCCTTTGCACAGAATAGAGTTTGGGAGCCATCACATTATATCAACTCTATCTTCTCAATCCCATACCTTCCTCATTCCAGGCCACAGTATATATTGATCAGGCAATTTCTTCTCTGGAGATATAGTAGAGTATAGGAATTAATGGCATCTTTGGGGGTTGGTGTCTAGAAGGTCCCCACAACTAGTTCCTTAGGTCTCACTGAATGAGATAGAAAAGGATTTCTACTTTCAAGTAACCTTAGATTCAAATGTGGAATTCATCTCTACTCATTTCAGTAGTATTTAGAGAAGAACGTCACAGTACAAAAATTAAAGTTGAAATTTTTTATATTAAGAACAAAGGTACAGAAAGACCAACGAAGCTCAAATTATGTGTTGGTTTACTTCTTAAACATCTCTGTAAAATACATAGGTGTTCCTGATCTCATAGAAACCAGTATTTAAATGCCTCATGACTTATTTCTTTTAAAGTTCTTATGTCAGGGTAACGTTGGGCTCTTTCTGTTATGCTCTACTGGCTGACAGAGTTGGTGTCATTGGGGTTAAGTAGGTCCTTTCCATGAACTCAGATAGACAAGGAGCGTTGGCACCTTGAAAGTGCTTCTTAGTCTAGAAATCAGCCAGATGGTGGGTAATGCTTTTTGTATAAAAGTGAGGCACACGAGAACATGAAAATTGAAAGTGAGCAATCTAGTTACCTAAACTTAAGGGGTTTATTCAAATATATCAAAATATACTCTCCGAAGTCATGTCATAATTTATAATAAAGTCTCTCTAGTTTCTTTTTGCATGATCTGTAATCTTTCCATTATTCTTTCCACATTTAGCTTAGGGAGATGACACCTCCATTATAATGAAATTATTCCACTAGGGAAAAGCTAATCTTCCCATCCAATCAGGATTTCTGAGCATTCTGGTAACAGCATGAAATGAAAGTCTAGGTAGAATGAGAACCATATGCTCCTCATGATTTTTGCCTATGCAATGATATAGATGTCAACAGAAGTTGTGCATGACTTAGAGACTGTCGAGCAGTGGATAATGATACATTGCTCCAGGATCCAGAATACTGAGTAACTTGGTGTGTGAGGGTGGGGGACAGATTTATTACCTAATAATATATACAAAAGCTAAATTTATACTGCCGAGGGGGGGAACTGACAATAAATGGAATATGCCATGACTGGAAACGCACGAATTGATCCAAACATATGAATTTATCCCTCTTCTTTTATCAAGCTGATATTCCCTAGTGCAGATTTCAAAAGGCTTTACGTTTATAATAAATTATATTTGTCTCTATGCTTAAGAATTATAAAAAATATCGTTTAAAAACCATCGTATGTTCTAGTGAAACTGATACTCTCACTCTAACAAATCTTCTCCCTCTTTTGAAAGGCTATTGCTTACTCAAGTTCCAAAAATCAAGAATACCTTACCTAGGTTGCCTCTCCTGAGTTATCACAGCCAAACCTCTTTTCTGTATTATGAACTACTCCATCAATAAATACATCACTAGTAAAGAATAAAGTCACAAGATTTTTTTTTGAGGGGGTTAGGGGTAGAGAGACAGGGAGAGAACCTCAAGCAGGTTCCACACTCAGTGCAGAACTTGATGCTGAGCTCGATCCCATGACCCTGGGATCAACCTGAGCTGAAGTCAAGAGTCAGGGATTCAACTGGATAAGCGACCCAGGTGCCCCTGAGATTTTTTTCATGTTCTTCCAAACATATTCATTCCATCCTCCAAGTGTGCTCGTCAAATACTCCTGAAAAAGTGGTATCTTTCCTTTATATTCCCTGGGCCCCAGCATATAGGTTGCATCTAGCCAGTGGCAGGGATTTGTTCAAGGAATGCGTGACTCTGGATCTCAACTAATGGCATGGCTTGCCAAAGTAGAAAACTCAAAAAGGCTCATATATTGAGCATGAAGTTCTCTTTTTAAAAATGAAATTCTAAATCAAAATTAAAAGAAAAAAAAAATGGCCCTCCTAAATCTCAAACATTCGAAGAGGGAAAACCTTTCCAAAGGAACTCCATTTTCTCGCTGAAAAATCCAAAATGGATATTAGATCCAAAAAAATCCGAATTTTCCTGAAAAATCCAAAATAATCATACTGACTAGAAATAATTAGGGTACCATAGGAAGACCATAGAAATAATTAGGGGACCATAGGAATAATCAATAATACTGCCTAGAAATAATTAGGGTATCGTAGGAAGACCAATTGAATACACAAACATAGGGATTGTAATTAGAGAAAATAATACAATTTTTTTATGAGGCACTGTCTTGGAGCTCACACTGCTATAACAAAATACCGTGAACCGGGGGGCTTAAAAAACAGACATTTATTTCCCACAGTTGCAGAGTCTGGGAAGTCCAAGATCAAGGTGCTGGCAGATTCAGTCTCCAGTGAAGTTCCTCGGAGAAAGGAATATTTGGTCTCTCTTTCTCTTCTTAAAAGGACCCTGATCTCATCATGGAGATTAACACTCTCCTGACCTCATTTAAACCTAAGTACCTCCCAAGACCCCGCCTCCAAATACATTGGGGGTAGAGTTTCAATATATAAATTTGGGGAGACACAGACATTCAGTCGATGGCAGAGACATAAAATGAGATAGAGGAAAACAGATAAATGCTTTCTTCCGGAAAAGAAAGAATCTGGTAAAGAATTCCGTCCTATTAAATTGGCTTCAAAGCGAATGTATGTTTAATTTAAATAAAATTTGATGTTTGGTGGAACTTGCAAAGCTATTGATAGATATTTTCTTGACTAAACCTGAAAGCATGCTGCAAACCTATATTGATTTTCTTGTAGCATCGGACAGTTGACTGTGAATCAATAGAAGAGTTCAGAGAGTCCCGGGCAAACATATATGGGTGTTTAGCACATGATAGATATGCTATCGCCTACCAGTAATACAGTTAAACAAACAGAAGTGCGTATATATACACATAAAGGATTTTTATAAAAATAAGTCTCAATGTTTGCTACTCAAAGTATGACACAAGTTACAGCATCAACATCATCTGGGGGCTTGTTTCACGTGGAAGCCCAGTCTCCCCCAGACCATCTGAGTCAGGAGCTGCCTTTGAACACATGCCTCAGCGATTGATATGCGTATTAACATTAAAGAAACACGGTCCAGTGAAAATTCATACGATGATACCTTCACTGCTGAGTATGATAGCCACTAGCCGCATGTGGCTCTTGAGCGCTTGAATTGCGGTCGGTGAAAATGAGGAACTAAATTTTAAATTTTATTTTATCTTAATTAATTTTCACTTAAATTTACATATCGATAGTGCTACCATATTGGACAATGCAGCTCCACATCTTCCTCTCAAATGCTTGCATATAAAAAACAATCTATAGGGGCGCCTGGGTGGCTCAGTCGGTTAAGCGGCCAACTTCGGCTCAGGTCATGATCTCGCGGTCCGTGAGTTCGAGCCCCGCGTCGGGCTCTGTGCTGACAGCTCAGAGCCTGGAGCTTGTTTCACATTCTGTGTCTCCCTCTCTCTGACCCTCCCCCGTTCATGCTCTGTCTCTCTCTGTCTCAAAAATAAGTAAATGTTAAAAAAATTTTAAAAACAATCTATGCAAAGAAACTTTAATACGACCTTGGGGTGGATTTGGCCCAACTAAAGAGAACCTGAAACCTAGAAACAAGCGACAACCCATGAATATATAAAAATGCCAACTATTTTTTTTTAATTTTTTAATGTTTTTTTTTCTAAGGAGAGGGAGAGACAGAGCATGAGCAGGAGAGGGGCAGAGAGAGAGGGAGACGCGGAATCCAAAGTGGGCTCCAGGCTCTGAACTGTCAGCACAGAACCTCACATGGGGCTCGAACTCAAAAACTGTGAGATCAAGACCTGAGCTGAAGTCAGACACTTCACTGACTGAGCCACCCAGGCGCCCTCCAAAACGCAAATGCAAAATATTTACATGGAAAAAGATTATAAATAAAGTTATCATTTAAATGCAAAATTGGGAAATTATTTGCAACATAGATGAGAGCTAAGCAGTTACGTAGTCCTCCTATATTATTAATATTAATACGCTAGTATTAGTAATAAAAAGGAAAACTTATAAATACGCAAGAATGAAACACCACAGTGCTAAACAAGAACAAAAGATAGGTGTGAGTTATTCATAAACTAAGAATTTGAAATGGCAAGTAAATACAGAAAAAAATGTTTAACCTCGAGAGTAATAAAATGCAAATTAAATCACAAGTGGCTCATTTTTAAAATAATTGCCCGCGTTGGCAAGTATGTGGAGAAATGGATAGTTACATAAATGCACACAACCAAAAAGAAGACATCTGATGGTGTTTTAATTTACTTTAAGGAGCACAGTCTTGGAAATCATAGTTGCACGTTAAGGGCATGGTAAGCGTACAAAACTATATGTTTGTAGCCGCTTATGGTTTATAATAACAGAAATTTGAACATTCCTACACATTCAACAATAGGAGATTGAAAAATATTACGCAAGTATTAAAATGCCAGTATAGATCTATATTCATTTATGTGAAGGTGACCCCTGTCAAGAGGAAGAGAACACTATTTCTACGAAGGAATCGTCAGGCTGGTGTGCCCCTCAACCTGTATCCTGACCGCCTGACAATGGGCAAGCTGCGAAACCTCTCCCTGCCTCAGTTTAGTGATCTGAAAAGAGACAATAATATTGGTGGAGGTCAGAAATTTATTGTGAAGATTAAATCAGTTAATCCATGTAAAAGTCCATGTAAAAACAAAACAAAACAACAACAACAAAACAAACCCGTGTCTAGTGCTTAATGTGCACCAGTAAACGTGCACCTTCGTGATAGATGCAATCAGAGAAAAGGGAGCAGTACTCGGAAAGATAACCAACACTATACCTAAAACCAATTCGTTCATGTTTTCAAATCCAGGGACCATTGTCTTCCTTTATCTTCCCACTTGTAGTACTATTTTATCTCATCCTCCGTGACACTGTATTCTTTTATTTTCCCTCTTATTTCAGGGAATTCTCCCTCCTCGTCTCCTTTGCTGGCTTCCTCCTCTGCTTGGTTTCTAAATGTAGTAATGCCCCAGATTTTCATATTTTTTCCTGCTCCCCCAATCTGCAAAAGAAAACCAACCCCGTCACTGATCATCCCATCAATCAGACCACTTTCTCTGCAAATACTTATCACTATGTGATATTACCTTGTTTATGCACCCATGCATACACACATACATACCTGCGTATATTGGATATATTTTTACCGCGGTTTTAATTTTACCAGTTTTTTCTCACGAGGATACAAGCATTGTGAGAACAGGTACCTTCCAGGTACTTCTTTGCTGGATCCCAGCAAATAGAGTGGTTGTTCATCTATAGGATATATTGAACTAAAACTTATTGAATAGCTATATTACATAGGAAATAACAGAATATAGCATAAAACATGCATACATATAAAATATTCATGCATAAACATAATATAATAACAACAGTAAACATGATGTTTATTGTGTGCTCAACCTAAATTAACTCAATCATTCAGTCACCACAAGGATCTTATGAGCAAGCAAATTTTCCTCATTTGAAATTAGAATATTGAGGGGGAGTTAAAGGGGTTTGTCTGAGGTTACACAATTATTATATGCAGAGAGGACTTTCTAGTACAGAAAAAATAGTGTAATTGTTTTTATGTCTGGGTAATGATTTTTTTTTTACTCTTTAAAAAGTAGATGTATGTGTTGCTTAGTTTTCTCGAATAAGCATATGCTATTTTCATAATAATTCTATATGGTAATTTGGGGGAAAAAGGTAAAATTCCGTCTTCACAAAATTCCCCCTGAAAGAGAAGCCTTTGGAATCTGTGAGTTTCCATTTATTTCAAAATGAGAAGCCTGGGTCAGGAGGATTTGTGAAATGGAAATGTGGCCAATGCATTACCGAGTTGGCAATATCTGCAACCAGGAGATAAAAATTCAAAAGTAGGTATGAGTAGTGTATTGGCCAGATAGGATTTGGGGAAAAGTCATATTATAAAGAAAGAAGGAATTGCAGGTGGAAACAACCTGTCTAATGAAAACATTTAAAACGGGGCTTGGAAGATTGTGTCCTTCGGGATTGGGGACCACTTGGTCGTCTGTGACTGCCTTAGTTGACCATGAGCCAAGTCTCGCCCTTCTTTTTCAGCTTCTGCTACTTAAAATGCTATAGTATTTCCTGAATGGAGACCTTGTAGTCTTATGTAAGCTCACACAGAGTTAATAAGTATTTGAAAAATACCCATCAGTAATTAGAGAGAACAGTGGAAGAAGCAAACGAAAGCTGTAGCCTACTACGTATTCTCCTCCAAGCCTATTTCCTCACTTCATTTAGTTGATTCAAATAAAGTTATTTGGGGGCATTTTAAGGCTGATGAAGGAGGCCGGCGAAATTGATCACTAAAGTAAGGCATGAGGTACCAACACTCCTTCAAAACATGATAAACAATGAAAATAATAAATCCCATCTTATCATTCCTAAACATTCCATTTTCTAACTCCAGGCTGACTACGAATTAAATTTCAGGTGCTTGTGGATAAAGTTCGGATTTGATCGTGTCCTAGCTCACTCTCTTGGTGACTGGCCATTACTCTGAGGTCAAATTTAAATACAGCAACAGGACCTTGTTGATAATCCAGTGTAATCCCTTCATTAAACAGATTGGGAAATTGGAGACAGAATGTTAAAAAGCTTGCCTAAGAAAAGACAGCCTCTTCTTTGGTCGTCTAGAATTTAGTTCTCTTTCTAGTCTCTAACGCTTTATTCTCATTCACGGATTTTTTTCGGCCCTTGCCCAGAAGGTTAGGAAGAATGAAGTCACATATTTCAAATGGAGTCCAAAAGTAAACCAGACTTCGTAGGGTGGAGAAATAAGACACAAAATATTCACTGGGCTCTGAGAAATTTCAGATACGAATGTGAGGGGGTTTCTTGGTGATCATCGTGAGCAATACTTAACTTCTCTGTGATTCAACTTCCTCATTGGAAAACTGGTAATCGGACCTATGTCATAGACTTGAGATAATTACATGAGTTCCTGTTTGCAAAATGCAAAACGTTATTTCTGATTGCCCTATTTGACTTCCTTTCATGCGCTTTTATTGCATGTTACTATCGTAATAATATATTCACTTATTAGCTCATGTATTATTTGTCTCTACCGTGGTAATAAAATTCTAGGAGAGCAGGGAACTTGACTTTCTTTTTCCGCTCACCTCTCAAGTATTCAGAAAGTTTCTTGGAAAACAGAAGGCTCTTGATGCATATTTTGTTAAGTAGCTGGTGGTTGTTCACGTTTGGGGGCACTTCAGTCTCAGGCTTATTTCTAACCACCGAATGAAGCTCTGTTCTGACTGAAGGTGTTTCGGGCCTCAGTAAAGAGGGCGGTAAAGGGCAGAATGGACGCATACGGACAGGTGGCCCCAATTCTGTGTCTACATCAGTGCCCTGTGAGCATGCAGAAAAGTCCTTTTTCCAAATGATTTTCCCCAAGCGAACCACAATCGTTTCTGCAATTCTTCTCTTTTCTTCACTTAAGCTCTGCCTTTATCTGAAGGTTACCAAATACCCACTCAGGAATCTGTGTTCACCTACAGCAGAATTCTAACTTCGGGGGATATCAACTGGCTTAATAATTTTTTCTCACCATAAACAGACCTCTGACCACAAAAGCAAAGTGTGTGTTTATAATTCTGTGATTCTTTTGGCCAATGCCTATGTAGGTAGGCAGGCGGCAGGACTGACAATGATAGAAATGAAACATGGAGGCGACTTAGCTTATCAGTTTGTAGTTATGAAAATTTCGTATTTTTATGAATTTCTTCACATTTTAGTTTTCTCCTTTCTTGGGTCTGAGAGAAACGGATGTGGAATAGAATTTCAAATAAAAGAATATATAGGAAAATATGCATGAAATACACATTTCACTGGGAAATGAAATGTACTAGCTTTAGGAAAAGAGTCAAGAATTAAAGTCAGTCACTTTCCAAGTTTAAATCATATTTAACCTGAAGTTCAAAAGATTAACAAAATATTAAAAGCAAGTACAGAGAACCAGGCCAACCACACAAAATGACCAGAGTTAAGGAAAGGTAGATAGTGGATTTTGGGACATGAAAAAACCTTTGATGACTTAGATACCCACCTGCTCCCTAGCCCAGGGGCTGCATGCACCTGGCACCCAAATAAATACTACTTATTGAAAAATGATTATACAGAATAGGAACGATGGCGTTCCTTTCCTCTTCTTCCTCCTCCTCCTCCTCCCCTCCTTTTCCTCCTCCTCTTGCTGCTTCTTCTTCTTCTTCTTCTTCTTCTTCTTCTTCTTCTTCTTCATTATTACTGTTGGTGTTATTATTATATTCCCCATGGCTATCAAGTATGGTTGTAAGTACAAATGCTTACAATTAATAAGTAAACAATTAAAGAAAATTTTTGTGAGTGAGCTCTACTTGGGCATCTAGTGAAGACATTTTGAGATAAGGAGGGGAAAGAATGTAAAAGTCAGAAGAGTATAACATCACGGTTCACTTATTTTACAGTTTAAATTAGAGCCTGGTATAGTCTAGATATCTCTATTAAATTTTCACTTATATGCTTATGTATAGATGAGGCATTTCAATAAACTGCCTTTTTATTCCTTGATAATAAAATAAGATTTATAACTACCTTGTCTAAAAACAAAGCACAACCATCTCAAAATTACAGCAATGTGATCGTAAGAAAACAGTATTAAATCCAACCACATAACATAAAATACATCAAATTCGTTTTTTCCAATGACTTTATTTTAAAATTAAGAACTTGTAGCCAGAAAAAGTGTATGATTTGTGAAAAGCCCATCAATGATACATCTGTGGTAAAATCTAATGTTCTGGTATAGTCATTATGGAAAATATCAAGTTTCCTCATAAATTAAAAATAGATCTACCATATGATTCAACAGTCCCACTTCTGGGTATATATCTAAAGGAAATGAAATCAGATTCTCAAAGATATATTTGCACCTCCATGGTCACTGAAGTATTATTCACAATAGCCAAGAAATATATGGAAACCCCCTACGTGTCCATCAGTGAATGAAAGGGTAAAGACCATGTTGTATGTACGTATGCGTATAATACATATATTTAATTACACTTGTATGTGAAATGTTAAAGAGTCAGATTCATAGAAATAGAGGGTATAATAGCGGTTGTCAGGGGCTGAGGGGAGGGAGAAATGGGGAGATTTTGGTCAAAGGATACAAACTTGCAGCTAGAAGATAAACAAATTCTGGAGATCTAATGCACGGCGTGATGGCTATAGGTAACAATGCAGTTTCGTATACTTCAAATTTTCTGAGAGTAGATCTTAGGTATTCTCACTACAGGAAAAAATATGTGAGGTGATGGTTGTGTTAATTAACTTTATTGTGGTAATCATTTCACATATCATATGCACATTAAATCATTACACCGTATACCTTAAAAAAATCACGACCTAAACGTAGACAATTTTTGTTGTTCATACCTCAATAAAGCTGCAAAAATTAGTAAAAAAGAATTCATGAAAATAATCTAGTATTTTGTCTCCCAGTTTGGTGCTCTTTCCCCCAGAGAGACAGTCTGGAGGTAATGTGACCAGACTCGTAATTCTTCGCCTAGGAAATAATATTTTGTGTTCAGGTGGGTTCCCAGGTGCATTCACCTGGGAAATCATGTAGTGCGATGTGTATGTAGCTGGTATGAGAGAAAACAAATTTTGTGACACTTTTGTTCTCTCGGATTTCTGCTTTTTTTCAACTCTTTTTGACCCTATTAAAAACAATGGAAGACAGGGGTTCCCTGGTGGCTCAGTCAGTTAAGTGCTGCCTTTGGCTCGGGTCATGATTTCATGGTTCCTGAGTTCAAGTCCCACGCTGGGCAGTGTGCTGACAGCACAGAGCCTGGAGCCTGCTTCAGATTCTGCGTCTCCCTCTCTCTCTGCTTCTCCCCTGCTCGTGCTCTGTCTCTCTCTCTCTCAAAAATAAAATAAAGATTAAAAAAAAACAATAGAAGACAAACAAAAGTCAGAAGAATGTCAAACTGTATCTTGGAAAGATCCAATTTTAATAAACTCTTAAATGCCATGTGTAGATGTTTATGTACAAACACACACACATATATGGACATATATATATATATATGTATATATATATATATATATATATCCTTCTTAAAGTCACTACACTGCCATAATTTTAAATTCAACTTATTTGAAATAAACTCACAATAATTACAAGATAAATGATTTGACATAAATTAGTTTTTAGTAGATGCTCTAAATTTCATTTAATTAAATAAAATTAGAGTGAGGGAAATAGTTGATTCTGGCTGCACCATTAACAGGTAGTAAAAGTCCATCCAAGGTAATTACCGGTGATTTTTAGCAGCATGTTTATCTGAATGGAGACTCTTATCTCAATTAAAATATTCAGAACATTGTCCATAATGATTACATTTTCTATTCATGTTAAGATAAAACGCATAAATGGAGGGATGCTATAGTAAAGCAAAACCAAAACCTGAGGCATTGAATACACACAGCCCATTTTAATTTCACTGCTTTGTGAAATAGTAAATGATCCTTAGCATTTATTTTATTTTTAAACACATACATGTCGAGTCATCTAAACTCATCTTAAAAAATCATTTTAAAGCTGCCTAGACTACCTGCAGGTTGCTTGTTTCCCAACCACTTAAATTAGCTGTGTATTTAAAATTAATCGCATGTTTTCGATGGAAATATTGCCCTGTGAGGAATCCTGTATTTTAAACCTAGTATCAGCTATGGCTATTCTCTTTATACTCAGGTCCTAAAATGAAATTGGTCATTGTATGCAGCAAACAATTGACACAGCCTAAATGAGTCCTTAACTGATTGGGAGATTTTTGTGTATATAAAAGGTTATAGGTCTTAAACTCATTGAAGTCTATCTATATAGGCCAACTTAGAGAACAATGCAGGAGACTCTATCTTGCTTGATAAATCATTGTTTTTACTTGTAACAGAAGCGAGACTTAAATTAACTTGAAAAAAAGAAGACAGCTATTGGAAAGATACAATGCTGTATTCCATCACCATCGAGGGTCTGAGCAACCTAGAGACAACCCTAGAGCCAGCTAGACACAGGGCTCAAATGCCTACAAGAATTTCTCTCTCACTCTCTCTCTCCCTCTCTCGTCTCTCTCTTTCTTTCTTCTCCTGCATCTTGGCTCGAGTTTTCCCATTATCGACTAGACTGGTCTCCATAGAAGACCTGGCTGCCAACACCTCCCAAGACTCAGTTCCCAGTCCTTAACACCCATAAGAATTATCCACTTTTGAAATTCCAAGGAAAAAAGGCAGGGGTGGGGGAGAGGAGAGGACTCATCTGTTTCCCTTGAGGGCATGACCAGAAAGATACACAAGTCACTTCCACTCACATCCTACAAGTCGGAATTTATATTCATGGCCGAACTTAGCTGTAAGGAAGACAGGAAAACATGTCTTAACCAAGGCAGCCATGTGTCCCTATAAATCTTAAGGAATCTATTAAAGGAAAAGAATGGTGTAAATATTGGAAGGCAGCTCATACTGAACAATCATGGCAGTGGAGATGAAATAAGAATAATCCAAATATTGTTTGCTTGATGTAACTGGGGTAGAGAAAGAGAAGGACCAGAATGGGTGGTTTCCCAAAAAAGACGGGATTTTTGAAGACATCTTTTAAAAAATCACTTTGTTACTGCAAATAAAGCTTTTCCTTTCAAATTATTTTTCATAGCACATTTAGCCAGCTAATTCAAGTTAAGACTGAGCCGGTTTAGTTCTGGTTTCCTCTATCGTGTTATGTGGTAGTTTCCTTTAAAAGGTTGATGGGTATGTTTGCGGACTCGATGACTTGCTTGTTTTCAGAGAGAATATTGTTTCCTCGATAATAATAACTGGCTTCTTGAAAGTTTCTTGTGAAGGGATTAACAATAATGTGCCGGATCCTGCCAGGTGAGTAACTACTCGCTCGGTGAAAAGTAGGACATCAGAAACACGGAGTAATTTTCTGTAACAAATGGCAAACGGCACTCCAGTGAGGTCACACTCAATGCTTGTTCTAAGTGGCCATTTCAGACCTGGGAGCGGCTGAGTCACTCAGGAGTGTCTGACCCCGTGCACTTTTCCATGGGTTCTCTCATTCCGTGCAAAAAGCCGAGGGGATCAAACGTTTTCCAGGTCCCCAAATCGGAGACACCCCCAACATAGCTGTCGGCATAGGAGCATCCCCGACGAGGTGCCCAAGGCCTTCTCTGCGGAGATGTTTCTGTTACGGCCACCTAAATATCTTCCGCATTTGAAATCTGATGTGTAATCCTCCGTATCACCTCCTGCCAACATAGCTATTGTGTATTTTAACTGGAAGAGGATGGCTGCCACATAGCTAAATTGGAAGCGCGGGTATTTTTAGTGCTTGGTGAAAGGACTTACATAAAGAGCCCCTCTATTCACCCTATCGGGATCCTCTTATGTAAAAGGCCTGGCATGAGTGTAAGGTATTATTATGACTATAAAAGCTGCTCACGCTGTAATCATAGGAAAGGCAGTATTATGGAGAAATACCGGGCAGTTGCATGGCAACTGAAACCTAGCGGTGTTTGCGACCACGCAGAGGAGTTACCACGAGGGCTGCAAAGCAGCCTGGCCCAGCCAGCACCTAGACCACAAGCCGGTGAGCCCCCACCTGTTGCCTGAGGACATGTTCCTCGTCCTTCCTGACAACTGAATGGAATTCGAGATGAAGATGTGGTTTTTGCCTCCCCGCATGGAGCCTCAAGACCAGTGAAGGGTGTTTCCCGTTGACAGATTCCTACCGTCTTTTTTCGTGGGGCAAGAACGAAAAAGCATGCCCGTTGCAAGGTGTCAGCAGCAAGGGGAAACCCCCAGCAGCAGCTGGTGCCAAATCCAGAGGATTCTAGAAGAGCGAATAGACTTGACTAACCTCTGAAATGGGCGTAAGCGCTCAAAGGCCTCTCTTGCCAGAAAATACAGATGTAGATCCGTTTCATAGGGGAGATGTTTGCTTAGCCTGCCAGAACCCCTTCTGTCTTTTGCAGTCGAGACGAGTTGATCTTCTTTGGAGGAACTGTTTAGTCCTCACTCTAATCCATACGGTTCCCATGGGGCTAAATCCAACCTGATGCTAAGATGCGCGAGTGACTCAGAACTAGCCAATCAGCGTGTTTCATTTCCCTGAGCCGGGCCCCGCTTTAGGCATATGACGAAGCCAGGACAGTGAGACTCATTCTGGGGCTTCTTTCGAAATGTCCGGGGAAAGAGGGGCTCTCTTTCTGCTGGGCTGTCCTAGTCTGCCGGAGGTCCAGCAGAGGTGGTCCGTGGCCACTTTGCCCCCTGTGGACGTAAGTGCCTCAGAATGAAGCCAGCACAGAGGAGAGCCAGGGCCAAGAGACGCGAGCCAGATGGCGAACTGCATCATTCGAACAACTGGGTCCAGTTGGCACAGATACACTCTCTCTAAACTTTGGACAATTTTTTTGTGTGTATTTTACATTTAAATTAGTTTGGATTAGGTTTCTGCCATTTGGAATGAGAAGCTTCCCCACCAACATTCAGCAGGGGCAAGGGTTCTGGAATTTGCATCTGCTCTCTGCCACTAATTGGCTGTGTGACCTGGGGCAAGTTACACGCCTTCTCTGAGCTTCGGTTTCTTTGCTTTCAAAAGGAGCGTAATAACGGTACCTGAGCTCACAGTTTTCTTAGCACCGTGTGAGAAGATGCAAATCTTTTCCAAGTGCCTGGAATAAAAAAAAGAAAAAGAAAAGAAATGAGCCTAATACACGGTATTTATTATTTGTTAAAGATTTGTAGAGATCTCTCTCTCAAATGCATGGAGTATTTAAGTATACAGAGGATAGGGCTAGGTCAGTCACTCAAGTTCACATCTCCTGGACCACTAGTCCTTGAGTTTCACTTAACCCGAGAACCACTAGCTGGCTTTTAATAGGTTCAGAAAGATTGCTCTCATACTGATCTCCCTGGAGCATCCCACAAGGGAGGTGTAGACCATTCTATTCACGGGACCTGAAGATTTCCATCTTTGATCTATGACTGGGGCAATCCTCTCCACACCTTGTTCCCTCAAAGCACACATCGCTCTCTTCTCTCTGAGAAAACCGACATAATAAGCTTGGGCCTTCAAAGCCATGCAGGGAAGCCCTCTGTATAAAAGCTTTCTGTTCTGCCATGTGGTTTCCCCAGAGTAATAACCCGCCAGGTGTGGGATACATTCACGGGAAGGAAATGACATAAGAGGAAAACATACATGAGGGACGAAACCCAAATTAATATCGCAATACACTGTCCCGTCGAAAAAGCTAATACTCACTGAGTTGCCTGTCAGAACATTCACCATGCTAAGCAAAAGTCCCCACACTTTCTCAGTCATGGAGCCCTCAGGAACTTTTTCATGGCACCTACAGGCAAAGAAAAAAATAAATCCTAAAAGTTCCATTTATTAAATGATTAGGTCTGAACATCTGAGTAACTATGTATATTGCAAATAGGTTACATTGTAACAACTTAGCAGCAATTCGAAAAATTGCTATACAGATATTGAGCGGAAAAATAATGTATATTTTTTCTTTTAATTTTTTAAAGTTTAGTTATGCATTTGAGAAACAGAGGGAGAGTGCGCATGCACGCATGAGCAGGGGAGGGCAGCGAGAAGGAGAGACAGAATCCCATCAGGCCCCGCAGCATCAGTGCAGAGCCCAATGCAGAGCTTGAACTTTCAAACTGTGAGATCACAACCGCGAGTCGGACGCTTAACCGACTGCACTACCCAGGGGACCTCCCCCAAGATAATATTTTTATTCCATTCCAAAGTATCCATAGTTATTCACCAATGTGTCACATTGATGCAATTGTTAGGGGTCACATAATTTCTCCAGACTTAAAACCCATCTCAGCACATCTCCCCTCCTTCTCTGTTCCATGTGCGTTTTTGCATGAGAGTTCCTTTTGGGGGCGCCTGGCTGGCTCATTCCCAGGAGCATGCAACTCTTGATCACAGGGTCGTGAGTTCGAGCCCTGCCTCGGGTGCAGAGATTACCTAGATAAGTTTAAAAAATGAATAAATAAAGAGTTGCTTTTTGTCACAACCACCATCAAAAGTATTGTAGTGCAGTCTGATGTGGAAACTATGATCCAGGAATTTGTGTGATGTCTGTTTTCCTTTGAAAACTCAAAAATCTCTCTTTGGAGTTCGGGACAGCACACAGGGCACCTCACTGCACAGTTTGGAGAGCCATGACCGCTGAGCCATTTCCAAGTATTTACTCGTGTTATCTATGCAATAGTTCAATGAGGATAGTGGCTTCGATTAATCCAGTTTTGAAGGTGAAGAAGGCAAATTTTTACATTTCATAGCTCATTTAGAGTTTTGGCTAGAGCAAGGAGAGACAGGGATTTGAATCAGGCATTCCTCAAGCCCTGCTGTCCATCTCTGCTCCCCAAGGAGAAGAGTAGGAAAAAACAAAACAAAACAAAACAAAACAAAACAAAAATGTGTAGCTTACATTATTTTGTTAATTCCATTTCTTAATTTATTCAGTGATACATGGGATGTTTAATGGACACTAGCCATGTGCCTACTGCTGAGCCTGTGGCTGGGAATCCAGAGTGAGCCTGACCTCAGGAGGCTGACGGGGGCAATAAAGTTTGGAAAGGAGCCGTCGCAAAGTTACCTTGGGGGATCCCAGGGGCCAGAAGACCATATGAGATGATCAGACAAACTTCATAGAATATCTAAAGCTTCAGGAGAAAACTTAGCTGATAAAGAGGTATCGTGGTCCCATCATGTTTACTGAACCTATAATATCATCTCCAGCAAAGTAGGCATTGAACACAAAGAAGTAAAACTGGGAGAGACTCCAGCCTGCCTGGGGAAAGGGCAGCCCAGGCAGTTAGGGAGGCAAGTAGAGGGAGTCATACCTACATATGTGGTTGAAGACAGAGGGAGGGGTTAGAATATCAGCATTTTCTGGGAATGTACTCAGTCACTCAGTGCTTCCCAAAGAGTGCCAATGATCTTGTAAAGACGGGAGGTGGGTGAGGAATGGGTGAGATAAAGGAGATTAGAAAAAAAAAAGATGCTTCTTAATAATGGATCATGGGTACAAACTGGCACAAGCCTTATAAAAGCTTTGAGATTGTCTGCTGAATAAAAGAACAAGAAAACAAAATAGCTTTCAGTTTAGTTGAGTATTTGCATGTTCTCTAAGAGCCACTGCTGTGGGCAATAGGGAGCCTTAAATTCTTGCTTACTTCTAGTGATAACCTCTTCCGAAACTATTTCAGATCAATCTAATTTTCTTCAGAAGAAAAGGCACGTGCTAATTTTGCTTCCCATTTCTCTCTTCTGGGAAGTTGGGGAGAGGTGATGGGTACATAAGGGCTATGTTTTTATTCCAGGTGGCCCATGTCCATGCCTTACAAACCAGGGATGCAAGTAGCTTCCAGAAAGTTTAGGTATAACAATGAGTTTGCAGCCTGTGCAGGAGCCCAGCGACTTCTGTTAACGCATTTTATCAAAGACACAGGGCCCTGTAGACAGAGTAGAGTTGAAATAAATATGCATGCCAAAATCACCTTCAAGGGGAAAGCAAGGTTGCCTGTACTCGGGGGTAGAATTGGCTCTGTTACAATTCAAACATACCATAAAAATGCTTAATGATGCATTTTCACAAGGCTTGCCCATCAAAATCCCCACGTGCCCAATCTCACAATCGCAATGCTAATGAATCAGAGTTTGGGGAGAGATTTATTACCAAATTAATGGGGGAAATGGCCATCTACCAATAATGGTTATAATAGAGTGAGCATTTATAATGTGCCAAGACCTGTGTGAAATATTTTACGTGCATCTGTTCAAATCTCAGGCAACTCCAAAGAGTAGCTATGAGCCATCCCAATTGTACAGACACGGAGTACCTTTGCAAAGTGTCACATCATTATGTGAAGGGCAGAGTCAGCATGGGAATCCAGACTCCAATAAGCCTAAATCCGTGGTCGTAACCACATTTACTTTTTTTTTGTTTTTAGACAAAAATTTCACAATAAAACCATTTCCAAAAACATCTGTGCTTTGGCTTGTGACGTGATTCCAAGAGATTTCAGCTTTCGGATTCCTAGGCAACTTTGGGAAGGTACGTTTCAAGTATCTTAGATCCCTACCTCGGCTGCCAGCACACTTAGAGAGAAGGAAGCCGGACCGGTCCTTCCCACATGGTTTTCTGACAACCCCCAGGGTCTGATCCAGCAGGTGGATATATTTGGGAGCCCTGCAAATCCATGATTCTTTCATTAGTGGGTTTAGACGCCTGGCGTTACTGAAATGCTCTGCGAACACTGTGTGTGAAAGATCCCTGACCTGTCCTGAGTGGTGGACGTATACTTAGCAAGTAGTTTTGACCTGGATTTTGTTCCTCCGTAAAATTCTTAGTATAAGTGCACTAACATATTTTAAAATAAAAAGGGAAATGTGTGTTCTTCACCAAATAAAGAACACAGAATTTTAAGGCTTTGGTTACCGCTTTGGGGAGAGCGTTAGAAAAAAAAAATGGTAGATTTTTAAGTCACTTCTGACATTATTTGTAAATCAGTACAATTCTGAAGCTGTCACAATGATGGCAAAGATTTGGAGTAGTGCTTTACCTTTAAAATAAAAAGAAAATTTAAAAAATCACTTTAGCATACCACTCATGATCGGGGCTACAGTTAACAGTCTAAGAGTGTTTCATTAGCTTTTTTTTCCCTAGCACCCATTGACAGCAACATTCCTCCTAATTAAGATAAAACAGCGTTCCAATGAATCTGTGATGCACAACAATATTCTCCCCAAGAAGCTGAAAATAGAGAGCCACAAAACTATCAAGTGAAGCGTGACATAGTAAATTTGCATATATGGCAAGATAGATGTAAGGCAGGTGAAACAGGTATAAACACAAATAAACATCATTGCATTTCATGATCATATTTAATAATTAAATGTGGGGGGATGGAGTTCTGAATGGTCTCCACCTGTCATAGACTGGCTTCCTGCTCAGCAAGTATTCAGTCCCCACACTTCTGTTGAGGTGGAGTACTTCCCTGCTTGGTTTGGCCATGTGACCTTTGGACAGTGAGCAGATGCGATGCCAGCAGAAATTTTAAATATGAACAGGTGGTTTGGCTCGTCTTTGTGCACTCTTAGGAAGGACATGAAGAAAGCAGACCCCAAGTAGCCACGGCCTCTTCTCATATGTGGTAGAACCCAATCCAAAGAAGCCCCCCTCCAGACATGCAGAGCCTTTCCAGATGACCCACAGGGCCATAGATGGGTGATGTTGCATGGGGTAGGGTTTGTTAGACAGAATTATGGTAGCCTAATTGGCTACGGTACCTCACTTCCAAGTATATCTAATGACAATTTATTCTAGACCGTTCTGGCAAACTCTATACAACTGAAGAATTTTGGAGATCAAATTATGTTATCGGATCTGTAGGACTTTGCCGCTTCCTCTGCGCTGGTAGATTCTCTCCCCTTGTTCTTCTGGTCCAGCTTGTAAGCAAACATTACTAGCATGAGACCCGCTTCGAGAAAGACTATCTGCCTGTGTGATTGTTCGTATCTCAGGGTGGAAAGGCTCTGTGTTTGGATCCCCATAGCTTGGCTTTGTCTGTGTCCACTATTAGAATTCTCATAATGGTCTCTGACATTGGCTGGTCTAGTTGTTCATGTCTTGACAGTGGCTGTCTCATTATCTCTGATGTTTGATACCTTCTATATCTTGACAGCTGAAGATGGTCTTGTGTACTCAAATTGGCTTCTCCATAACAGAAGGCTGAGGCTGGGGGAGGTCTGGCCGCTTCCCCTAAGTCTAACTCACAGCCTCTATGGGGAGGGGGTCCCTCTCATCAGCCTCTTTGGGGAGATGACAAGAGACAAAATACTCCCCTGTGACATCTATATCTATCTGCAAACCCACGGGGAATCTGGGCATACCTCCATCAACTGGAGAACAGTCTTTACCTTCTCCTGCCTAAACAAGCCACTTATACTCCTCTCTTTGTCCTTCCCTAATACTAGAGCAGAGCCTGTACGAAGTTCTCAACTTCCACCCTCTGCCAGATTTCCCAGACTGACCCAGAGCTGTTTGTTGCTCTCTAACATCACAGGCAGGACATTTAACCAGCCTGGTTAATGCAGGGGAGAGTAATTCCTTCCCTGCTGAGGCAAAACTCAAAACATCAAGTTTCTTCCTTTGCAACTTAGTGTGAATCTGGGAGGTCAGATGAGCGGCATCCATTTTGGGGTGAGAAGAGAAGATTTAAAGAGTTTTAGAGAATTGGGTGTTTATGTTTTCAGCCATTTTGTTTGTGTGTTTATTTGTTTTTTGTGTCAGGTAATCAAAGAAGCAGAGGAAATGAAACAAATCAGCATCTTCCGTTTCAAGTTATTGCCATGATATTTCATTCACCAAGTCACTGAGGTCATTTTTCTTTTAAATGGATGCATCAAAAGTATAAACTTGATTGACAGTCTGGATGAGCATCTTCACAACGTCAGTTCCATGAGAACAGGGACTTGCTTGTTTTATTCACTACTGGGAACTAAAGAGAGTCATTTGATTAAAGAAGAAAAAAACTACTGGGGCGCCTGGGTGGCTTAGTAGTTTAAGTGCTGGATTCTGGATCTCAACTCAGGTCATGATCTTAGGGTCCTGAGACTGGCCCCACATTGGGCTCTGCGCTGGCTATGGACCCTGCTTAGAATTCTCTCTCTCCCTCTCTCTCTGCCCCTCCCCTACTCTATTTCTTAAAAAAAAGTCTTGGGGCACCTGGGTGGCTCAGTCGGTTGAGCATCCAACTTTTGATTTCGGCTCAGGTCATGATCCCAGAATCGTGGGATGGAGCCCCATATCCTGCTCCACACTAACCATGAAGCCTGCTTAAGATCCTCTCTCTCCCTCTGCTTGTTTCCCCCATGCATGCTCTCTCTCTCTCTTTCAAAATAAATAAACATTTAACAACAGCAAAGAAAGATACTAAAGTTATTTGTAGAAGTTCTTTAGAAAAAAACCTATTAGTTGAGTGAATCAATACAAATCAGCTTAAATTTCCACCCCCCCATTTGATTTTTACATAGAAATATGTGACAAAGTTGGGAACAACTAGATATGACTAGATATAACTTTTCTTTTCCCCATTTCAATTTTTTGTCTAGCCGGGTATAAGCTCTTTTCCTTACTAGACAAATGTAAACCATAACACATCTATGTCCAACTCTTTGTCATTCAAATGTCCACATTCTTTTTGTTAAACGTAGGTGTCAGCATCATTAAAAATTAGCATGTTCCTCATATGTCACAGTTTTTTTATCCGTTAAAAGTAAATAATGCATTTCAGTAATGAAACCATTTTCAGTAATGAAACCCACAGGGTCCTTTTTTCTGAACCAAGAAAAACCAGAACTGTTTTGAATTGTGTAGCTGTAGTTCTCATAAAATGTTTTCCCAGGATAATCATATTTCTATCGATTCATTGCCACAATCCCTTGACAACTTATTTAGCAACATAACTTTTACAAGGAATTAGGTTGTTCAAAGCTTCAGTTAATTTACTATGGATATATAAGAGGTCCAACTCTAAGGAAAAACGGTTTGAAAAGACAGCTTTCTGGATATAAACACTCACTATTGATTTAGACTCTTTGAGAGACAAAAACTCACTTTAGCAATTAAATTAGAAACGGAGCCCACCCTGTCCTCTGATCTCTTCATTTTGATCTCCATCCCTCAAGCTCTGAAGCTCCCATGTAGAAATCAACCCCCTTTCCCTCGTTTTGTATTCTCTTCTCACATATTAGCCTGAGGTCTGATTTGAGAAGGGAAATGCTGGATTTCAACCGGCAGTCAGTGTAAAATCAGTGGGTGAGATGCATTACTGAGACCCGTCGCAAGACAGGAAAACATCTGCCTTCCCTGCTCAAAAGTAAGCTCACATAGATCTCATTTGCACCTGGTACATTCCCCACGATACTGATCTGTGTACCCTTCCCCCATACAGTAGTAAGGATGATTTGGTAGCTATCCTATAACAGAAAATACCAACCCAAGTTGGCCTAAACCATACTAGGTCTTCTTATTCCTTATTGAAAGATAATTCTTGATGCACCTCTTTTGTTTCTGCACATTTTGTGAGCAGAGGCACTGCCTGTATTTCTCTCAGCCTATCTTTTCAAGGATGTTTGCATGGTGAGTAACCTTGGAAGATAGATATCATCTCTCTCCAAAGTCAACAACAGGCCAGGTTAGTGTATGGTATCATAAGAGTAATGTCTCCTTCATGAGCAGAGAGAAGGCATGCTTACCGCCCATTATGAAGATTCAGATTCCCTGAGCTTAGGGTTTCTCTCCTGTAACACAAACCACTGTGAGCACAGGTACTTCTCAGGGGTGTCTGGGTGGCTCAGCTGGTTAAGTGTTTGACTCTCGGTTTTGGCCCGGGTCATGATCTCACAGTTGCATGAATTCAAGTCTCCCATTGGACTCTAGGCGGACAGTGTGGAGCCCGCTTGAGATTCTCCCTCTCTCTGCCCCTCCTCCGCTCTCTCTCTCTGTCTCTCTCAAAATAAATAAATAAACTTAAAAAAAAAGAATAGGTATCTCCCAGCCCTCTTCATGCCATCCTGTGAGACTTGGTGGGGGGGAGCGGGGGTCAGAGAACCAGCGCCCATGTTCATACCCTGGCTGCCACAATTGTTTTAAGAACTAAATCATCCTTTGTTACTTAGTACTTAGTCTCATGCCGTCTGCCAGCATCCATGGAACTGGCAGCCTAACTCATTGACTTGCAAAAAAGAGTAAATTTTCAGATGCTTCTCAGATATTGACAATCTCATAACCAGACTGAAGATAGGGTAGACTTCGGCATGCGTCAGGGTTCCGACACTGCTTCTCGGTGATTCGTGTCGCGTTGCCTTCTTCTGTGCTTTGGCTTCAATCTCAGTCCGGTAGAGACGCTTCTGCAGAAGTGTTGTTTTGCAAGCTGGCCCCATACACAGAGGGCAAGGACAGACCAAAGAAAGAGACAGGTCATTGCAAATTAGTAGGTGGAAGTTTTAATAAGCAAGGGAACATTCTTATAAGGCTTGTCTTGGGCATCTGCAAGACTTGTAGAATTCTATACCTGACTGCCAGAATATTAAATGTCCATATTAATGTAGACATTAATAAAAAGTTTATATTAATAAGATTAATAAAGATTAATAAGATTAATATTAATTAATAAATCTATGTTAATAGAGACTTAAATGTCTATATTAATATATAGAGAGAGAGACAGACAGACAGACAGAGAGACCTTCCTTAACTGGGTTCAGTGGCATACACCGTCCAGATGGTCTCAACAACACTTTATTCCCTCAAGGCTATGTGCTTGAAAATGGTCCCCACTGTTGGAATGGTGGGCATCTATATATATAACAGCTACCTCTTCCCATGTAGAGACTGGGCTGTATGGCATGTTAGAGGTCATGTTTAATTGATGCTGTGCTGAAATGGGAAAGTAGATTTAAAAAAAAAAAAAAAACAAAAACTTTCCAGAAGATTATGTAATTGTGAGCAATAAAATCCCTGGGAAAATATTTTGTTTCCTAGTGGTACCAATGTATAAGTGCTTAGCTAGTTTTTCCAGGTCAACAGAACAGGGAGTGGATGGGTGAAGGGTTAATAAAGGAAGAGATGGAAAGACCAGAAAACCTGAGTGATTAGAAAGCATAATTTGACCTGTGAGTCATTTCTCTACCCTCCTGTCTATTCATAGGACCAGGAAGTTGCAAATATGTTTTAACGTGTTGTCTAGCCTGTTGCCTGAGTTTCCCAAAGTAATCTGTCTCTTAAGGTTAAATTAGAAATCTTCTGTAGTGGAGGGGCACCTGGGTGGCTCAGTCCATTGAACGTCCCACTCTTGATTTTAGCTGAGGTCACGATCCCAGGGTTGTGGAACTGAGCTCCCCCTCAAGCCTCCATGAAGAACACGGAGCCTGCCTGAGATTCTCTCTCCTTCTTCCCCTCCCCCACCTCTCTCTCTCTCTCTCTCAAAAAAAAAAAAAAAAAAAAAGAAATATTCTATAGTGGATAATTTTATGTGTCAACTTGGCTGGGCTGCAAGTTGTGAACATTATCTTTGTTTGGTCAAACGTTATTCTGTGGACGCGTTTGAGAGGGTGTTCCTGGAGGAGACTTACATTCTAATCAACGAAATGAGTAAAGCAAATTGCCCTTCCTAACGTGAGTGGGCCCCACGTACTCACTTGAAGACCTGAGAAGAACGTAAACACTGAGTAAGTCTTTCTGCCTGACTGTTGCGTGAGAACATAGGTCTTTCCCAGTCTTAAGATTCCCCTGCAACAACAGCCCTTCTTGGATCTCCAGCCAGCTGCCCTTCAGACTAGAATTCACACCATCAGCTTTCCTGGTGCTCAGGCCTTTGGACTCAGGTTAGAACAACACAAACGCAGTTCTGACTCTCTAGCTTGCTGACTGCAGATCTCAGGGCCACTCAGCCTCCATAATCGTGTGAGGCTATTCCTTATGATAGTTCTTTTTCATATACATCTTACTGGTTCCGTTTCTCTGGAGGATCCTAACTAATCCATACTCCTAAGGCAATTTTATTTGGTGACATCTGCCTAGACACACAGATTCCAACAAAGTCCGTTGGACAGAAGGCTTCTTGAGGCATCTTTTTATTCACCCCCAATAGCATCATCAAATTGTATCGCACGGTGGTCACTAACCAGGTGTGGTTTTTAAATTTTTATAGACTCCATTAAAATTAGATTCATGAATGGAAAGTGGAAGTTTAGTCCCTCAATCACATTAGCCACATTTTAAGTGCTCAGTAGACATATATGTCTAGGAGCTATCACAATGGACATCATGAACATAGAACATTGCCTTAATCAAAGAATATTTATTGGATGGTACTGGGCTATACAATAATGGATTCTTATGTCATTGACCCATAACTGCAGACTCTCTTGAATCCCTTAATTTCAAATGAAAGTTCCCTCTATAATAAAAGCAGAAGGAACAGATGGTATGCAGCCAAAAATTACCCTTGAAAATCTATCAGAGAGTGGACATTTTATGCACATAACACTATACAGATATAAAAAGGTATACAGTGCTATTTAAATGCATATATCTGAAAATACACATATATGCAAATATATAGTGTAGTATTTAAACGTTTCAATTTTTCTGTAATACTCTCTCTGACAAGAAGACAATTTTTGAGTTCCACATCAGCATACGGGTGAAACTCTTCTGGCCCTGTCCGGTTTTCAGGTGTACCAAGACTCCCTTTTGTTGCGTTAGACTGTCTCCAAGCCTGGTTGTGGAAAGTCCATTCCTGACTGTGCCCATTTCACTGCCAGTCTCAGGGCATCAGGAGCAGAGACAGGCTCATGGGTTGTCATTATCACAGCAGGTGCCTCCCCGCCGCTGGTAGTGACAGGGTGCCTTGCTCAACCCACACGGGCTGGTGGATGAGAAGCTAGGAAGGAGTTCATCTGGGAGAGAGAACAGTAGAGGACTAGAGAATCATCTTTGGCATCAGCAGGATCAGAGGTGGGCCTGGAATGGAAAGGAGGACTCTGGCCATGTGATGAAAAACAAGTAAGAAATTCACTTGGAAAAAAGAAGTGAGCTAAGGCACAAAGTGGAAATTGGCACAGCGGTTTTTGAGAGAGGAAAGATCAGACCTGTCCAACTTCTTAGCCGGGCTTTGCCCATCATACACCCTGTGCTTCTGTTCGTCTGCACTATGCCTAGTCCCCACCACACCACCCTCGTGACCTCCTTTCTCTCCTTCCCAATCTTTTGCATCTGCTGTCTGCTCTCTCTAGAACACCCTGAAAACCCTCCTTCACCAGGGAGGATCTTCTCATTCCTCCATCACGCCCACGTCAACAAAGCCTTGTCTACTCTTCTGGGCACGGACACTCCTTCTTGCACACTCTTAGAGTATCGTGTTTACCCCTCTTCTTTCCTCATCACATGTTTATATTTCTGTTTCCTCACTAAATTTTGAACTGCAGAGGGACAAACTCGCATCTCATTAAACCATGTTTTCAGGGCCCAAAACATAGCATGGGATTACCTGGCTTCTAAAAAAAGGAAATTGATGGATTAATTTAAAAAAAAAAAGAAAGAAAGAAAGAAAGGAATAAGAAATGAATGAGAAAGAGAGTGATGGCACAACGCAATCCAGTGAATCACTGAAGTCCGTGTGGAGATGACGGAAGTGTTACAAAGTATACCAGAAACTTCTCAACCTTTTGTCAGTATTTCTGAATTACTCAGTACTATTTTGCTTTCAAGTGAGAAAAACTGGAAGAGAGCTCTGGCTTCTGTGGTCAGTGAAGCCAGTGGTAGAGGTCTCAGCAGGGCAGGGGCTGGAATGAAACGGCAGGAATCCAAGGCCCCAGCTCTCAGCTGTGCTCTCTTTCCTGTTCAGCTTGTTTGTCCTCTCAAGGTGGGGATCGGGCAGGTGCAGACGCCTGGAGCTGGCTGTCCCTGGTTGCTGTCTCACCGATCCTCATGGAGAAGGAGCCCCTTTTCCTGATTGTGCCAACAGAATTCCAGGCGAGCCAACCTTTGTATCAGTATGGACTATACCAGAGCACGGTGTGTGATGGGAAGTGTCCGTGTGGGATGCTTTGATGGTCCCGGTTTAGATCACATGGTGATTTCTGGAACCAAGACTGGGGTTATCCCTGCCTCGTCCACGTGGGCTGAGTGTTGAGCAGTGACACCCCCAAAGGAGACTGGGATGTCCTTATGAGAAGGGGGAGAGCAGACCTTGACTGGGAAGAACAAAAATAAACTATGTCTCCTATGACCACTTCTCATTGTCATAATCTCCTTGCTATAGTAAGAATTAGCTCCTCATATGTCTCTATTTTCTCTGTGGTGATTTTCTCTGATGCCAATGCTTACTTCTCTGCTATCCTCAAACCTACAAGTGCCTATTTCAAATAAGAGAGGGAAAGCATATGCCACGTGTGGACATGTTCTTTTAATCCTCCTCAGGGGCATTATCATTTATTATAATCAACCTCTCCCCAGTGCTAATCTGCTACTGCTTACGTATTAACCATGTGATCCAGCTTTGTTCGCTCATTTTTTTTTTTCTCTCTCTCTCTGGCAGAGGAATGTGCCAATCGATCTCTTTTGCTCTTTTCTTTCTGACAACACTTAAAAGATACCACCTAATGGGTGCTTCTCCACGACTGGTAGTGGTAGGTGAGTCCTCGTGGACTTAAACAGCATTCTCTACATGTCCTTCTCTCTTTAAAAAAAAAAAAAATTCATGTTTCTTTATTTTTGAGAGAGAGAGCGCAGTGGGAGAGGGGCAGAGAGAGAGAGGGAGACACAGAATCCGAAGCAGGCTCCAGGCTCCGAGCTGTCAGCACAGAGCCTGACGTGGGGCTCAAACCCACAAACCGTGAGATCATGACCTGAGCGGAAGTCGGACGCCCGACCAACTGAGCCACCCAGGTGCCCCTACATGTCCTTCTCCTCAAGCGGCCAAGAAAATCTTAATTTGGACCCTAGAAGTCTATGTGTTTTAACATTCATTTTTGCCGAGAAGAGCTGTCTTTACTCAGAGACTTTGGTGGGCACAGGGACCTAATTCAAAGACCAGAATACTTGTGTGATTTCCTTGTCTTCATCTGTACCATTAATAACTCTATGTGCCAAGTAATGGTAGTTTCAAGTTAAAGAAGTGCGAAAAGATGCTTTTATATACATTTATATAAATAAACGGGCCAATTTTTGCTAAAATATTCAGCGCATAGAAGTGCAGACGCTAGGGGCACCTGGGTGGCTCAGTCAGTTGTGCGTCTGACCTCGGCCCAGGCCATGATCTCTCGGTTTGTGAGTTCGAGCTCCACGTCGGGCTCTGTGCTGATAGCTCGGAGCCTGGAGCCTGCTTCAGATTCTGTGTCTCCCTCTCTCTCTTCCCCTGTGCACTCTGTCTCTCTCTGTCTCTCAAAAGTAATAAATATTTTAAAAAAAGAATTGCAGACGCTCTTGCAATGCAAAGGTCAGTAATAGAAGTTAGATGCTTATAGGCTTGAACGTGCTGGCAGGCTAACAAGTGACTGTTCGGTGTTTTATCCAGGGCTGCCTTTGTTTATGTCAGTGGGGACCCACTACCGGAAGAATTGTTCCGTTTCAGAATCGTGACAGAATACGCTTCAATACACCAGGGCATAAGAAATAGTGCACGAACGGACACTGTTGGAATGTAACTGTTAATACAGGAGGCATTTGATTCAATTAGCAGACCGTCATGATCTTTCAAGAGTTGCTGGTTTTTAGGATCAATTTCTACAAGGCAACGAGAAAGCATCGCACCGAGGATCCTTCATGTCAGTGGGGTATGGAGACCAAACACACTTGATGAGTTCCAAAATAATAACTTGATCGAACTCTGTAGGGCCGCAATATTCCCAGCGAATGGTACCTCTGCTCTCGGTAAAGTTCAGTCTCAACGGTCACTGATTAGCCACAGTTTAGGGATGAGGGGCATCCTCCTCCTCTCCTCCTCCTGAGCAGAAGGCAAACTGGTAACAAGGAGTTCCGTCCAATTCAAATGACTTCACAGTAAAAACAGCCTCACTTGGAAACATCGCAAAAGGGAATAACTTAAGAAGCGCACATTTTCCTAAACAGAATAAGATGAGGTAAGCAAATGCCAATAGTTACGCATCATGTTCCCTCATGGGATTTCAGTAGCATTTTTGTTCCACCAAGAACAAGGGACAAGTGCAGAGGAACCCAAGAACGACGCATTTGTGCCACAAACTAAACTTGCTCTTCCCTGAGCGCTAGAACATGGCCATTAGCTTCAAATGGGACACAGAAAATAGACTCCATAATGAAAGTTCCCTGCAAATTGACTCGCTCTCATTAAAGAAGACATTTGCTTTCATGTGGCCTCTAATTTCCCTGGCAGCCTAAAGAAGTAAAAGTTAAAGACTAATAACAAAGATAACTGTAGCAATTGTCAGACTGAAGTAGAAAAACAATAGAAAAGAAATAAGAGGAAATCCCATTTCTCCCAGTTTGGGGCATTGTTTTTTAGCCAATATACTCTTGGAAACATTGGCGGAAACAGGCAAATGATTTTTACTGCTTCGCTCTGGGTTAAACATCATCTATTTCAGCTTTAGGTACAATATTATGAAGTTTCAAAATTCAGACAATTCTTGTTGGAATTAATACATTCTAGCATGCCGAGTGTTTAAACGTGAATTGTTCCGTGTAAAATTACTTTAACATGGTGCATCATATTGTCTACATATTGAAAAAACAAAATATATAGCTTCCATTAAGCATGTAAGGTTATAGTAGTAATTCTATAAATAATAGTAACATCTGAAGAAAAAAGCCGGTATCAAATTTCCATTGGATTGTACAGATTTACAAAACGAAAATAACATTCGTGGTATAAACTGATTAAAAGCACATCTTGTAAATCTCTGTGAGTTATGGCGGCATCCCAGGAAAAGCCAAATAAATCAGATCCTTCTTAAAATGTACTCAAATATTGTCGTTAAAGATGCCCCATGAAAATAAGTAAACAACGAAGAAACAGGGAGAAATAAAGCAGATGTAAAAAATAATGCATTAGGAAAATAAGTGCTGGTTTTTTGCAAGAGAAAAGGGAGCTATTAAACCCACAATGCCATCAAAAGACAATCTTATGGCATGTCCAATAAAATTGCAAAGATAAGAAATACATACATATGCAATTTGGGTTAAAAGAGGAGGAAACTATTTTTAAGTCATCAGTAAATAATAGTTACTATCCTATGTAAAATAGACGGTCTTCTGGGGGAAAAGTTGAAATTAACAAAGTTGACCCCTATACCAAGTAGGGAAAAAATAAAGAGATCTATAAACTTAGACTCATTTTTTCAAGTTATAAAGGATTGCTTTCAATTCAAAGTCAGAATGCAGATGCATTCTGCAACTTGCAGTTGAAATTTCATAAGCTATTAAAAGAAACTGTGGTTTCTATATTATATAACCTGGATCAGAACACAATAAAACATTCAAAATTTCCTATTTCATATGATGAGGACAGCAGAGACCTAGTATTTTAACTTGAGAACTATACTATAAAAATGGCATTAGGATTTTCTTGTCAATGCAGTTTGATGCATAAACACTAAAATGAAAAACAAATATCATATATATCATACATATAAGGAAGAGTGTAGGCAGGGGCAGCTCTTTGTTAAGGAGCCTGCAGGTAATTCTAATGCATATTTGAAGTTAGGACTAGATTATACTCCAATAATATTCCAGAGGAGAGGTAGGTTAGGTCTTCACAGACATGTGGTCTGTATCACAACTATTCAACTCTGCCAATTTAGCACTAAACAGACACATAATTTTTTTTTAAAGATTTTTTTAACATTTATTTATTTTTGAGAGAGGCAGACTACAAGTGAGGGAGGGGCAGAGAGAGAGAGGGAGAGACAGAACTGGAAGCAGGCTCCAGACTCCGAGCTGTCAGCACAGAGCCCAACGCGGGGCTCGAACTCACGGACCGTGAGATCATGACCTGAGCCGAAGTCGGATGCTTAACCGACTGAGCCACCCAGGGGCCCCCACATAATTTTTAAACAAATGGGTGTGGCCATATTCCAATAAGACACGTTACAAAAACAGGTTGAACACTGGATTCGGCCCTTGGCAATAGTTTGCCAACTACTTTTTCTAGCGTCCAGAATCTAGACAATAGCAGAAGACAAGAAACCTAAAAATAAATATACTCATCAGAGCAGAGAAGTAAAAATATTCTCTCCAGATGACATAATAGAACAATGTTAACACTCGGAGAACAAATGGAACTACAGTTAGGTAAGAGCAAGCAGTAAGATAGTCAGAAACACATTGAAACGAATGAGTAGATTTTTAGATGAACTCTGATAACATAATAAAGATCCTATGTTAATAGCAATGAAAACATCTAAGAACATAAGGCCAAAAGTCTGTAAGAAGATGAATACATTTCATAAGAGTCAGGAGGAGATCTGAAAAAGTGTACATTCAGTATTCCAGAGGCTGTACCCCACCACCAACTCTTCCCCATCTCACTCATCACCTCCTGACAACCCAGATATTTAAAGCTATTTGCCGGTTTATTTTCAGTATCTCCCAGCAAGAAGGTAAGGTCTGTGATCGATTGCTGGGATTTTTGTCTGTATCGTTCACTGTTGGAGAGAAGGCTCAGAGAGCAGTGCATGACACATAGTAGGAATTCAATCAATATCCAGAGGCTGAGTAAAGAAATGTATACTCATTGTTCTCCAGTTAACTGCTAGAGCTAATGCGATTCCCAGTTGGAAATGATTTGAGACTTCACCAAATAAACCTGAAATTCATCTAAATAGCCAAAGGTATTGGAAAAAAAATAAAAACAGGGAGACAATCTGGCTTGGCTGATATTAAATTGTACTACCGGTAACTATCAAAATATTGACAGATTACAAATCTAGTCACGATGTGCTCTGAATTTAGTGTACAAAAAGATGTCAGGGCAAATTAAAGAGAAAAGAGGTATTCGATGTACAGTATTCTTAATGAGTGAATAGCAAGATTATCATGCCAGTTAAAAAGCAGGCAAAGGACTTGAAAGTATTCAAAAGAGAAATATCCATGTGGTGGCATTATAGCCTGGTTGAGAACATAGACTTTTGATTTTGGCTCAAACTCAGATTTCTCCAGTTACCAGCAGTATGACCTTGGGCAAGTAACTTATCTTCTGAAACCCCCTTACAACTTCTCTGCACAAGACTTGTACTTACATCATGAATTGTTTCAGTGAGTTAATAAAACTATATATCTCATAGTAAGCGCTTTAAACATGCTGATCTTTATTATATCAAAATTCACACACAAAAATAATCTGAATGCCCAAAAAAAGAATGGACTGACTTAATTATGATCCTTTCAAGGAGGTCAATTTGCCAAAATTAAACTCATGTATTTGAATGATATTTGAGGACGTCAACAAAAACAAAGGCAAATGTTGGAGTAAAACAACATGAAAATGGTAGAAAGAAGGTGGGTACGGATTTTACTAAGAGAGAGGGAGGGAGACACAGAAATGGATACATGGATAGGTGCAGTGAAATAAATTCTGGGTTAAAAGTGCACAAGTAATTAACAGAAGCCGTAACTGGGTGGTAGGCTTATGAAGATTTCCTAATATGACTATGTGTTACAATTTTAGTAGCAGAATACATAAGATAAGATAAAGGAATTCTTTTTTAATTTTTTATTTATGTTTAAGATTTTTCTTTAAATTCTAGCTAACATACCTTATAATATTTGCTTTGAGTGCTCTTAAAGAATTAGAATAATGATTTTCTGATATAGATATATCTAATAATGTATTTCAAAGATCATTAGATTCTTACAAGATTTGACATTGAAATTCTAAGCAATGGTGCCTGGGTGGCTCAATCGGTTAAGCGTCTGACTTTGGCTCAGCTCACGATCTCACAGTTCAGTTCGTGAGTTCAAGCCCTGCACCGGGCTCTGTGCTGACAGCTCGGAGCCTGGAGCCTGCTTCGGATACTGTGTCTCTCTCCCCCTCTCTCTGTTCCTCCCCTGGTTGCCTTCTCTCTCACACACACAAATAAATAAACATTAAAACTATATTTAATAAAAAATTTAAAAAGGAATTTTTAAGGAAAGAATTTTTTTCCTTTGAGATCCGTGTCCATAGTATTTAAAAGTCTCATGTTTTCATATTTATTTTCTCTTCAAAATTTTCCAGATGGCAGACAGAGTTCCAGTCTAATATTTTGGGGGGGAGTGGGTGAGCAGAGGGGAAAGAGAATCTAAAGGTCATGAGGAAAGACAAACCTGGCACTCTTAATATGTCCTTGGAGAGTCAACCTCACAGCCTAAATTGGTTTCTTAGGAGACTGGTATTAAAGTGTTTAATAAGAAGGTCCACGCTTCCAGAATTCTATTCTCTTCTCGTCTAAAAATACCTTGGAATGTGATAGTCTTGAAACCCCTTTGAGACTTGGCTTTACTGAATGGCATTTCAAAATAAATTCAGTTGCTTTGTTGTGGAAGATTTGGGTAGCCTTTTATTTCACACATTATTTTGGACACTCAACGAATCCAGATATTCAAAACATAAGCAAATAATTCAAAATTATCTGTGAAAAGCTACGAATGAGGCAGTTTTCGTAGAGAAAAGAATATTGGACTGGAATAAAACAAGGCTGGATTTCTGGATTTTTCACCAATGTCTGTGGCAATTCATTCTGAATCATTTGGGTTCATTTCTCTGATCTGAAAAGTGAAGAAGCTGGATGTGATGTTTTGAAGTTCCTTTTCAAATTTAAAGAGAAGTGTGTGTGAAAGGTTAGGTATTAAACAGTCTTGATATTCCTAGGATATATGCATTCATGGACCATTGAAGTATATTAAAATCAGTACAACTATCTGTCAGTGAAGAGAGATAAAATCAAAATATTAAGTTCAACCCTGAAATTCTTATTACAGAGAATTTTATTAATGCAGAAATGACCAAAGAAAAATTTTGAATCTCAGAAAAATCAGACAGCAGATTTCCTGAGTTATCTTAGCAAAGTGCCAATGAGCAGAATGGATACTTATATCTATATCTATCTATATCTATATCTATATCTATATCTATATCTATATCTATATCTATATCTATATCATCTATATCTATATCTATATCCATGTCTATATAGGTATATGGATATATATCTATATCTATCTATCTATATGGTTAAAAAAGTGGTGAACCATAATTTATTGATGGCCCACTAAAGGCAAAATAAAAGAATAAAATAAAATAAAAAAAAACACTAGTATTATAGATCCTCCCATAAGGGCTCACCTATTCCTCAAGGAAGGCCAGTTTTAATCCTTGGTGTTTTCTGGGTAATAATTTCAATGTCTTTTCCTTTTCACTGTCTCTGTCTTTGTCTCTCTCTCACATACACCTAATAAAGGGAAACTGTCTTCACCTTTTTTAAAAAATCTTTTTGTTTCTGCCCAAACATCGATAAAATCTTTAACAAAATCTACTTGGAATTTGGAGAAATGGTGGATTCTGGCTTCCTGAAATATCCAAGTTCTAAAATCTCTGACAAAGCTCTGCTGACAATTTCCCAGACAAAATACAATGCCTCGGGAGCCTAAGTGTAAAGACAATGGGTGTCCGTATATTGTTGTTTTAATGCTTATCATGTTGTCCTTAACACATTGCATGATAACTATGTTTACATGACAGCATCTCCCTCTGGATCGCGAGTTCCATTGGTGCAAGTAGCCTGTCTCAGTAGAAATCCCTGGGGCTCTGGATATGGTGGACGCTCAATGCATGTCTGCACAATTAATGCTGAATGAATGAAGATGCGAGAATACATCCTAGATTTAAAGCCTATTGATTTGAGGCTTGGGGTTTTGTTTCATTTTATTTCAATACACGATCCTCCCTCAGTGCTTTGATTTGGTAAGTATTTGATAAGTAAAGTCAGATATTAATATCACACAATTTTTGGATGATGAAATAACATTTTTGAAGCTTTTTTTATGAAAGATTTATTCAAATAGGTCATTACTATAGTTCCCAATACCAATGGTGTAATATTAAAAGTGAAAGAAGCCTTCAAACTTAGCCAAACACTACAGAAATCTATGGAAAGATTCAAAACCTTTTGTTCTCCTCTAAAGACGAGACTGAAACAGGGGTGCCTGGGTGGCTCAGTTGGTTGAGCATCTGCCTGTTGATTTCAGCTCAAGTCTGATCCCAGGGTTATGGAATCGAACACCCTGTCAGGCTCTGTAATCAGCATGGAACCTGCTTAAGATTCTCTCCCTCCCTCCCTCCCTCCCTCCCTCCCTCTCTCTCTCTCACTCTCTCTCTCTCTCCCTCTGCCCTTGTCCCCACCTCATGTGCGCTCTCTCTCAAAAACAAAACAAGAAAAACAAAACAAAACAAAACCCCACTGAAACAGAACTGCTATTGTGACAACAGCAGAGTAACATGAATATACACAATTTACTAACATTAGGTTTTTTCAGAGCCGGATAGAGGGAAGGATTAACAGAGTAGAATACAGAAGGGGGGACGAGAAGTCCTCCAAGGAAGAGTAATGTTCAGGCTTCCCCAGACTCGCCCTCGGGAGGTCAATGCCCTAAATTCTTTAATCAGGGAAGTTTTTAAAGAACGTTTTCAATGTTCCAATTTTTAAATAAAGTAGTTTGCAAGTTCCTCCTTACTTTGGAATAAAACTGGCAACTGGCAACAGACCTCCCAGAGGGACTATATTCTGAAGATACAGAATATATCACAATATGTTCTGGCTGACCGCAATCTTGATCCCGGCACTAACTCGCCAAGTGACCTTGGATAAGTCATCTCTCCGAACCTTTTCCCTCAGCTGTAAAACTTGTTGGGAAATACAGTGTATAGTTGTAATTTAATAGTTAGTTTTCTACCCACCACACCCATCTCACTTGAGTAGGAGAATTACTGGAGCTGCGTGGTTTTGCTATTAAGCACGCATGACAGTATGAGTAAAGCTCTAAGTACACGGGAGGAAATGATGGAAACTCTTATTCTGAGGTGGGCACAGTCGAGTACAAAGCTTCAGAGGCACTATCGCCTTAACACGGCTCCTTGTGGAATGTCACTTTGTCAAACATTCAGAGGGATGAGCTCTCTCTTGGGCTGTATTCGGAAGAAAGTAGCTTAGGCACAGAGAAGTTAATATCTTTGCATTACTAAAACGTTCTTTGCTTCTAATGGAATCCTGTTGCTTGCGAATCTCCACCCCACAGGCAGAGGTACATGTGTGTGAGTCCCTACAGAGATCTGAAGAATTAATGTACTCAAGGGTGTTGTTACAACTGTTGGCAAAGCATATAAAAAGGGAGTTTGGTTTGTTGAATTTGCAAAATCTCTTATTTTATTAATAAAGTTTTTATTTCCTTTGAACCCACATTGTAATACTTGTTAATAGTACTCCTGTAAGTAGCTACTATATATATATATATATATATATATATATATATATATATATATATATCATCCCACTACTAACAGGAAGTAAAGGGAAGGCTTAATTGAAAAAAGCCTCAGAAAAGACATTGGTAATATTAAAAGCATAAAGTACAGGAACTAAGTAGGCTCTTTAGGTAATTCATTGCAAAACCATGTATGTCTCTAGTAAGCTAAATGCTCTGCATAATATGCCAGATGGGTGTACGATCAACTACCTTTGTATCAGAAATAGGACGAATTGGAACTCGCTCGTCTTTTACCAGCTGTGCTATGAAGTCATGGGTGTCTAAGAAATCTCAATATTGAGCATCTCATACCGCTTCCCCATGAGTATGTGTTCCAACCATGCTTCTTCTTTCTATGCTTTGCACTTCACTCTACTTTGGACTTTTGCAGAGACAGCCGTTTAGAATGCCCTGCTCAAAGATCTTGACCTGGCCCTCTCTCTTTAGGGAGGCTTCCCACCATTTAGTGGTTCTCTGTTTAACCTGAAACTCTGTTTCATTTTTGCAACATGAGTTTACTGCATCCTCCATGTCTAGAACAGTGCCTGGCACTTAGAGAGCAACATACGTTGAATGAACGAACGAATGAATGTGTGAATGAAAAAGTGAATGGCTAAATTCTCTTATTTTAACCTCATAGTTGCATTGTCTAAAAACCAATACATGACATAGATGCTCACGACCCGTGTTTTAAAATAGTTACTTTGGAATTCTGTGTCTCACCTCATAAAAACAAAACAAGCAAAAAACACTCTTGGGGAAAAGGCAAGAAATAATATAATCAAGAGTGGAGAGATTTCTCCTGCTCCAAATATGCCAGGGTAGGATGGCCATCATTTATGCCTTGGCATCTCCCTCACTGGTGGTGTAAAGGAAGAAAAAGAAGTTGGCCAGGGGAGGAAGATGTGGATGGAACGACCCAGCCATCTCAGGGAGGCTCTCTCAAGCCCTGCCTGCTACCCCTCTGTATAAGGACAGTGGGAGGTTTTACAATATTTTTTGATACAATCGGCAGCCCAAACAAGCACCTGGAATCTCATTATATTCTGCCTCCGATTCTGGCCTTAGCATCATCAATCAAGCTGCCCTAATGTTTTCTTGGAGTCAGAAAATTAAAAAAATATATATATGTGGAAATATAAATACTTCCCCCAGCTATTTAACAATTCTTGCATGTAAAAAAGGATACTGTGAGAAGTGAAACGACAGAAAAGAAAATAGCGCTGATCCATTTTGTGAAATGATTATAGGAAAAATGTCCCCCCCCACCCCACCCCACCTTGGTATCCTACACATGCAGTAGAGGGAAGAATAACACTAGAATTTACATTTCCCCATATGTAAAAATTGAAAAAAATATACTCACTGCTTCATTCTCTCAATGTATGTGTATATGTGTGTGTGTATACACACATTGAGAAAATGAAGGAGTGATATATTGAGTATTTAGTATGTCCCAGCTCTGTGCTAGTCACTGGGAATACAGTAGTGAACAAAATGGCTGAGCTCTCTGCTTTGGTAGGAATTACATTCTATAGTAACTGAGAAAGGCAAAAACAGTGAATAAATGAACAATGCCATTACAAGTTGTGATAAGCATTATGAGGAAAATAAAGTATTCTGACAGGTCTAGAGATAAGGAGAGGATGGTGGTGTCCTCTAACTTGTGAGATCAGGAAAGAGCAAGGTAGCAACCCCACCGTCTCTAGAAAATTCTGGAAATAGACAATAATTGTCCATGACTAAATTGAATCCCTTTCTTCATGATTGTATCTAACACGTAGGATATTTTCCTTTTGGAAATTATATTAACTCTGGAAAATTTCACGGTGGGGGGGGCACTTTGCTCTCTTCTTTCCATTATACTCTTCCTTCTTTAACACAGTGTGAAAGCCTGTGGACTGAGCCTCCCGCGTGGCTCCCTTCATTTGCTTTATTCAGTTCTCAGTCGTTTTTTCTACTTCAAGGATTCTGATTTCAATTCATTACTTGTCCCTTCCACTTGAGGAAGAATCCAGTTCCTTCCTACTTTCCCATTTTAGGTACGCTCACAGCCAACCTCTTTTCTCTTCCTCTTTGGCTTGGTTTGTTCATGGACCGTGATCCATGGGATCACTTGGCTTGACCCAGCCCCTTTGGTAAATTTCCCCTATGCTACTCCCAGAGGCCAGTTGTATACAAGGCAGATGTGTACGTGTGAGGTAACTCAGACCCACATTTCTTTTTTAAGTATTTTTTTAAGTATTTCTGAATAGTCCAAGGACCTTAAATGGTATGCAGTGGTAGGGTGTCGTTCCCTCACCGGGAATGACCAGCACTTTTTTATGAATAAGGACATAATATATCCTCTAACGCCAAAACCTCAAACCCAGCCTTCTCTCTAATTCTTTTGTCCCCACGTCTATATGAAATGAATTGCCAGTTTAGGAATGTCCCACAAGTTGGAAGGAATAGATTAAGCTGTAGTGATGCTAAATTTCAATTAGATCTTAGAAAAAGATATCTCTAGTATCTAAATAGAATGCAAGGTAAATTGAAGAAGTAAACTAGGCAAATACGCAATTGCAATTAGTGGATATATTTAAACTCAATCTTAGTAATTATCTGTTAAGAATAAGCGTCAATAGCTCTTCCAGTGACCTTGAACAAATCGGATAGTTCTTTAAAAGTTTTCCCGGTCTATAAACCAGGGTTAATACCATTTTCCATCTACTGACCTCAAACAATGATGTCTCAGTATATATTATGTGTTATGAGATCTGCCTATAAAAAAAAAGCCTTCATTAATAGAACAACATTTTATTGAAAATTAATGTCTTGGTATTTACACAGAACCTCAAAGAGTTAGAAACTTATATTCCATTTTCCCCCACACAGACCGACTGAATTTCTGCTTATTTTCCATCACAGATACTAGTTTTTATGTTTCCATAGTTGTTGTTGATTGTGTTGTTGTTGTTTTCCTGGCCATATTTCTAACCTCCTCAGATGATTTTCTTTTATCTTTTCACATTCACTTGTGAATTCAAAACCATCCAATTTAGCATCATTTGCGAAGTTAATGAACATATTTCTTTCAGACAGTAATGATATTAAACAAAAACTCTATGTTACTATAATGGCACCAAGGTCAATCTTTTTTTTAATTTGCATTTATTTATTTTGAGAAAGGGAGAGTGCATCTGAAGCAGGCTCTTAGCTGTCAGCACAGAGTCTGATGGAAGACTCGATCCCACAACCCTGGGATCATAACCCGAACCGAAATCAAGAATCGAATGCTCAACCAACTGAGCCACCCAGGCATCCTAAAGTCAATCCTCGTTTTGAGACCCCTGGCCATGCAAGAAAGCAGATGTGGCAATCTCTGCCACAAAAGGTGTAACTGAGAGTAGAATGTAGCAATATTGGGAAAACGTGAGATAGGACATTCTTGCTATTATATTGTAGGTGAATACCAAGGCACTTAGCCAGAATATCAGAAGCAATGCAGACAGCAAACTTTTATTTTTTAATTCCTTAAGGTCAGTATTAGAAATGTGACTCTGCATCACTTGAGGAAATCTCTCTGAGCTCCTTCCTTCCCCCTTGGAATCACTAGGTGATTAAAAGTTAATAGTTGTCATATCTAGTATGGACTGAAAAACTAGTGGGCACCGTGCTTGGCACTAGAGTGTCTAAAAAGCTTCCAAAGGGGCACCTGGGTGGCTCAGTCCGTCGAGTGTCCGACTTCGGCTCAGGTCACGATCTCATGGTTCGTGGGTTCAAGCCCTGCATCAGGCTCTGTGCTGACAGCTCTCCGAGCCTGGAGCCTGCTTCCGATTCTGTGTCTCCCTCTCTCTCGGCCCCTCCCCTGCTCATGCTCTCTCTCTCTCTCTCTCTCTCTCTCTCTCTCAAAAATAAATACACATTAAAAAAAATTTTAAAAAGCTTCTAAGGCATGAACCTTGGTTTTAGGGAGTCCACATTCTGATAGAGACCCAGAAGTCTAATGTACTCACAACCAAAGTGAGAAGTGTCAAATGAGCCACACGGCAAAGACGAGAGCATGACCTGGGTGGTATGGAAGGCACTCAAAGAAGGAATGACATTTTGAGTTTTTAATGAGAATTTGAAGCCATGGAGCATGGGAAGAAGTTTGTCAAAGGGACCCACGTATGTGTGCAAAAGTATTTGGAATGAGGCACTTTCCAATGCTGGCAACTGGCTAGTGTGTTGGAATAAAAGATGTCGGCAGTGAGGACAGGTGGAAATGGTGGAAGATAAAACTGAAAAACAGAAGAGTGGATTTCGAATGTCTGGTGAAGGGTTTGAAGTTCACTCTCGAGACAAACATGGAGAGTTGGGAGCCGCCTAGAATTTCAGGTTGGGAATTAACATGATCCATTTATGTCAATATTAATCACTGGATTGATGTCTAAGGAAATTTCAATCCAGTTTCAATATTTATGGCTTTTAAGCCATTCCAATAGGACTTATTTCCTTCAGTTGTAATAGCAGATTTACAAGCAGAAATTCCACAAAATACAGATGGCTATCCGAGTTTTGTTATTGATTTCTCCTCCATCCCTGAGAAGACATCTATTGTCATTGAGTAAAGTCCACTCTTCTCTAAAATGAGATCATATAAAATGTATTATATGATAAAAACAGCAGTAGCTAAAATGTTGAAGATAACATCTACTTTTCTCCAATTTTCTAGTTACATTATACTTAATTAACAAGACTTTTTTAAAGCCTTGCCACTCAAAACATGTGTAATTATAGATTTATATTGATCAAATATATTTGCCCAGTTTTCTAGTGATTTTATAAATAACTAACGGTCTTTGTTAGAATTTTAAGATTTGCTATTAAAAAAAAAACACATTTCTAACTCATTTCAATATACTTTCCTGCCTTCGTAAATTAACATGATAATTAACATGATGACACTATTTTGCAATTAATTAAAGTTAAAACCTGAGAAACAATTCCCTTTTTTATATATTAGCAAACATCTGAATGCAGATGGCATAAAAAAAAAAGAGATAGTCACCTCAAGAAATTATACAAAGCTTTAAAACTTTTTTTTAACAATATGTGAGAACAACGTTTGGTTGCTTTACCCCTGAATAGAAAGTTTAAAAGTTAATAAAGCTTTAAACTGTGAGGCTGAGCACGACGTTATTGATATATTAAATTCTAGAGGTATGTTTGCTCAATGAATGAATGGATCTTCAGTTGAACCACTTGTAATGTAAATTGATTAACTATATGACCATTATCCATTTTACTGACAGCTGTTAACCATTCCCCTGAGGCTTACAACTTGCTGTTGTCAATTTTTATTGAACATTCACAAAGATTCAGGCGCTGAACACACCCAGAGCATTATGTCTCCCTGCCTCATCATCGTTTACCTTCTGGTAGGACGTCACCTCGTCTCTCTGTACATTAACAGCAAGATAGCAAGTCTGTTCCACTTATGTGTTCATTCAACCCGTATTCGTCGTGTACCCGGCTCTAGGCTAGGTGTTTGTTATCTACCAAAGGCCCCATCAATAAGACTAACTTGTTCTCTGCCTTTGTGGAGTTTATAGTCTATCATATTCTATCAGGCAAGGGAGGCACTAAATATGTTATTACAAATGTCATATTGGCTAAGAAAATTGGAAAAATGAAAATGCAGTTGAATTCCACAATTTGGGTACCAGGTTAATTTGGGAAGTAAAAAAATCTCATTACTTCCAGTTTCTTTAGGTTTGCCCTATATATGTGAATTAGCTCGTGTTGAGCTACATGCATTCGTTTGTTCATTTCGAAAAAGTTAATCAGCTTTACAGTCAAGTCTATCACTGTGAAACCTCAGAACGTTGATACAAGCAATTTGGAAATATTCCATGTATGTGAGGGCCATTGGATGGGACAGATTTAAGTGAGGAGCTTCCATGCGGCTGCCCTGCAGAAAATCTTATAATTATGACTTATAAATTACCAGCTTTGGTGTGCAGGGAAGGTTACAATGATGGGAGATGGGAGGCTGGTTCAAGAATACCAGAGCTAATAAAATTAGGAATAAAATACATGGGGAAATGAAAGGAGATCTTGCAGGGTAGCATCAGATTCTTCAGCCAATATTCTAAATTGTTTTTTTTTAATTGGCATTGCTGCTAACATAATCATAAAATAAGGGGTGATGTGGCATTTTTTTATTAAAATCCTATAATCAAGAAATTACAGGAAAGCCTTATTTCTAAAAGAAAAGAGATTTAAAAAATCTGAAATCTGAGCCATCTTTTTTATTACATTTTCCAAGTGTAATTTGTGTTAACGTCTCCACATGGAAATTTTTATGCCATATTTTGGCAATCAAACCATTTTAGAAATGAAATGCATGATGTTCCATTATGTTCATAGAAACCTAAGGAACAGAGTTCATGTGGCTCTTTTATCAATCAGAATTTTGATCACCATTGTAACTCAGAGAGGATATGATATGAGAGGTGAATTTTCTGTCCATGCGAAAATAGTAATAAAAAAAAGTGAAGGTGACATTATTACTTCTTATCTGCTAAGCTTCATTATTCATCTGTCTTATGCCATTTCCCAACCACATTATCGGTTCCCCCCTTCCTTGGGTATTTCTGATACTTAACAATGGTTTAATTATAGTTACTGAAAATAATATGGAGAACAAAATGATTATACACTATAAAGGATATTTAATTTCCCAGTGTTGGCCACAAAACAAGTTTCCTCTAAATGCCTCTATTAATTATGACTACAAATCTGTCCCAGATCTATCTATACTAATGGATGACAATGTTGTCTGTTAAAGTGGCACTTTCCATTGAGTTAATCTGTTAGATAAACATGACCAAGAAGATAACGTCGGCCACAAGTAACATATAGGATCTGTGGACCTTCCCCACTTTCTCACTGCGTCCCAATCTGTTGTTTCTCCTTCCTATTGTGATCCATGACTAATTTATAGCAGCTGAAAGCTGACCTCAAAGAAAAAACTTTCCTTCTGCTACCCTTTGATCACTGTGACAGCTACAAACCGAAACACTTTGCAAATCTCTCAGTCTGGGCATCCAGGGAAAGACTGTCAGTCAGGCGGTAACCTTTATCCAGCCCCCGTGTGTGTGCAGGGCGCTGTGCCGGCAGCTTGGGGATATTGCAAACATTCTGAAGTTCCTGCAGAAGCCCTGACCATCGGGGGCTTTTGCAGTAATAGACGGCAATCAATTCCAAGATGAATCTCTGGCCACCTAAAGGAGATATTTTCTTGCTGGAAATTTTCCAGTGAACTTTACTCTTCAACCTCTGAGCTTGCGCCGAGGTGCCGATGGGATTGCCCATGACATAATTTTATAATCCAGCTGCTGGCTCAGTCCTGCCTGGAGAAGTGAATAATTCTCGGGACAGGATAATGAAAACAAGTGCTTTGGGAATGAAAAACTATCACCGTATACACAAGAGAAATAGTATAATATTCTTTTGATAGGGGCAACTGCATTTCTGTTCGAAACATATTTAAGACTTTCTCTTCTGTTAGCAGCTAACTTTATTGTATAATTTGGAGGGCTTTATAGGAGAAACATTCATTATTTACAGGTATGGCATTCCCACATGGGACCAGACAGTCATGGGTTAAGGGCGGATGATGACGAAGGAGCATGGATAGGATTTCTTTTTGAGTTGATAAAAATGTTCTAAAATTGATTGTAGTGATATGACTCCATGGATATGGTAAAATCATGCCTTTTAAATTGGTGGATTATATCATGTGTGAATTATATCTTGGTAAAACTGATAAAAATAATCCCTTGTCTCTACCCGCGGGCTTCCTGTCAAATAATAGCCATGACCACCATTCTTAACTCTTCTCTTGATTGATCTTTGATCATTTGACTATTCACAAAACTCAGTGAACTTATTTCCCCTAGCCAACATAAAGGCGGGGAAAAAGGCTTTGAAAGCTGAGCTTTTACGAATATGAATCAAATATTACCTAACACACATGCTTTAATGATATACAACCTCTTAAATTACGCAGCTGCATTGAATTATTCAAAATGGAGACAAACATAGAGTTGCTCCCATCAGTCTCTGCCTCTTTGCTCTGCTTCAGCTCTCGTCTGTGTCTGTGGGCTGTTAAAATTCTTCCTTTCTCCTAGTCTTTCCTCAAAATGGTTGTCAAGTGGGTTATTTGCTACTCACCTGTTAGGCTTGGAGAGAGTGACAGAGTTGTTTTCAAAGAAGCGCTGTTCTACAGTGCCTTTTTCTTTTCGTACATTGTAAGTACGTAAAAGATTCTTTAAAATGCGTTATATTATTCCTAAGTAAGTCATAGAAAATGTATGTGTTTTATGCTTTGCTTGCTTGCATCCTTTCCCAAATGACCAAAAAAAAAAAAAAAAAAAAAAAGTTAGGTTGTAAAAGAGGTATATGTAACACCATAACAAAGCAAAAACAATCCCAATGACTTCAGGATATATGATAATTCTAGAGAAAGAAATAAAGGATCAGATTTGGGAAAAGTAAAATGAGGAACATAAAGTTTCTTGGCTACCACAATTTGAGGTTCTAAAATTAACCCAGATAATACCTGAAGGGCTCAATAAAGAAAATAAGGTGATCCACGGGATATTCCCGTTTAGGCCTTCATGCTTGGAACTAATGCCCCCTTAGGTCACAATAGCCTAGTCTATTTTTTTAATTTTTTTAATCTTTATTTACTTTTGAGAGAGGGAGAGAGACAGAGCACGAGTAGGGGAGGGACAGAGAGAGAGGGAGACATAGAATCTCAAGCAGGCTCCAGGCTCTGAGCTGTCAACACAGAGCCTGACGTGGGGCTCGAACTCACAGACCGCAAGACCATGATCTGAGTCGAAGTCGGACGCTCAACGGATTGAGCCACCCAGGCGCCCAGTAGCCTAGTCTTTCATGCTTTGGACTAATCTTTGTCTGAAGCCAGCAGGGAATCTGTGTGTGTGTGTGTGTGTGTGTGTGTGTGTGTGTGTTTAATTAAGGTGTAATTTACATATAACATCATATTAATTTCAGGTGTACAACATGATGATTCAATATTTGCAAATATTGCAAAGTGCACACCACAACCTCTAGTTAGCATCCAGCACCACAAATAGTTACAAACAAATATTTCTCTTGTGATGAGGACTTTTAAGATGTACTCTCTTAGCAACTTTTAAGTATGAAATAAAGTTTAATTAACTGTAGTCAGCAGGGATGGCTAAGAATTTTTTTTAATTTATTATTTTTGAGAGAGTGAGTGGGGAAGGGGCAGAGAGAGTCTGCTGTGCTGACAGCAGGGAGCCCGACACGGGGCTTGAACTCAGGAACTGTGAGATCATGATCTGGGCCGCAGCCAAATGCTTAACTGACTGAGCCACCCAGGCACCCCAGGGAAGGCTAAGAATTTTAACAACGTCACTCATCATTTATTTCCTGGCAATCGATCATATATTGGCTTATTATGGGTAACTGCCAGAATCATCCAATCTCCTGATTCCTTTTCTAGCCCATCTTTCTCCTTATCCCTTCCTCATGTGTTGGTCCAGCACTTTTATGAAGACTACCAAATCCTCATCTCCAGTGCGGTTCTTCTACTCAGGTGTCAAGAATTCAAAATGCTGAGCACCTGGGTGGCTCAGTAGATTAAGCATCTGGCTCTTGATTTCAACTTGGGTCATGATCTCACAGTTCGTGGGATCGAGACCCGCATCAGGCTCTGTGCTGACAGTGCGGAGCCTGCCTGGGACTCTCTCTCTCCCTCTCTCTCCCCATCCCTGACTCACCCTTTCTCTCTCTCTCTCAAAATAATTAAATAAACATGAAAAACAAATAAAAGAAAAGAACTCAAAATGCCAATCAGGACGCTTCATGTCCACAGCTGAACTCTCTACACGTGTCGATCCGCAAAAGAACCCCCCACCTTAACTGCTGTGTTTTGTCAGAAGTTATTACCATGTTCTCAATTTCCTGAGCTACAAATGCCAGTGTCATTTTGAATCGTCATTTTCCTTCATTTCCTGGATCCATCCAGTCACTAAGGCTTATTGATTTTTCCTTTAAATTATTGCATATTCACCTTAGCCTTTATATTTACACTGCCATTTTCAAAGTACGGCACCTTAATGCACTTTTCCCTGGATTACTCTAGGTCTCCTGGCTGTCCTCCCCTTCTCCCCAGTTTTTAGAGTTGGCCTCTTTGAATTAACAACAGGCGTTAACTCTCAGGTAATCTCCCTTAATCATTGCTTATCCATATTAGTCCTGGTTCAAAAGCCTTGCTGACTCTGTTCGTGATCATTTGTCTGACACCTCTCTATATTTGTAGATCAAACATTGTATTTGGAGGTCAATTTAAAAACCTCAGTTTCTCCACATTATCTTCTCTGGCTGATTAAAATTTCTACCAGCTTCCATCCCTCTGAATTCTCACAGAACATTGAGTTTACATAACCGAAATTGTCAATTAATTGTATAAGGCTTTGTTTTGTGGGTATTTTTTCTTAAGTGCTAGTTGAGGTTCTTGGGCATGGGGATTAAATCCTTTGCAGCTTAATGGTGGTTTAATGACACTGATTTCACAAGTCACTCGCCACAATATGGTACTGCTATGGCAGAAGGTCAGTTGGATCACTCCCGAAAGGAAAGAGAGAGTGAGTCAAGGCTAGCCAATTCTTTGGGCCATTTTTTCAGGGGGAAAAAATGGATTCCCAGGAGAGGACAAGACCCAAATTGTAAAGATAAGTTATACAGCAAATGCAAGGTTAGGAGAGGGGGTGAAGAGCAGAAAAGGGTCTTCTTGGGAGTGGGTTCTATGCAAATTAAAAGTCAAGGAATTTCCTTCCAGTCAATTTGACACATTCTAGAAGTGGAATGGAGGTTGGAGAAACGGGAATAGTAAGTACACAAGGAAGATAAAGATTTGCAAACCATGAGACTGCAGTTTGGGATTTTGGCTAGTCGACACAGGAGTGGGATTAGGGGGCAGAAGTCAGGAAAAACTATGCTGGCCCTGGTCCTGATGCCTAGGTGTCACAGTCCAGCAGGAGGGACTAAACCATTCCCATTAAAAGGGCAGTTTTCATGGGAATACTTTCTCCTTCTTGGTCCTTCTTGGTCAAAGCATGAGGCGAGAAAGTCCGATGATGGGCGTTAGCCTCTTGGTCCATGCTTTTCCACTGAGAAAACTAATATAAAAAAGAAAAAAAAATTCATAAATATCTGTAATCTGGCATTCTTTTTTCTTTCTTTTCCTTCTGCGGCCAGTACCAGATAGTCACCCGGCAAGCAATCAACACTAACGGCACCAATAATGAGAAAAACAGCCATCAAGGGCCTCCTAATATGATGCACTGAGAATCATCCCTGTGGAATTGCTGGGGGACAAAATCCATAGTCTGAAACTAATCATGAAGAAACATCAAAGCAACTGAAATTGAGGTACACTCTACCAATTCTCTTCAAAATAGCTGGCCAATTCTCTTCAAAAATATCAAGGCAAGAAAAATATATCAAGGAAATAAAAGAGAAAGTCTGAGAATCGTTCCAGATTTAAAGAAATTGAGGAAATTTGACTACTAAATGCAACATATGCTACTGGACAGGATTTCGAACCCAGGAGAAAACATGAGAAAGGATATTACATAAGAGTGTGGATCTGAAAAATTCACATCATAAAAAATAATCCCCAACAACAACAACAAAACACAACCACTTACCTATGTATGGTGACAGATGTTCACTGGAATTATCATGGTGATCATTTTGCAATATATACACATGTGGAATCATTAGGTTGTACACTTGAAACTAAGATAATGTCCTATGTCACTTAAACATCAATTAAAGAAAGGAAAACTAAGGAGACAACTGGCGAAATTTGAACATAGACTGCAGTTTTGACGACAGTATGAACCAGTGTTTAATTTTCTGGTTTTGATAAGTATGCTATGGTTTTGCAGGACCAGGCCCTTGTTCATAGGACACAGCCATCGACATATTAGGAGAGAAGGGATATGGGGCCTGCAGTCTACTCCCCGATAATTTTGAAATGTATAGACTAGATCAGAAAGATGTGAGAGATAGGGATAAGTAGACACCAAAGTAATTGATGTCAAGTGTCAAAACCCTTGTAAACTTAGGTAAAGAGCATGCCTTTATGAGCTCTTAAATCATTCCTGCCACTTTTCCCTGTTTGAAATCACATAAAAAGTTATGAACATACCAAATTTCACAGCTAAGAGATGACTTTTAATGAAGGGATGAGAAGAAGTTTGTTCTATTGTGTTGTTTGTTTTCTAAGAGCCGAAGAGTTTAGGAGCAAAGAAATGGAAGTACTTCTTTTCACGTCTACCAAAGGAACAATTAAGAACCATATGTCAGTTACTTTTCAATAGGAAATATTAGACCCAACAATTTTTTGTGTGAACAACTCCTTATCCATTTTAATAGACTAACGTCAAAAATTCTTTTTGTTTTGATCAAAACTGTATCTGAAATTCTTTCAGGACTCCACTCTGAAAAAAATTTAGTAAACAAATGTCACAGGGAAGACTTCCCAGAATAACATCTACTCTCAAGATATAGGTTATTGGAGATTAAATTATTCATTTCCTCATTTTAGCTGTAAAGGAAAAGTGAAAAACATATATAGCACCGACTCATTACTTCATTTAGCTCCCGGTTCTCATTGCTCAATTGACCCTGTCACCTTTTTTTGACCATTGATGCCATAAGCGCTAAAGGTAGGAAAATAGAAATAGATATAGGTAATATTTTTTTAATTTCTATACCATTTCATTTCTTTCCTCAAGAAATTTTAAAACAGGTTTCCTCCCATCGCCCAGGTTCTATGTTAAAAATGGTGGTATATTGCTGTTTAATGCGAAATTTGTATCATTTAGAAAAGTATCATCTCCGGGGCACCTGGGTGGCTCAGTTGGTTAAGCTTGATTTCAGCTGAGGTCATGATCTCAAGGGTTATGAGGTCGAGCCCCATGCCAGGCTCTGCACTAACAGTGTGGAGCCCTCTCTCTGCCCCTCCCCCATTCTCTCTCTCTCTCTCTCTCTCTCTCTCTCTCAAAATAAATAAACATTTAGAAAAAAGACAAATATAATCTCCAAAACTTCTCGTGAAGTAAAGTCATGAAAGTTTGCATTTTATTATTTCACTTCTTTTTAAAGAAAATTTAACTTTTACTTGGGTCAGACTACTGCATTCAAGTAACTAAAAGCCAGAACAAAAATTACCCACTGTTCCATCATTAATGAAATCAATTTCTTTCTTCATGGCGCCCAGTGAAATTCTCCACATGCAATTTCTATTTTCATAGGTATCTAGCAGTACTCCAGAGACAATGCCATTCTGTCTATAACTCCATGTGTGCTTTGTTATTTTGGCATAGAACTGTTTGGTTTGTTTCCTTTCCGTTCTTTTCTTTTTCACTCTCTAGCCTCCTCTTGCTCCTGGTGCCCAATATTAATAGATTGAAATATATCCATCACATCTTCCTGCTTGGTCAAAACACACAAATATACATGATCAAAGACATCTTATCTCATTAATCAGAATTGGCAGATGGTCGGTAAATGAAGAGCATACAGCTGACGTATACATAACTTGAATATTTTATTAATTTAATCGTATACTTTTAAACACATTATATATGCTTCTGAAGCATATGGAGCCAGCTGGTTTTAAATTGTCTTGCATAAAAAACACCCAAATTTCTAGTCTGGTTTTCTTTAAAGTGGATCAAGCTTTTGAAGACATTCGCTGAACATCTTACTATATAGTGTTTTCTCTATTTTTTTAAATTTTCTTCTCTGCTCTTTTCACAGTGGTCTTGCCCATGCCTGAATTCTCAATATATGGTTTCAATGGCTTTCATTTATGCGGTCTTTACAAAGTTTTTAACTTTGTCTACATGAAGCCACAACTCTTTTTTATGACATACTCATAAGCACTTTGTGTAACGTTTTATTAAATGGCAAAATTGCAGTAGCAATACCACGAGGCACAAAGGAGTTTAGTAACGAACAGAGCCGACCCTTAGTAAGTGAAAGTTTAAAAGTAGGAACAGAACAGTATGGACAATCACATAGGAATCAGTTTTCAGAAAGGGACCCACGTGCCTGTTGCATAGTTCCTGGAGGGAATGGGTTAACAGATGAATTAGGTTCATCAGTTAAGTGGAAGATAGTTGAAAGAATTGCTTCATGTATGTTTTTGTCACTCATTTTAGATAAGGGAAATTATCCAATATGTACTAATCAGCAACTTGCTTTTCTTAATGACACGTAATTGTCATTTTTTCCACAACAATAACCTAGGTCTAACTCATCTAACTCATTCTTTTCAACAGCTGAATGATATTTTATCACATGGATGTGCTAAAGATCCTGTCAACTTTTCCTTATTGATAAGCATTTAGATTTTTTCGAGGTTTGGCCACTCCAAACAATGTTTTCATGGAAATCTTTATACGTATATTCTTAGATGCTGCTGCATTGATTCCTGTGGGATAAATTCTTTAGTTTATTCCTCTTGTCTCTCAATTGCTACTTTTAATATTTTTAAGTTTCAAGTATAATTACACAATATCTTAAAGACAGACTGGGGCTCAAGATGGATGACTGTAATTCATGATTATACTGGGCAAGATTCTGACTAGTTTGGGAATTTCAACCAAACTGTAGTCCATTGATAATGCTGAATCCGCTAGGATTCAGAAGTCTATCATCATATGTTGGTTTGAGTAATTTTGTAAGTAAATTTCTCTAGTCCCTGTGCTTCCTTCATATGGAGAGTGCTACATCTAGGACACCTCTGGTTTATTCCTGCGCTTTCTTTTCCTGCAAATTTTGTCATGGAGTCCAAAGGAAAACTTTGTCTGTATTGAGATGGTGAGGAGAAATATGGAGAATTTAGACACATAAAATGTTAATAGACCGTATAAATCTAAGCACATGATTTCCATTTCATGCAAATCAGAACAAAGGTATAATAACATAAAAGTTAAGTCTGTTTTTAGTTTCCCATGATAATGTGGATTGTTTTGGATTTTACAGCTATTACGGGCCAGTGGGCTATAAACTACCAGCATGTGATGTATTTTCCTTAAGCTGTGACCAGCATCAACAAGCTGCTTTAAGCAGATTCAAGGCTCACAAATATCCCAGGAAAGTATTAGGGCCCCCAGGTCACTTGACTCTTCCCTTTAATGTCCGCAATCATATACTGTAGCTTCTAAATCAGCTGCTGTGCATGAACATGTAATAACATCAAATTGCTCATTCTGCAAGGTGCACTTTTTTTGTGCCACAGCATAGAGGTGACCTAATATATTAATATAATAGTTGTCCTCTTGATTATCAGTAACTTTATCTGTGGAAGTTTTGTAATAACCGGAAGTATGGAAGTTGGGCTTTCTTTCATCATTTTAGATATCCCTAGTGTATAGAAACCAGAGATGCCAGAGACCATAGGAGCCTAGGGTTATAAAAACATATTTTGCTATTGCAGGCTATGAGTCTGGAGTTCTCTCTCGTCCAGCAAGAGAGTGGACACAGAAGTGAAAACGAGAGAGGCTAATGTCCAGGAGGAGGCAAGAGCCCCAAACAGGGATTTTGTCTCCATATTTATTGAGCTCTCAAGACCTTCCACACTTGGTGAACATGAAGAAAAGTATCCAGTAATAATCATTAACTTGTGTGTGTAAGATGCAGAGGGCCTGGGGGGCAAGCGGTGTTTGGAGTTGTGATCATAGCACAATAGTATATTGGCGCCAGATGGAAAGTAGTTCCCTATAACAAATTACTCCTGATCCAGTTATAGTATCTTGCTAACTAACCTCAGGCGCTTTTCGCCCTGTGGCGGCAGCTTTCCACCTTAAGCTTTTTTTTAACCCATAAGGGTAAGGATTTCTTGAACCTATTTCCCCACATTTTACATTATTTCATTTATTGCAAAAATAAATATATCTTCCCTGTCAAACTCTTCTAGAGTAAGACAGAGATTTTTAAGGCTATTGTAGGATTCTGTTTAATGAAGTAGATCTATGCATTAACCATCCAGACTAAGTATACATGTCACAGTGTTAGTTTTGCCTCCTGCCCTGACCTAAAACCCGTTTTAGACAAGAACAATGATGAAGTCTGTCTTAAGGTTTTCACTAATATCTGGCAGGTACCAATTAGCTACTGTGGGTTTATGTTAATCTTGTAATGTATACACACAAAGTGGCTCCAGAGGTAAGTATGGAAAACTAAATATGTAAGTGATAGAATATCCTTATCTACCACATTATGCTACAATTTTGACTATAAAGTAAACGTGAACCTTCGCCTCCTTGATTCCTGGATTAACAGAAACAAACTTTTGTATCTGTCTCCATTTGCCACACCACTCGCTAAAAGAGACCTAGTCATAGTTTTATGATTCAATATTTCCTGACTGTTGTCCTTATGTTATTTTCCGCTTAGGATTTCTGCCAAAACCATTGGAGGCCTAATCCTTGGGAGACAGAGTAAAGAGGCAGAGTAGAAAAGTAGATCTGTTGCTTCTAAAAAAGGTTTCTCCATGTCTCCAAAGTCGTTGATATGCTCCTAATGCTTAGCAACCAGATATCAAGACGGGCGGTGCTTGGATTTGTAGCATTTGCAGATTTCCGTGATGTGATTACTCTCATTATGTATGATTTCCAGGCACCAACGTGATGTCACTAAATGCAGATTTGGGAAGAGATGTTAACCATCAGTTCTTCCAAAAAGAAGATCCCTTGCAACACACCTGTTTAAAAATGTGTTAATCCCCATCATCTTGGCATGTCCAACCAAGCCAAACTGAGTAGGGAGTGAGAGGTAGAATTACAGAGGTTAAGAGAAAAGTTGTATTTCTGATTCACAGTTGTAATTAAGAAAAATTTACAACGGGGAATCAGAAAGAAAGCTAAATTTCAGAATGTTTGATGAAATATGTTAATCTAGTGTTCCTGGGAAGTCTAGGATTGACTGGTAGAACTAACTATGGCTCATAATTGGTTATATATATATATATATATATGTATATATATATATATATATATTCCATGACCAGGATTTGAAATAAGTTATCCCAAGTTACCATATGCATAACAATGCTAGTTATTTTAGATAAATCTGAAACTATTCAACATGATGTATTGTTCCCATATAACTAAGATAAGACATTTATGTTTGAGGCAATATAGTTTGTATAATCATATATCTGTCCATTTATTCTATTCCTTGATCTTTAACGAGACTTTGTGAGAACGCACACAATCATTCAGCATCTCAGAGTTTACTTCTTAAACAAGGATATTAGCTTACACTCTTCTTTTTAGAAGATTATGACTAAGTAATATAAATATTAAAAATGCTTTGAGTTGTAAGTGGGTACCAGTACCACCCAAAACCATAGAACATCATTATCAACTAGAATTTTCTACACTGAGAGAAATGTTCTATATCTACACTGTCCAATTAGACGTTCAGTTTCTCAATTGAACTCGCCACTTTTGAAGTGCTCAATTGCCACTTAATTAAATTAAATCCGAATTTCAATAGCCACATGGAGCCAGTGGCTCCCAGATGGGAAATGCCACTCTAAAAGACAAACCACTTGGGGTGCCCGGGTGGCTCAATGGGTTATGTGTCCGACTTTGGCTCAGGTCATGATCTCACAGTCTGTGAGTTCCAGCCCCGCGTCAGGCTCTGCGCTGACAGCTAGGAGCCTGGAGCCTGCTTCACATTCTGGGTCTCCCTCTCTCTCTGACCCTCCCCCTCTCTCTCTGCCCCCCCTCAAAAATAAGTAAACATTAAAAAAATTTTAAAAATTAAAAAAAGACAAACCACCAATGCTTACTTACTTCTCCATGAGCAAAACCAACAGTTGGTCAACAATTCTGTCCCACGTAGTGACAAACGTGGTATTTTGAAAAAAAAAAACAAAAAACTGTTCATGAATTTTAAAGACTGTTTTGTCACTAATAGTGGCAAAAATGGAAAGAAATTATATGTGCTTACTAGAAACTGAATTGGTTCACAATTCCCAAGCTTTTCAAAGAATCTAATTTTCTTTCACAACAGGAATTTAAAACATAGATTAAGACTTATCTGGAGTAAGAGAGAATAAATATGAAAACTGAGAACAATTATAGTGGTAATAAATGAATATTTGAATGAATACCTCTTCAAGATTTATAAAAATACCCAACATCATTGCTGATTTTTCTATCACTTATTTAAAAATATATGTTGCTGACTTTATGAATACATGAAGGATTCCTTAACACTTAGAAATGTATTTAAAAATCATTTTATAAAGATGATGTGGATATTTAGTTGAGTACCAATTTACCATAATATTCTAAAATTTAATTTCATTCAAAAAAATGTCTGTAAGCCTGCAGTTATCCAAAATCTGGCAAACACACACACACACACACACACACACCACAAAAAAAACTTATCCAACTGTTTCCCGAAATACTTTTGGACCTGATTTAAGACAAAACAAAAATAAAACAAAATAGCAACAAAAATATCTGTAATTCAAAATAGGTAAATGAAGTTTTATAGCTATTTTATTTATTAGCTGATCTTCCCATTTTGCAGCATTGATCTCTTGGCAACACTGTGTGAACTATCCAAATCTTGTACCTAGGAAAAAATACGCATTTTGTTTACCTGTTCTAGAAGCGCTTTGAAAAAAGCTCTCCTAGTTCCCCCAATTAAAATGTGAAAGGCATGCACAAAGCAGTTTGGCTGGTTCACTCGGTGATAAGGAAACACAGGCTTTAGTTTAATTCATTCTTCTAAAGTGCCAACTGACAAGCTTACATTGAATTCAGGCCAGGCTCAAAAGTATAATTGATGTCAGCTCAAATTCTCAGCCAAAGACAAACACTGGATCTGTTGCTACTGGCTTTATTTGGGTTTCAGGTGCAGGGTCCCTGCCATATGGTATCCTTGGGGCAGGGCTTTTGTTATGGCATGTGTGTGTGTGTGTGTGTGTGTGTGTGTGTGTGTGGCTGGCTGTGTGTGTGCTTGTTAATATTGCAAACATCCTTCAGTTGCAAAGCAAACAAAGGAAAGGCAATCCACTCATTGCCTAGAACCACTACAGACCACCAACTGCTGAGTACTATTAAAGTTACATAGAGCATTAGACAAATAGAAGTTCCTATCCAAGACACTACTTTACCAATGAATTCTTTATTTGCCCTTGACATCCTGTTTTCTTCTCACCAACAAATGGCTGTGCATTTATAATTAATGAATTGACACTGTATTAGTAATATAAAATTCAAGATCTTTTACAACAGGCCACTATTCTTTTTATAAGCTTTGTATCCGGAGTGTTCATTAAATCACCATTGACTGTGACTGCAGAGCCCTTTTTTTATATGTGTAAAAAGATACCTTATTTGAAAATGTCAGGTCATTTGGACTGAATGGGTGCTTACATAAGAAGCTATTAAACAATTAAAAATATACATAACCGTAGCATAATCAAAATATTTAGTACTGTAGTCAATAGATTTGAAAAATTTTAGATTTTCTTCCTGGTTTATATGACTGTAGCCTTAATTACTCAATCAAGTATTTATTAAGGCCCTGTCAAATTTAGGTACCACACGAGGCATTATGGGATACAAAGACATAAAATCCCTACTCAGGAAGCAAAGGGTTTTCATTCAAAGGGGAATACATATGAAACAACGGTGGATATTATAGGCAGAATATAATCATTAGATGTAAGTAGCATCGGATTAAAAGACCAAAGATATAAATAAATCCTGGCAGATTCCATAAAGAAAATAGGACTTGGAAGAATTAATCGATTTTACATACAAGAACTTGGTTATGGAATATTATCATAGGTAAGAATAATAGCATGGGAGAAAAGGGGGGTGAGAAGAAACATGACTGTGATTATGGATGCCAGCACGACTAGTCTGACGGAGAATAGGGAATATTGTTAGGTGTTTAAAGTAGCAGGATTTGTGAGAAATTTATTGCAAAGCATCTAGTCTTGATCCAATAGAAAAGTGTTTTCAAAGAGGTGTAGGATCCTAACTCTATGCATATAAGCGTCCTGCAAATGTCTGGTTAGGCCAGAAAAGTGGGGTTGCTAGGAAAGCCCCATGTTAGTCTTTTCTATATATGGGAAGATTTTGGAAGACTGTGTTGAGTAAATTATGTTGTTTCATTTAATTTTTTAAAAGTTTCCACAGACAATAGCAAACTTCTAGCTCCTTAAATCAATCACAGAATAAAGTTAGCCCCCTAGCAGTATATGCAATGTGTTTATAGTGCAAAGATTTTATTTCTCTGAGATGGTCATCACTGTGAGACTTCATAAGTTATTAACATAGGACAAAAATTTAGAAATCCTGACTTTAATTCATACTGACACTTTTGCTATAACTGATACTATAATTGCAATACAAATAAACAAATAGCATATAAATCAGTGACCCTATAGAGGAAATACTGTACAGAAAATTAGGTGTTAATTTCCTTCTGCCCAGCATCTTAAAAAGACAAAATTATCAAGATAATTACAGGTGAGAGAGTTTCCTCCTGTCACCACTGCAGTCTCCAAGAGTTCAAAGACTAATTAAAATGCTTTTTTCACACGTGTTAGCTTCATTCAACATGCAGCTCATGAGAGAGTCTTGGTTAGACTCCCCGAAGTCATTCTGTCTTGAAAATCATATTAAAAGCCAAGCTCCTTCTAAATAATATGACTTCATAATAGGTCCACCTCTGAGCACTTCTCCAGCAGGTACCAAGATCTGTTTCAAGTATTCTAACTTACAAATTGGAAAAGTTCATTGCTTAGCACTCTGACTCAAAAGCACTGTTCAAGTGGGAGTTATAGACGAAGAATTTCAACCACCTTTTGAAATGTTGCTCTATTAATATGCAGCAAACCTCTGCAGTCTGTTTGGTTAAATGCTCTTCTGAAAGGCCAGGGCTGGCCAATGTGTCCTGTTGGGTATTAAACTTGACCTTTGGAATGTTGCTCTCCCTCTCACTAATCCGGCCTCTTCGATATGCGGTGACCATTTATTTAAAAGGAACATGGCGACCATTCTGTTAATCATTAGAAAAGGATTTGTTGCAGATTTATGAATGTTTTGAATGCTTGAAGAAGTGTTTTTGGTATATGAATAATCATCATAAACTCATCTGCAGCTTTTTGTTATGCCACATCCATCTTTTGAGTTATTCTCAACCCATTGGAATCACCTGGGGACCTTTGCCACAGCTCAATCCCCAGGCCCTCCCTCAGACCAGTTAAACCAGGATCTCTGACCTTCACAGCCTGGAAGTTGAACTGGGACAGTGTCACATGCTTCCACTTTGTAGGGTGTTTTATAGTGTTGTGTTCCATCCAGTATTTCCTCAAATCATCTTAACTCTATTTTGAACCCTAGAAAGTAAGATACAGGAAGCTTGTGAATGGGATGTTAATGTACTTTCTGTTACAAGGAATAGAAGCATATAGTAAATGTCACTAAATATGATACATCCACCCCCCCTCACCTCCTCTTCTTCTCTTCTTTCTCATCATAATCATGATTGTTAATGCATAGCAGGTAAGCTTATTTAATCAATGAAACATGTACTTATTTGCCTTCAGATTGGTTGATTTGGTCTATACACACACACACACACACACACACACACACACATATATATATGTATATATATACATATATACATATATGTATATATGTATATATATATATATATATATATATATATATATATATATATATTTCCATGCTATTTCTATTTTAGAATTAATAAGAATTATTAGGTAAACAAAATTACAAGAAAAAAAGGGAGGATATTGTCATTCATCATTCCATCATTCAAATGGAAATACTAGTAAATACTATCAATATTCTGGTGTTTTCTTTCATGTACTTTTTATATACTTCTTTTTTGTTGTTGTTTTAAATAAAATGCTCTTGATTTTTTTCAAGTTTCCTTCCATTTATTTTTTACAGTTGTACATATATATAGCAGAGTATTTCTCATAATTTTTGAAAAGTCTAAAAAGTTATCCAAATTCCTATTCTTAGGTTAATTCTTTAGTTAGCTAACTAGCTGGATGGTTAGACATTTGTCAGAGTTTCCTTTTTGAGTTTTTATATTTGAGAATCCAGAAACATTTTTAAAAATTGCTGCACGCTAAAAGTAGCATTGAATATCTCAGTCTGGAAAAAATATATATAATCACATGCAGATTTCACTATATACACCAATTAATGAAGATTCCGAGTGGAGTAAATCAGTTAGGTGTCCTCAGAATGAAACGGGTTCAAAAATGTATTTATAAAGTATCCCGAACTCTAAGTTAATGTTAAGATCCAATTTTTAAACTAACACATATGCAATTCATACACTTACAAACCACTTGGCAACCATCTTTTTCAAAATGTCAAGATAGAAAATTTAAGTAAGTGAAAGAACCATATGCATGGCTCTCCCCTTTGGAGGGCACCAGCTCTTTGCTATCTCTGACACCTTCCTGAAGAACTAATAAATTGTTTCATCTCTGCCGCAAGCAGACAATTTCTAGTCAACAGCCCCCACAGCTAGTGCCCCTGCACCATTGAAGCTCAGCCTCTCTCACCAGAGCTGGCCAGGAAACCAATCAGCAGACAGGGCAGGGGACTGGAAATATGAAGTGAGATATGTGCAGACCCTCTCAGTCATGCTCTCTTTTTCCTCCTTCCTCCTCATTCCATCCCTATCAGAACTGCAGGTCAGGGAAAAAAGCCAAGAAGAGCCCTGAGCATTCTTCTGAATGTCTTGAAAACTAGTCCAGAATGAAATAGCCTCAACAGGATACTGATTTCAACAGCCACAGCAGGGAGGTTCTGACATTACCCTCAACCCAGCCCCCTACTGTCTTTCCCAAATGTTTGTCTTACTTCCCTGAAATCCTCACCTTCAACTGATCACAGTCCTATTGGTTTACCTACTAGGCAAGATTTCCGAATCTCCTCTCATTTCTTTCCTCCTCCCTTCCATTGACTTATTAACTGATTCTTATCCTCTCGTTACTAAATTGTCATGGGAACCTTCAGTTGGTCTTCCTGGTTTCATCCTCTCATTTCTATTTATTCACCACAAGGCTGCCAGGACGATTTTCTAAGTTTTTAAATCTGCCTAATTGTTTTGCTTTAAAAAAATTTTTTTTAAATCTCCATTGTTTCTTTTCCATTGTTAAATCTCCATTGTTTCTATCCAATGGGATAGATACAAACTCCTTATCGTGGCATAAAGGTCTTTGCATGACTTGTTTCCAATCTAAGGTAAGGACACCGTTCCAACCCACCTCCCTGTGCCTCATCTTCTCCCCCACCACACCTACCTTGTTTTTCAGCAACCCAGACCTTCCCCCCATTCCCTCAACACACCATTTCTCTTCTTGACCATATATGTCTATGACACTCTTCCAGCACAGGAAAGAATCTCAGAATTAGCATTTGGAGAGCACATTCAATTTTCCAAGCATGTAATCTGCACAGCATTGCAAAGATGTAAGAATTATTATTTCTGTTTTGTAGGTAAAGAAACAAGGAGAAGGAAATGGTCCAGGCATACACCATGCCTGATGATGTCACCTGGCTTAAAATCTTTGTCATTCCTCTTGGGTAGAATGCTCTACACTTAAATCTTTGGCTGAAAAATTCTTACTTGGCCTTTAAATCTCATTTAAAAAAATATTTTTACCATTTATTTATTTTTTAGAGACAGAGACAGAGTGCAAACGGGCGAGTGGCAGAGAGACACAGAATCTGAAGCAGGCTCCAGGTTCCATACTCTGAGCTGTCAGCACAGAGCCCGATGTGGGGCTTGAACCCACAAATCGCGAGATCATGACCTGAGCCAAAGTGGGATGCTCAACCTACTGAACCATCCAGGCACCCCCTTTAAATCTCACTTTAAATTTAGCTCTTCTCCGGAGGAAATGGACTAACCTTCTTTAACATCACAGTACGTGCCGGGGCGATCCCAGAATTTCTGTATGGGACGCTCTGGTAAGCAATCCACTTGAAAGGAAAAGGGAGTGGGGAAAGGCAAGGAAATTTGCCTTGAAGTTTTATTTACATAATGTACTCACTGTTTCCTCCCTATGTTTTATGCTAATGAAGATGATGGGGATATTAATGCCCCCAGCCCACCTAACTGTTGGCATTGCAATACTACCTTCTCTTAGGATAGATACAATTGTATTCTAAGTTCTCCACTAATATATTTACTTGCCAGACCAAAAAAGTGAGTTCCTGAAGGTTTTGCACGACGTCTTATTCATCTTTCTATTCTTTGTCCTTTTCAGGGAGGTGGATTTACCTGGGTGCTCAGTAAGTGTGGGGGAAACGGGGGCAAAAGTGGATGAAATGGTCGTTTCTCGCCATAATAATCCTTTGGAACATTGTCATTAAACTTCATCAGAAACCAGTTTGGAAGTTTGGTGTTTTCAATTATCAAGACTTAAGGCTCTAACTATCTGTTAATGCCATGCAGGGATATTTTAGTAATTAGGTTTTTATACATTTAAACAAATAGGTCACTTTCATACCCAAAGTCAGTGATCCATTCATCCAAGTAAGTGCCATAATTTGCTTCTGAAAAGAAAATTTCACAGTTAATTCACTTCAGTCTTGGTAATGGCTATATTTCTATTATTACAATTCAATTGAAATTAAAGAAATCTTTTCAAAAATTTAAGCTTGGAACTTGGATACTTTGGTTGAAAATGGTGATTGCAAATTGAGAAAGTTCTAAGAAAACATGTTTGTTGTTGTTTTTTTTTTTTCATCACCTCAAAGTGGGAACTCCTCAAGACTAAGACTGCCACTCCAGAGAGAAGCAAATGAGTCAAGACCCTGATATGTTGCATCAGATTTTGGGGGAATACATTAACAGAGACCCCATGCAGCTCATTGTTTCTGCATCTATACAGTGAACTAAGACAGGAGGGAATCGTCGTATTTTAATTCTCTCACTAATGTTAGGATGGCCACAATGACCGTTTGAGTCTCTGAGGCAAACACTAGATTCTTGGCATAGTTCACTATCCCATCTAATCCTCACAGGTATACTCTGAGGTATATAATATCCACCTGTCTCTGCCAATGGGGACACCGAGGCGCAAGGTTTACGCAATTGACCAAGGTAAGCAAGGGAAAAAGATTTTGAGGCCACGATCTGACATGTGCCTTCTGTAACAGATAAGTTACATCTTGTTCATCTTGTTCTTATAAGTACAAATTCTGCTTAGTTATTTCAGACGTTTGTAATCCTTCAAGTTGACGGTGTCACTTGAAATCACAGGCATTTATAGAACTTGATTTCATCTTGCAGCGCCTCAGTTTACTTCATACAATTATCTTGAGGATTAAATGACAGAACAAATGTAAAACAACTCAACCTGGTTCAGGGCTTATAATAAGTACTCAAAAAACTTCCAGTGATGGTTGTGGTGGTACTGGTGGTGGCGGAGGTGATGATGATTAGGTCTAACCTGCTCATTTTCAGTGATTCAGCGATCAAATATCCAGAAATCAAATATCAAGGACTCCTGGAGAAATGGTGTCAAAGCCTAATTCTCATTTCTCAGAAAGGCACTGTTTACCTAGAGGTTGCTTGATGCTATATTAAAGAGCGTATCAGTCTATATCCTGGTGTGGAGGTAAAAAAGAAGCAAACAAAATGGAGGTAATCTCTAGGTTCAATGTGATATATTGCCTTGCAACTCAAGGTATGTTCAAGCAGCGTCAGCATCACCTGGGAGCTGGCTAGAAATGCACACTTTCAGCCCCACCCCCAGACTTACTGAACCGGAATCTGCATTTTAACAAAATTCCCAGTGATTCATAATCCCATTAAAGTTAGAGAAGCACCACTATAACATATTTCAACATGGAAGCCAAATAAAGATTAGCACATGGACTGTGGAGTTTGAAGGACCTGGATTCCAGCCCTGTCTCCATTATTTGCTACCTGTGAAACCTTGACAAGTTCTCAGAGGGATGAAAGAATATAGTGCATTTAAAGCACCTAACACAGTATGGTAATAACTATCTTAATAATTAAGATAGACCAAACTAAACCCAGATAGTAATAGTAAGAGGCATACTTTAAATGACAAATGAGAAGATTTGGGCATGGGTTCAAAACTTTTACCTTGCAAATGAGAATAAAACAGACTTACAGAGAGAATATTTTAAAGGTAATTATGACATATCTGAGTTTATATTTTAAACTTTATATATATATGTGTGTATATATATATATATATGTATATATATATATATACAATTTACCAAGTATATACAAAATGTTTATTACCATTTCCAAATACAGCTTTATATTAATGTAGGAGAAACAAACCTGATTCAAGAGGACATTTCAAATTCTGTCCACCAGCCATGGCTAGATTCTTAGTTGACCATCATCTTATCCCATAAAGCAGATTGTGTAGAAATGTACATTTTTCATTTGTTGAGTAGAGAAGTAACTCAGTGTTAAAGTGCCTGTCTTATTTTACTAGTTTTCAGTGTGTTAAAACTAGGGTATTTGTGAGATGACTGCCTTCCTAAATGATTTGAAAATTGCTTGGCCAAGTGAAAATGAGGCAAAGCTGGGTGGCCTAGATGTGGCCTGTATCACAGCAAAAGGTAACGTTAACCAGAAAATAGAATGGGATGCCCACAAGTTCTAGGAGAAGTTAACTTTGCTTCAGCAAAAATGAAGTTATTTTACTAGAAGAACTTTGCAAATGCCTTTAAACTCCTGGAGTATCATCTTCTGTTTGTAACACAATGATATTAGGATGGCCAGCGATGAAACGGTATTTTGAAGCAGCTTTTGGATTCGAGAACATATTCTATTGCTGTAATGTCACATGATCAGCCTGAGTGTGGGCCAAATGTGCACCCTTATGTAGCGAGCTATGAAGTAGCCACTTTATAAATGAAGACAGTGGGTCTTTCTCTACCAGCCATACCTAGTGATAATAGTAAAACGATTTTCTATCATAGGACCAAAACACAGACTCTTTAAATTTGTTTCATCTAGTGTTATGTATGAAATATGAGTGGTCTTAAACCTAAGTGATCATCGCATAGGCTTAGCATAAATTGAATAATGAGATAACAGTATTACAATTTTTCCATGGCATATTCTTCTCCCTACATGGGTAATTATATCTTCTTTATCCAATTGCTTTTCTGAAAGTAATTAGCAAATTATAAGATGGTGTCTCTAATTGTCAGATTCTGGTCTGTATTTTTCGCCATCTAACATTGGTCCTCAAGCATTCTATGCACAATTGGGCCACTAAAGTTAATGCCTGGTTTGGAACGCCTAATCCTAGGTTCTATGATGAAAGATCTAAAGCCATATTAGACAGATTGATTTCCAGTGCCTTAAAATTAATTTGACCTTTTCTTTTAAGTTACAAAGGAGCCAGGGTTGTGACAGAGATCTACTGACCTATTTCTCAACAAATTGTTCACCAATAAAGCTTAGGACTTAATTTTTAGTCATTACAGTAACCTCTCCTTCCATTTATTATCAGTTCGCACCAGGGACCTTTAGGGAATTGCTTGTCAGCACTGATTTTTTGTCACTCTAGAGATCCTTGAAATATTATATTTGATAACCATCCTAAGACCTGATTAAATTGCATGAGATAAGAGCCTTTTTACTCACAACTCAGCCAGAGAGATAAGTCCACTACAGCTGCTAAGAGCCGGGCAGAATGACTTCCATCATCCTTCCATGAACAAGGCCTACGTAAATCTCCTCTTTCTGATTTTTCGGGGTTAATATGCATTACATTTCTCCCCCTCATTATAATGATGTCACATAAGTATCTGGAAACAATCCTTCTGCCCCTTGATAAGACTGCATTCTTTTTTTTCCATAAAGGCTTTTAATTTAAGCTATTCTTAAAAATATTTGAAAAGGTCACTGGCCTCAAAACTGCTATTATAATATGGAATCAAATTGCATGGAATCCAAACAGTTGAATTAATGTGCTCGGCTTTTAGAAATTTAAATATGTATCATGAAAACAGATATTTTCCAGCTCCACATCTATAACAAGCTTCAGAAGGTGCTTTAAACCACCCTCTGTATGAGCTAAGGGGATGTGTTATGTTTTTCCTCAAACCCCAGCTGGAATGGGTTTCTTTCTCTTTACCATTTTTTTCTAAGTCTTACCCTTTCTTCAAGACCCCTCCCTAACACAAATCCCAGCTCCTTCATGCTGTTTCTTTCTGGTTGCTCATCCTTCCATCGCAAATCTCTCTCATTTGTCAATTACCCAGCAAGTACTTCATAGCGTATTCAGTCCTCATTCTGTACAAATAGCGTTCATTCATATATATATATTTTTTAACTTCATTTATTTATTTTTGAGAGAGCACACGAGTGGGGAAGGGGCAGAGTGAGGGAGGATCCCAGGCAGGCTCCGTGTTGTCAGCCAACATCGGGCTCGATCTCACAAAGCCTGAGATCATGACCTGAGCCGAAATCATGGGTCTGATGCTTAACCGACTGAGCCACCAAGGTGCCCCTGCCAATAGTGTAGCTTTTAATCTGAACCGTTTGTCACTCCAGAATAGTGGTTCTGCCCTAAAACTTATTATATTCCCAGAAAGTAGCATGATGTAGACGTAGATCTGAAGTCACAGCCTGAGTGCCATCTAAGCCACAGGCAGACAGGGTCTCCAAAGAAAAGAAATTTTGCATTATTGAAAAATAGAGGGAAGTGAAAAGGGTAGAATTGAACCAAATAGAACAGATGGTCTCTATACCTAATAACTCACCTGTTCCTTAACAACCCTTTGTGACAAGAGCTACCATAGAGTCCTACTTACCAATCTAACAAAGTAAATCACTATATTGTGTGAAGAAGAAAACTGAAGAATAAAGCATGAAGTCTGTGCTTCCAGCAAGTCATTAACAATTAAAGTTAAACCAGAATTTGAATCGGGGAAATTAGGTTAATAAAAGCAAGAGCACTTATTTGCCCCGTAAATATTTACTTTGGGTATTTTTTTTAATTTTTTTTAAATGTTTATTTATTTTTGAGAGAGGGAGAGACAGAGTGCAAGCTGGGGAGGGGCAGAGAGAGAGAGGGAGACACAGAATCGGAAGCAGGCTCCAGGCTCCGAGCTGTCTGCACAGAGCCCCAAGTGGGGCTCGAACTCACGAACTGTGAGATCATGACCTGAGCCGAAGTCGGACGCTCAACCGACTGAGCCACCCAGGAGCCCCGACTCTGGTTATTTAGAAACCATTTAAAGGTAAATGGCAGCAAAATAAGTGCGTGGAATTGACTCCCAAACAAGGAGCAGTTAGATGATGAAGGTAATTTCTAACCCATTCCCGTGCAGAGTAAAAAAAAAAAAAAAAAAGGAATCTCATCTCTTTTCAAGCCTCACCTTCTATCCTGCATCTTCCCCAGAGCCGACCATGATCTTCTCATGTTTGTGGATAGCCAGTCCTTTCCTCAGGCCATACTTTAATCCTGAACCGCTGTGTCACCCTACTTTTACCTGTTAGTCAGTGGGCTTGGTTCCTTCCACTGCCAAACTTTCAAGAACCAGCTGCTTCCACTGATAAGCAGGGCAATAGAGTAGACAATGGAGAAGAGGCAACAGAAAGGAGAGAAAAGTCACAGCATCCTGTGACCCTGCATCCTGTCTTTCCCTCTGCATCCTGTCTTTCCTCCAAGTAAGTAAGTAAGGCAGCATTCACCCGGAGTGCCTCCCACTGGCCCCCTGACAGCCCCTTTGGTCCTGTTCCCCATCTCCTTCCTAAGTCTCTTGGGCCTCAGCCTTTCACGCCACCCCACCCCACCTTTGCACGCGTAACCAAGGCACTATCTCCTTTTTGTGCAGTTTGCTGTGCAATAACCAGCAGGCCCCCTCCTGACTCTTGCTTTTCTTAATTTTAAGATTCATCTATTTCATCTTTTAATGCATCTTGTAGTTCGTTTTGGTTTACTAGCTTTTTACGTATTTTATCTGACATTGTGTTCTTGCCTGTAATTCCAAGATCATACTGCATTTTAGCCCTTTGCTCTATTCATTCGTTATTTTTTTTTCTCATTTAGTGTTTGTCCTCTCCTTTTATTTTTTTCCCCTTTACTGACTTTTAAAAATAATTTTTTTTAAGGTTTATTTATTTTTGAGAGAGAAAGAGAGACAGAGCTTGAGCAAGGGAAGACCAGAGAGAGGGAGAAACAGAACTTGAAGCAGGCTCCAGGCTTCAGGCTCCGAGCTGTCAGCACAGACCCCGACGTGGGGCTCGAACCCACAAACTGCAAGATCATGACCTGAGCTAACGTCAGACGCTTAACCAACTAAGCCCCCCAGGCCCCGGTCCCCTTTACTGACTTTTTAAATGATTAAGAAATCATGGGACACCTGGGTGCAGAGCTTGCTTGAGATTATCTGTCTCCCGCTCTCTCTCTGCCCCTCACTTGTGTGCTTTTTCTCTCAAAAATAATAAACGTAAATAAAATAAGTAAATAAATAAATAATCATGATGACAACAAGGAAAAGCAGATAAAAAGGGAAATTACTCCTGATTCCCGTACAAAATGTTTCTTTGACACTTTATAGAACATTCTAGTTTTCTATCTACCCCTTTTCTGAATATCTTCCTCTTTTTACTCCTCCATCCCCCGAGGCATGGGCAAACAACCAATAAGGGGCTGGCATCCTGGAAGCTCCTGGTGCTGGTTCCGGTGGCCCACCCCACAGTAAGAGCTTCCAGGGAGAAGAAAAGAATGGACCCGGCATCATGGAACCTGGGAGCTCCAGCCCCAGGGAAGAGACGAGATGCTTGGGACTCGGGGAGCTCCATCAACTAGGCTCAGAGCTAGTGAAGGTGGCGGGCTCCTTTGTAGCAAAGGTGAACATGTCCACAGCAGTGATGATCAGGCCTTCTGGCTTCTCCTGCCCTGCTTTTCCCCGTGGGGTAAAAATCCCTCCAACCAGAATCCCACGTGGCACAAAGGTGCTCTAGTCTAGGGGATAGGGTGATGCAAGCAACACCCTCCCTACACTTTTCTGTGGGACCATCCTCGATGTTTTGAGCTTCTCGGGGTTTCTTCTTCGTCTTCGTTATAGTCCCGAACTTTCCCAAAGCTATTCATGTTGGCTCAAAGTTATTTCTTGTTTGTGTTGTTTCTATTGGGGAGATGAGCATTGGGACCGCCTCGCCTGCCATCCTGCTGATGTCACCCTTCACTAATGGTATGATGTTTTACCCAGGCAATAAACAGCTCTGTTTAAACAAATTCTAGATAAAATAGGAGTGGCAGAGAACTCTCAGCTAAGAGCCAGGGTTCTGGGGTCAGCCAGTATGGTTCAAACCTAGCCCTCATCAGTTATTAGTCATGTGACCCTGGATAAGTTACTTAACCTGTGTGTTATACTATGTCCTCATCTGCAAAATAAGGATCTATTTAAGTGTTCACCTCTAGGATTGCTTTAAGGGTTAAATTACATAATGAATATTAAGTACCAACGTAGTAGTCATAAATGCTTAAGTTTAGTTATGGTCATTGCAAATATGCTCTCAACTTAAATAATGTGCTATGCATTAAAGAGCTCCTGGGTGGCTCAGATTGTTAAGTGTCCCACTCTGAATTTCGGCTCAGGTCCTGATCTCCTGGTTTGTGAGATCCAGCCCCACCACGTGCTCTGTGCTGACAGTGCGGAGCCTGCTTGGGATTCTCTCTCCCTCTCTCTGCCCCTCTCTTGTGGTCTCTTTCTCTCCCTCAAAATAAATAAATAAATAAATAACCATTAAAAAAATTGTGTGTGTGTGTGTGTGTGTATGTATATATATATATATCTATCTTCTTTCTTTATCCATTCATCAGTCAATGGGCATTTGGGCTCTTTCCCTACTTTGGCTATTGTCAATAGCGCTGCTTAAAACAAAGAGGGAGACAAATCACAAGAGACTCTTTCATGCAGAGGAAAAAATGAGGATTGCTGGTGGGGTCTTTAGGGGGATGGGCTAAATGGGCAATGGGCACTAAGGAGGGCACTTGTTGGCATGAGAACTGAGTGTTATATGTAAGTGATGAGTCACTAACTTCTATTCCTGAAATCATTATTAAACTATATGTTAACTAACTTGTTTTAAAAATAAATAAATAAATAAATAAATAAATAAATCCCGAATTTTGTTTATTATCTAAAGCCATTTTTATTACTATTATTGTTATAAACAACAAAGCAATTTAATATATTAGTGTGAAATAGGAATCTGAAATGTCAAACATAACTCTGATATGAAGCATGAACTCATCTTTACACACTAAATTCTTTCACTCTCCACAAAGCTCCCATGGGATTGATTTATTTTTCACAGACAATTATTATCCTGTGAAACACAGGGGGGCTTGCTGGAGGAAAATCTGGTGGAAACAGAGAATTCTGGCTCCTGGACTTAGCTTGGTGAAGATAAAATTATTTTAAGCGTGTCTTCTAATTAAAGTGGTCTGGAAATAGGAAGAAGCAAGATACTGAGAGCACTCTATATGCTAGGGTGGTAGAAAATTGTCCCAAATGCTTTCCTGAAATGTTTCAGTAAGGCAGAACAGTTAAGTAAATAACATGTTTAGAATTAGGCAGGAAAATTGAGAAAAATCATATTTTGAATTCATTTCATCTCTGTCGTAAGTGTCTTTACTAGGTCAGACATAAATATATGCTCCCTCCTTCCCTCAAAAAAAACCCGATTCTTCTGCTGTTCTACTAATTGGGTGTATCTTGTTGACATTTTTGTTTCTTTCTGATTGTTATCATTTATTGAACATATCTTAAATTGAATACAATGCTCAGGTGTGGATAGACCAGAATCAAGGGGACAAGCAAGCATAATTGACTCTGGGGAATATGGCATAATTTTCCCCATAATGTTAGTTCAAAATACGATATCCAATTCCCCTTGCTTTATAAGCCTTAAGCTAGGAAGTATTAACATAGATTTAACCTTCTGTTGGTCTGTTACTCTCAGGTATCTTCTTACCATAACAGACCATATTTGATGACTTTTTTCTTTTTTTTTTTTTTTTTTACTTTTCCCTGGAAGGATCTACATTCAGTATGAATAACTTGGAAGGCAGGAGATGCTGTTAGTGATGCAAAGGCCAGATGGGGAGAGCAGATTAGTTATCAGTCTGTGATATGTTTTAAGGGGACGCCAGGCCAACACGATTGGAAGCTGCATACTCAGTGATGCCTTCCATATACTAAGTTCATTAGTGAAAGATCATTCCTTCATGTTGAACTGAAAATATAAATCTTATTTAGGAAGGACTGGCGGTTAACATGATGTCCTTGTTGAAATAAAATAAGAATAACAACAAAACGGGAGAATTTGAGAAACCAACACATCTCTAGAGTTATCTGATTATTTATAGAAACCAATATGGATGGTTATTACCCTTGAAATGCCTGACACCTGCTAGCTGGGGCCCTTCCCTACGGAGATGCAGCCCCTTTCTTGTGCATCCTAGATTTTTCAGTGCAGTCTGGAGCGTATGTGTTAATGGAGGATGGCAGAAGGGTGCAAACAAAGAGATATTCCACATGAAATACTGTACAGATAAAATTGTGCTTTATGGGATTTTACCAGCTCTGGCCTGCCAATCAGACACATCCTATGCAACGCATGAGATCTTAGCTGCAGCTGTCACCACGGCTCTAGACCATTTGCTTCTCCTTGGTCTCTACAGAAAGCAGGTTAGCATGGGTACCACCACCGGAGAACATCTCTCCTCCTGCCTATGCCCCGGACATGTCTGAGTCGATTGCTGAGTCTTCCCGTGTCGAGATGAAGCAGGAGACCTGGGACACCTGCTTGGTGGGATTTAACAGACTGTAGAATGGACCACTGGTCAATGAGATAAAGGATACAGCAGGTCCATTCTTATTTCCCCTCCATGAACATACCACCCTGAGATGCAGGGATGCATATCGCTTTTCTAAAGATGGTCTTATGAGGGATCAAGCCCTTTACTTTTGATTCTCTGGAAATTTTCTTCTCAATTCAGTATCGGCACATAAGCCTTGGCCTTGTGCTTTGTCTTCTAGGTAACTCGGTCTAAGATAAGTGGCTATGGGCAAACAAGTACATGGGTGGATTCTTCTCTGAATCCCACCCCTGACAGAAGTTGTGAATGAATCCAAAGATCTTCTTCTCGTTTTATATGAAATTCTAGGTGGCCTCTTGTTTGTGCATTTTATCACTTTGGACAATTTATCCTAAAATTTTCCAGGTTTTTTTTTTTTTTTTTTTTGGAACTGGATACAATGTTATTTAAAATAACGTGCTGATATATTCAGCTGTTGATTGTACCCCAACGATAGTTTATTTAATAGACTGAGAAAATCACGATATGGGCTCTGTCATATTGATAGGGCTAATAGACATGATTCACAAGGTAAAAACTGAGTAACTGGACCCTCAGTTGAGTAGAGGAAACACCTACCACTCAGTCTTACCTAACAAAGGAGATAAAATTGTCCCATCAATGGGCTCCACTTCTGACTCAAGAGCCCTAAGACAAGCTGTGTAATTTGGACTCCATCAAAAAGTTGAGCATTTCGGTTGAAACTCTCCAGAAATAAGAGAGAAACTCTCCAGAAATAAGACACGTGTGAGCCTTGAGCCTTGCAAATGTCCACACCCCTGGCCCCTGGCCAGTACCTCCATCAGCTGGATGATGGATTCCAAGGTTTGGTTGTATAATTCCATGTAATTTACAGCTGAATTTCAATAATCCTATTTAGACAACTAAGTCAGGCATGAAGTCTTTTAGTGTATGAGACTCCAGGGCAACAGTTCTTAAACATGTTGGTCTTAAGAATATTGGCACTCATAAAAAATAGTGAAAACTCCAAAGAGCTTTTGCTTACTTGGATTATAACTATTAATATTTGCTTTACTAGAAGTTGAAATTGAGAAGGTATAAAATGTTTATTTATTAATTCATCTAAAATAAACACATTGCATGCTAACAAAGGTAATATACTTTTAGGAACAAATATATTTCTAAAACAAAAAAAAAATACCGAGAAAAGTGCCATTGGTGCACATTTCTGCAATCTTTTTAATATCTTTCTTAATAGAAGAGAGCTACATTCTCATATCTGCTCTGTATTAAATGTGTAGTTGAGGGGCACCTGGGTGACTCCGTTGGTTAAGCGTCCAACTCCGGCTCAGATCATGATCTCAGGGTTCATGAGTTTGAGCCCCACATTGGGCTCTTTGCTGTTAGCCCGGAGCTTGCTTCAGATCCTCTTCCCCCCCCCCACCCCAGCTCTGCTCCTCCCCTGCTTTCTCTCTCTCTCTCTTGCAAACATAAATAAACATTAAAAAATGTGTAGTTGAGAAAAGGATAAATATTTCAATAGCTTTTTAGATAACTAGGTATATTCATCTCTGATACTACACTCAAATTTGGCAAGAAGTATTGCTTAACTTATTTTTTTTTACCATGTGGAATCTAAAATCATTTCCGTGATCTATGACATTGAAGCATTGAAATCCATTTGATCTATTTTGCACTTTGAATGAGTCTTACCCATACATTATTTTGCAACAACATGTATAGGTCAACTGGAACATATTGGTTCCCTGAGTTATGAAGATCTTCCAAATGTTGACATATTTAAATATACAATATCAAAAACATCATAATTGTCCATATTAACCACCAATCTGATTTCAAAACTATTTAAATATTGGGAAATAGTCGAGTTCACTATGTCAGACACATCTTTTCCAAAATCTAATTGTTGCTAGACAGCTCAAGTTTTATCACTGGTAATGAATACTGTTAATTATTTGCTGTGAATTGACAAGCTCGCTTCATTCAATTTTGAGAAAGTGTCTGCTACAAACCCAAATCTGCTAACCACAATTTGCCTGTCAGCTTTTTCAAATAAAATTGAAAAAAAAAAAAAAAAGTGGGTCGTGGCTAGTTCAGCTTAGAACAAAACAATCACACTTGTCCCTTTCTTCAAGACAACATCAAATTTCAGTATGTAGCAAAAGTGCTGTGCTTTCTCTTTCATCACAAAGATTAGCAAATTAAAATGGTATGTATTAAATGTCAAGATTTAATTAAAGAAATGCTTTACACTGCTTTGTCAAGGATATTCTTAAATAAAATAATGGAATTGCCTTTTTTTCCCCTACTATGCTAATATGTGATGGCGAAGGATTCAATTATTCCTACAGTTTGCTACCATTGTCTTCATTTGAACAAAGACATCATGACTTTTGCACCGTCAGCAGAAATATTAACGTAGTAGAAAAGATGAGTAACATCTTATTGTGTTTTTTTAAATGTTTATTTATTTTGAGAGAACGAGAGACAGAGAGAGAGAGTACACAAGTGTGAGAGGGGCAGAGGGAGAGACAGAGAGAATCCCAAGCAGACTCTGCACTGTCAGCAGGGAGTCCAATGTGGGGCTTGATCTCACAACTGTGAGATCATGATCTGAACTGAAATCAAGAGTCAGACACGTAATCCACTGAGCTACCCAGGGGTCCCCAGTAACATCTTATTGTTAAGGAAGAGTTCTGATCTTTTGGAAGACCCAAATGTTTCATCAACTACCAGGGGTCCACAGACTACACTTTGAGAACTTCTGCTCCAGGCTATTTGGGGAATGAGTGAGGATCCAAGAAAGTGCCTCCGTGAGTCAGAAGTTTGGGCAGAAAGAGAAAGGGAAAAATCTCTACACCAGCCTTGGAAGGAGAATCAAAATACACAATGTGAATGTGAATCAAAGACAGCGACTCAAATAAGACATCACAAACCCTAGTACCAAGTGTAGGTATCACATAAGGAGGAAAATAAGGAGGTAGATGAGGAGGAAAGTATTGATTGGGTGTCAGTAAGGGAGAGCCTTGGGTAAATTTTGGGAAAAGGCAATGCCCTAAAGCTATTTGTCTTGAGGCGTCCATGATGAAAATAGAATTGGCTATGTTTAAAAAGCCAGTGGCCATGTGGCCTTAAGTACTGTTCCAGCTTGATTGCTGGATACTTTGATGAATTATAAGCATATTCCAACATACACTGTGTTAGGGACATAACAATATGCACAAAATACCAAAAGGTAAACCAGGGAGCATCTGCGTATATCACATAATTGATATTCAACATGTCAAAGGATTCCATACATTATTCCCTTCAGTATTGACCCAGGTACTTCATCGATGCTTATAAAATAGGAGGTAGGTCACAAAACTTCAGGCTGATGCAGAAAAGCCCTTACCTGAGTCGGTTTCCTCCGGGGAAGTAGAGAAGTGACAACATTTCTGATCAACACAGCTTCTTAAATGGAATACAGTGGTGACATTAATTAGCCTCTCTAGAAAGAGACAATATTCAAGAAAACAAAATATTAATGTGCTGCAATCAAATTCAGTAGTTTCTTAAATGTAGAAAAATTGAAACAACAAATCCCAAAGAAAAAAGCTATAAATAACACATCTTGAAAAGCTTAACAGTAAATAAATCTTGAACAGTAAGATTTATAGTGTTACTCTTCCTTGCCATCCTCCAAAGACTCCAAGCCATCTTTTATGAATTTTTTTGAAACTCAGGTTTGCTCTGATAAAAATCTACAAAAAGTAAAATTTACCCTTTTGAGTGGACATATACTTTGACAAATGTATACAACCATGTAATCACCGCCGCCACAATCAAAACAGAATATTCCCACTATCTGCAAGAATTTTCTCATGCCACTTGATATTTTATACCCTTTCCCCAGTGCCAGTGGAGGCAACCTGTCATTTTACTTCTGTCCCCATGGTTTTCATTGTTCTAGAACATCATATAAATGGAGTCCTATAGTAGGAGCCTTTTGTGCCCAATTTCTTTCACCTTGCGTTATGCTTTTTGAGATTTCTTTGTATCCCTTCATCCAGCAGCAGTTTATTTCTTTTTATTAGTGAGAAGTCTTCTATTGTTTACCCATTCACCAGTCGGTGGACATTTAGATTGCTTCTCATTTGGGGCTATGATAAATAAAGCTGATGAAATCACTTTCAGGTATGAGTATAGACAAGAGTTTTATTTCTCTTAGGGAAAAATCTAGGGAGTAGCACTGCCAGGTTCAATGTTAAGTGTATTTCCAACTTTATAAGAAACTGTCAAACCATTTTCCAAAGTGGCTTCACTATTTTACATTCCTCGCAGCAATGGAGAGTTTCCTTGCTCTGCAATCTCACCAGTGTTGTTTTGGTTTTTGTGGTTTTTTGTTTAATTTTATTTATTTATTTTGAGAGAGGGAGGGCGCAAGCAGGGGAGGGGCGGAGAGAGGGAGGGAGAGGGAGAGAGAATTTCAAGCAGGCTCCACACTGTCAGCGTGGAGCCCGATGTGGGGCTCGATCTCACAAACCATGAGTTCATGACCTGAGTTGGAATCAAGAGTCAGATGCTTAACTGACTGAGCCACCCAGGCACTCCTTGTTGTGCTTTCAATTTTCGTCCTTACGCTAAATGTGAGGATGTACAGAATGTGGTTTTGATATGCCTAATGTTGAGTACTTCTCCATGCTTACTTGCCATCCATATCTCCTCTTCGGTTGTATCTATTGAAATCGTTTGTCCTTTATTTGTGGAAATAAAGGGTGGGTCACCTGGAGATGGTCCAGAAAGCCTGAAGCAAATCGTTCTTATGCCCAGAAATGGACAGACCTCTGCTTCTGGGAGGGCAGCTAGTAGGGGAGTGGAGTTTATCTACTGAGGAATTGAGCTTTTGCTGTTTTTGTTGATTTCAGTCCTCAGAGCACCAGAAACTTCAAATTACAAGGCTGTTGTTGCCTTGCATTTTCTGTGGAGCCTGGGCAACAGTTTTCTCCGTGTTCTTCTTCCATCTCAGGTTTAAGCATTCCTGTGCACTTGCGTCAAAGATGGGAGGTGTTTTCTCCGTCCTGCTCCTCACAGCGCAGCAGTCTTTTGGTTAAAAGGAAATCACTAAGGCCAACCCAGAGGCAAGGTGCGGAGACATAAACCCCACTTCTCAACAGGAGGAATGTCAAGAATCTGTGCGCATTTTAAAACTGCAGCAGTCGGGGCACCTGGGTGGCTCAGTTGATTGAACATCCGCAGTTCAGGAGTTCGAGCCCCCATCGGGCTCTGTGCTGCCAGCTCGGAGCCTGGAGCCTGCTTTGATTCTGTGTCTCCCTCTCTCTCTGCCCCTCCCACTCCCCTGCTCATGCACATTCTCTCTCTCTCTCTCAAAAATGATTAAACATTTTTAAAAAAAACCTGCCACACTCAATGTGACATTGCACTCAGTAACAGAGTCAGAATTTGAACCCTGATCTCTCTTCAACTTAATTTTCTTCATACTATGTCCACTTCCTTTATGAATATGTAATGTGTGTATTTAATTATGTCCTTCCATATTGGAAGCTCAAAATTTGAAAGGGTTTTGGGAATGTCACTTCAATCTCACATGAACATCCCTTTTCTAATCACTTGATTTGGTAACACTATGTACGCATTCAATTTTTTTTTAATGTTTATTTATTTTTGAGACAGAGAGAGACAGAGCATGACCAGGGCAGGGTCAGAGAGAGGGAGACACAGACTCTGAAATAGGCTCCAGGCTCCGAGCTGGCAGCACAGAGCCTGACGCAGGGCTCGGACCCACGGACTGTCAGATCATGACCTGAGCCGAAGTCGGAGGCTTAACCGACTGAGCCACCCAGGCGCCCCTGTCTGCATGCATTCAAATGCAAGCTATGCAAAATCATCAACCAATATCTTCCATTGAAAATATTGTATAATCTTTACTCTCCTGTATTGTTATCTGACAGAGATTTTAGAAAAGCTTTCCTAATAGTCACAAGTAATCCAAAGGTCTCTTTGGAATCATGTATTCTCTCTCTGTCTCATTTCTTGTATTGAATTTCTTGTATCGAACTTGAAAAGTGATTTTGCATCCCCCTTAAAAATTAGCCTGGTCACTAACAAACATCTTCTGGCTCGTTTTAGTAAGGACACAAGGACCCACCCCAACATGAAGGCTGTATACACACTCACCTGATAATTAAAGACTGATTTCAGAGAACACTGATTTGAGTTCAATGGCGAATGTTTAAATGAAACATAAACCTCTGCTTTCCTGGAGAAAGATAACTTCTGATGAGATGGTCTGTCACGGCCAACGAAAAATCCTTGCACCACACTTTTGTAAAAAGTTGTACAACACCAAAGGCAAAGCCTCTTACGTGTCACTGAGGCTGATCATATGGTCTTTGTACAGCAGTGACGATGACGGGCTCGTCATAATTTGCTGTAGAAATCCAAGCGATTACGATATCTGTTACCTCTCTTAGATTACTACTTTTCCACCCAAAGAATGCAAAACCCCTCTTGCCGTTACACTCGATGATCTGAAGAATATAACAATTTCAGTAGCTGCATGGGATATTGTTGCCCGTGACTCCACCATTACTAACCTATTATACAAAGGAATACGGAGTACTTGAGGGGAGGTTTTTGTTGGTTTCCTGAGAATTTTGAAAAATATGCTCATTGCCCGAGCCTCTGGGCATTTCTGGTTTCAGTACAGGGAGCCACCAACTTCTCATGCTTCCTGTCTCACAGCTGATACCATATCAAGGAGAATTCACAGCCAATTGAGATTAAGAAGTAAATTCAACAAAATATAAAACTGACCAGCAGAAAATTAGGACCGGAGGTCTAGACAAAAACTGAACCCAAACGGATATTGGCAGAAACGAAAATAGATTGTTTTTTCCAAGAGTAATTATATGGCCTTCCTGTGAGAAGAACTTGCATTTTCTTTGGACAGAAGGGTGTCAATATGTTGATCTTTCCAATGTACGGAAAAAAAAATATCGAGACAGGAGAGAGATATTGGCTTATTTATTGATGCTTTTTTAAATGTATGTACAGATTTTTTTATTTCACTTCTAAATTCTTTTCAAAGCGATTGCTTTTATAATTTCACAAAAAAAAAGGAGGGAAAGAAGGAGAAAAGGAAGTAAGGGAGGAAGAGAAGAAGGGAAGGAGAGAGAAATCAAATCCTGGCATTATTCCATTGTGGGACATGTATGTTACACTATGAATACATAGTTTACAAAACAATGTCGATTGGTGAATACTCAGGATTATTTTTATTGTTTTGGTTTTTCTGTTTTTCCATTTGATCGTATTTTGTGGGCCGGTTTCCTGTGTCACCCGTCTCGATTTTGTGCTGGAGTTTACTACTGAACTGTAATATCAGTAAATCCTTTTCTGCAGCTGTTCAAATCTCTGAGCAGTGTATCAGCGTGAATCTGAGGACAAGTGGACAGGAAGGGCCCTAAGGGGGTTGTCGGTATCACCCGCTTTAGCGTGTCCCAGGTCCAACAGGATCTGCTTTCACATGTCAAGAAACTTCTGCATAAAGAACTTTTATGCCTCAGGATATGGAACAAATCTCCAAATTATGGAAAATCTAACTAAAATCTTATCAGCAGTAAGTTTTTTCCCAAATGTCTCCAGCAGAGAGGACTTAACCGTAGAAAACTAAGATGTGCTGCTCGCCCACAGAAAAAAGGGGACTTTGCGACAACTAGATTATTCCAAAGGTTAGGAAAACAAGACAGCCCAGGGCCAAGTTATTTTTAGTCTTCTCTAGGCAAGTTTTGAAGTAGTTTAGGGTGCCATACTTTTAACTAGGCTTCATTTATTGACATATGTGTGGGGTGAACAAATAGGTTTTCAGGGGAAATGTAGCCCTTAAAAATCTTCTACAGATGTATAATCACAAACATACTGTTTTGTTTTGTTTTGTTTTGTTTTGAAATTCCTACTCCATATAGCTTCTTTTTTTGTCCTTAGCAAAACGCCATCAGGTGGTTTTGTGAGACAATGTTGTAAGCAACGTATGCATTGTAACTGAATCTCATTTACGTAAAATAACACTCTGTTCTCTTTTCCTGAATCTCTCACAGTCCCTGGTTTATGACCCATTAAGTCCTTTAGTAGACATGGTGAATTATACTCAGACAGTGGGCTTCTGATTTAATTCTCTAGGATCTGCTTTTCAAATTTTGGCATGCATTAGAGTCACCTGGAGAATTGTCTAGAACACAGCTCTCTGGGCTTCATGCAGAGCGGGACTCCGTGTGTCAAGCTGGCACTGTGAATTTGCATTTTAGCACGTAGTCTTAGAGGCCAACTGAGGCCAGACCTTCATGCCCAACGACTGCTCTGAGTAGCCAAGCTCTACATCAGCTAAAGAAAGTCTTCAGTTTTCAGTAAAGACACTGAACCTTATTCTATCCCGGGTATACCTTGATAATAGTAAGAGTGATTATCCATTTCATCGAGGAGAAATGCCTGCCTGCAGTTTTTTTTTTTTATTTTTTTTACATAAAAATTAAATAGAAAAAAAAAACCTGATGGTGAAACTACTTATCCTTTACCTATTCCAGTATAAATTTCCATAGAAGTTTTCTGAAATACCGACCTGACTTACATTTCACATATACATTAAGATGCAGGTGTTCACACATAACTGTGTCAAATAAACGTTAGCCCTAAGAAAACCAAATAAACTTGCTCTACTGGTAACACAATGTTAAAAAAAAAAAACCTACCCTTCTGATGTCTACATTGATGTCAACTAATACAGCACAGAAAACCACCCGAATTAATAATTTTACAACTCATGGCTTCAGACATTTGCTATAGGCTTTGTCATGTCTCACAGACAATGTTGTACTTCTTGATCTTTTTTTCTTTTTCATCCAAAAGTCTTTACGAAACACTTAGTACCTACCGGACCCTCCTTAGACATTTTGGAGATTAGAAACTCTTGACAGACTCTCAGGGAGATGCCGGCCCAGTGAGGACAATACAGCACCTCTGTCCAGAAATGCATCCCAAGCCTCAGAAAGGGCAAAGAGTACGACACGGGAATTTAAAGAATACTAATATTTCAACCTAGATAAACAATGAAAGCACCATGTTGGAGCACTTCGAACAGAATCTGGGACATAGGAGATGGTCATTAATTAAGCCACCATTGAATGAAATGCCATATGGCTTGGGTTTTTAAGGCCACATACAGGATCTGGACACGAAGACGTGGAGAGGTTAGCTTTCCAGGAGTAGGTAAGATAGTGACGGCTACAGCACAGAGTTGTAGGGAGGGATTCGCTTGATGGCAATATAGCGCACCTGAACTAAAGATAGAGCTGGAGACTCATTGATATTAGATTGGGGGGGGCATTTCAGTTCTGCTCTAAGGATACTGGTCTTCACTCGAGAGAAAATTGGAAAGTTTGACTGTTTTGAATGAGGGCAATTCTCATAAAGATTAGTCTAGCAGCATGCATAAAATGCTTTAGTGGGAAGAGAGATTGGAACCAGAAACAGTTAAGGAACTGTGATAATAGTAGACTTCATGATAAGGCAGAGATGTGGGAAGGGTGGAATGGAATTGACTAGTGCTGTATGTGTGGGATCCACAGTATACAACGCTGACATTTACGCGTGGCCAACGGATGACCTAATGGTAAGCGCCAGGCTTCAAGCCTCTGTCACCAAGAGATTTGAGACTGGTGTGATGGGGGGGGAGCGGGGGAGAGTGCGTTAATTTGGGGACATAAATAGTTTGAAGAATGGCTTAGCAGCCGTATTTATTTTCTGCTTTTCTCATGAATGAACAAGGCTCCTATAATGTTTGTTTTTTCCCTGTCTCTGCCTGAAACCCGGTGTCAAACGTACATATCCATCACCTGCGACCTCATCTTGGACGGGGAAAGAATGAAAAGCAATTATATTCGTTACTGTTCAGATTTGCTGGCGATAAAATCGCTAGAATGGAATTCCTGGCAAGCGGGTGCATTTGCAGGAATAAACAAGCACCCTGTACTTCATACTCATTGCCGACACTGCGGTGAGCTTCAATGGCACGCTAGTCGAATTGCTGCTCTAACAATCTGTTCATTTGGGACTCTCCAGAATCAGCAGAGTGGAATCATTCATATGGTGCTTGTCACTGAACATGAGAATGACAGAAGTCAGCACATTGGCAAAGCCATCATCCATTCATTTTCCTTTTAGAGAAGTACCCTATTTGGCTGCTGTACCTTTTTTTCTTCTTGATTCATTGGTTTCTAGTTTATTATTCAAATCAAGGAGGTAGCTCACGTACATCTAAAAACAATAGACACGTTTACTTGATCAATGAGTAATTTTGATTTCGAGGGATGAAACGGTAGGGAGCAGGGTTTCTTAAGGATCAGTAATTTGGTTGGGATTGGGGTGTGGGATTTCTGTCTTCTGTGGGAATGATTAATTTGAAAAATTAATTTGTGGACCCTGAACGGTAATTTTTAAGACGTCAATATTTCTCTTCTTAAAGCCAGACAATAAAATTGCATTAAAATTTATGCTTTCTTTGTTTTGGAGAAAAATCATTTTACATAAGAATTACAAATGTCTTGAAAATGCTAAGCTTCTTGAAAAGGCTCCAGGGAAGGCGCAATCTCACATCTTCACCCCTAAGATAGTACTGACACCATAGAAAGAAGAAGACAAAGTGAGTTTGGAAACACTCAGTATAATGAAGTTGTCACTGATTATACCTTTTGTCGACAGATCGTAAAGCTCTGTCCATAACAGTATTCGTTCTCAGTCCTCATGAGGTAGGAATGCATTACCTGTATTTTACAGTTGGCTAAACAGGAACTCAATCAAGTTTAAAATCACATGGTGGGCGAGCTGGGAAAAGAGCCCAGAAGATCAGATTCCCAGTTAGTGTCCAGAATCATTAGTGTTGCTCTAAATATGCTCTTCTCCTTGGCTTGTCAGTGAACTGTGACCCCAGAAAATGGAAAGCAAAAAGAAAAAAGAAGGGATGAAAAGAGAGGAAAGAAGGGAAGCCGAAGTGAAGAATGGTTATGGACCCACTTTATTTTGGTAGAAGTACTTACTGTGGAAAAGACAGTCCTGTGACCCTGTCTGGCAATGCCCGCAGACAGTATGGATCATTAACATCACACATGCATTCATTCACGTGTACAGACATACAGACATGCATATACACACTTTCTAGTAACAACGTTTAAAAAAGTGACAGCACAGTGGAGTCATGTCTGCTTCCGTTTGTTGTCTCATTCTGATACTTTAGGCCACGTGATCTTGGAAAAATTATTCAGAATTTTGTACGTCAGTTAACTAATCTGTAAAACCTCAGATGGAAATTCCTACATGATATAATTGTCACGCAGGCTAAGGAAGTTTTTTTCATATGTAAAGAATATGAGTTTTACCACTGTCCAGTTTTTTTTTAATGTTTACTTATTTTTGAGAGAGAGATAGAGTGTGAGTGGGGGAGGGGCAGAGAGAGAGAGACAGAATCTGAAGCAGGTTCCGGGCTCTGAGCTGTCAGCACAGAGCCTGATGCGGGACTCGAACCCGTGAACCAGGAGATCATGACCGCTGAACCGACTGAGCCACCCAGGCGCCCCACCACTGTCCAGTTGTACCCAAGCACATAGACCCAGGGTTTTCCTACCCTTACCACCACTGCCTTTCTAGATTTCAGACACTCCACCCTCCATTTTGGACCTGTAGCCAAGACTTTAAAAGTAGGCATGTCCTTGCTGAAAAGTTTGGATGGGAAGTTTGGAAAAGCTCAGGTCATCGCTGGGTATCACTTCTGCTGAAGGACCCACAGGAAAAAGAAAGCTGTTCATGGGAGATCGATCTTGATGGAATCACAAAAAGAAAAGCAAATGTGTGTCGGCAAAGGAAAGCGTTCTCCTGACCCCGCCTGGGATATTCCAACTGCCGAGACTCACCAAAGGGGTCCTGCTACAGGAGAGGTGGGCTTGACAGGGTGTCAATGCTGACCTGAACCTCCCACTCTAGGTCGCCTCAGATTCTAACTCATCAGCCTCAACCAAAAGCATGCCCCTGCCCGGTCTCCCCATCATCTCTTGCCCCAGCCCAGTTAATTCCCATTTTGTCTTTCGGACCGTGAGCTAGGCTGGGCCTTCTTATATTCTCTTCCTAATCTATTGTGACATAAACTCACTGCCTTGCTTCCTTTGGGACCGCTCTCCAAAAAGCTTTCTTTCTTTCTTAAAGAAAAAATCATTTTATTTCAAATGGGGAACTTTGGCTTTCAGGATGTTATTCCCCTTATGGCACCTAAGAGCCTGGTTTAGACATTTTAACAATCAAATATAGTTTCTTCCCTCCTTTTTCCCTTTCGTAATGATTCTAAGTCTCCTCAAGGAAAAATGGATGCCATTGACCCAACGAGGGGAAGAGTTAAGCACAAGAAATGCTGAAAAGCAAAGTACAAAGGTTAATATTTCAGAGCATTATTTTGCCTCATACATGAAGAACCCAATGCAATGTCAGCCACGTATTAAAAATTTAATAAGCACTTGGCCCTATTGTTCTCAGGTCTGTTGCCGCCTGATGTGAGTGAGTCTGGTAAAGCTTTTTGCATGTCTTTATGTTTCCTTCCATCATCTACGGACATTGTATTGTCTACTAAGGATTTCGTTATGTGCCAGGTGCTGTGTTTGTTGCTGGGGATTATTAAGATAGATGCTATGGCCCCATCTTGCGAAATTTAGTAGCAAAGGCAATCATGGTGACATGACAGGTTGCTTAAAAGGACATATTAAAGAGAGGTAATATGAGATTTTAGGCAGTCCAGGAAAGGAAGTGATGATGAAAAACGAAAGACATCAGGCTTGTCAGAGGAGGTGATGTTCGAGCTTGGCTTTCAGAGAAATATGTTTTCCTAATGGAGACAGATAAGAAGGTAACATTAAAGCACAGGGATCGGCATGGGCAAATGGAGATTCGTAAGACATAAAATTACGAAAAAATTAGTGAGCCCAATTAGGACTATAACAGAAAGAGACGCAGGGGGCGATGGGAGCCCAGAAGGTGAGAGAGCTTGGGTCCAGACTGTTGAAAGCCTTGATGTGTAGGGAGGGGTGGTTCATTAGTTCATCCCCAGAGCACTTGGGAACCAATGCAAATGAGGCATTAACCAACCAACGCATCCCTGCCCCCTGATAAATATTTCACCACAAACCGTCAAATGCTGATAATTCTCTCCCAGTATTTAAGAACAATGTTAAAACAGAACACCAGAGTAATATTAAAAATGATTCTTTGTATTAAGTGTTATAAAAGTCTTTGCTGATAAAGGTGGAAAAATATATATTTTATAAAGTGTCATTAGAGGATAATTCTGCCTATGTGACCACAGGCATGGTAAGTCAACAGTTTTGACCTTTTCATTGGTAGAAAAATTGAAAAGTGACTGACGGTTCTCCCAGTGGTGACTCATGGTTACTACAAGTCAGGCTTCATAATTCTCAGCACTAGGTTAGCAGACGGGCCTCAGATCTTGGGTATTGTCAGTAGTTAAGTGTCCTCACTTTTTTGTGATGCCTGGCCCAGAAGCTGTGTCCCAGATGGCAGCACAATTAGTAACTGGACCACAATTGGTCCATGGGGTTGACTCTGTTGGTTTTATGTTACTTCCGCTTCAAAATAGCTGTCAGAAATGGGGTTCTTAGATTCTGAAGACACTCAAAAAGGCAGAAAGCAGGAATACGCAAGAGGATTGAATGATATTGTTAGCCCTGGACTGATGAGTGAGGATTACACACAGACTTTGATAGTCTGCCATACCTTTTTGCTGGGGAAACCCTTCAAAAAACCGTAACTCCTATTTATGTGCATGACTCTATTAATTTTTGAAAGCGAGCAGAACTCCATGTGGCTAATCCTTTTGGAAATGTACACATGTATCTTTTATTACAGTGGGTGTGAACACATTGTGAAAAGAATTCTAGATTAGCCATTAGTAGATACGATGTGATATGTTTCCTTTTTTTCATTGCTGCCTTTGGCCATTTATGAGCACAATTAAATGAACTAGTATACTGTTGAAGTAATTGAAAAAAATCAATACAATCTCTGAGACTGACAAGCATAACTTTTCTTTACTTGATTGCTGAGTATGGTCACTGTAGTAGAGGCTGTCCATGTCCTATAAAACTCACATCTCCTTGAAAGCCTGAAGACTGCTTACTGCAGATGCCCTTGACTCTGTCTGACAATATATATTATTTTTCTGGCCAAGGAAATACAATCACCTAGTACACAGGATAATTTTATAAACAAATTATACATCCAGATTCCAGATACAGATGTGAAATAAAGATACAGACAAATGCATAGATATGTATAGATATAGGTATGAGATGGTAGGAGATGCATAACAGATAAAAGATGTGAGACATAAGGTGATATTAGGGAAAAGATGATATTACATACAGATATAGGTTTGTTGTTGGTGTTATATATTTTTTTTACGTTTATTTATTTTTGAGACAGAGAGAGACAGAGCATGAACGGGGGAGGGGCAGAGAGAGAGGGAGACACAGAATCGGAAGCAGGCTCCAGGCTCTGAGCCATCAACACAGAGCCTGACGTGGGGCCCGAACTCACAGACCGTGAGATCGTGACCTGAGCTGAAGTCGGACGCTTAACCGACTGAGCCACCCAGGCACCCCGGTGTTATATTTTATCTAAAATGTTTATGGGGTAGAGCAGTTACCAGCTGAGTGAGCCAAGTTATGAAAGATACCTGCCCATTTTGTGCCATCTTCATTTCCTCTTTTATCCCAAGTCTAATAAGAGAACCTAATGTTATATTTTAATTGTTCATTTTTAAGTTATTAATTCACATTTTCCAAGTAGGCATTGCTTTTGTAGATTTTAGTTTTTTATTTGCCATCAGATCTCAAAATCAAGCATTCAACTTCTCTATTCCTTCCTGAAAAAAAAAATTAGAAATATACTTGGTAATTTCTAAAAAGCACGATATCATATGATGTATCTACATCCTTCAGCCATGGTAAGCAATGAATGGGTTGGCACATCATATGGAACTTAGACCATGTCTGGCACATGGGGAAACCTACATGGGCACATGTTGTGTTGATACTGTGGTGGTTATTACCATAGGGATGGAAGGTGGGGTAGAGGAAAAATTCCTGCAGGTGTCTAATAACATAGCTAATTACTGTAGTTAATTTTTATCTTTCATACTCAGCCTTCTAATTCTGCCTGGAGTGCTATATGAAGAATCCAAGTAAGCACCATTCTTGGGCACTGAAACACACCGGTGAAGACGACAAAGGAACTTTGCCGTCACACGATGACCCAGTAGGAACAGGGATCTGAATTCAGTTCCTTATACTCCATAGCCCCAGACTTCAGTGGCCACGTGGTTCCTCTTGACTGCAGAGAGAAACGAGCCCTGGGAGATCGGATTTCACTGGGATCAGCTTCTGTATTTCGTAGATGCGAAGACAGTCTCTTTGGGTAACCACCTACTGTCAAATTAGTACTTCATTCTGGAAGGAAACTGTAGGCAACTGTAGGCTGGTTAACTCCTGCATCATTAAGTCCTACTTCCCTGAAATCTACATCTTTTTATTTTTATTGCATTGTTTAGAAAATTTGAAACACACTAATTTAGCTTATAACAAGGCAGAGGGGTTATATATTACATAGAATTTAAAGCTGTATTATTAGCAATCTTTCTTGTTGTCTCTTACTTCTAGTAATAAAAGCAGAAGGAAATCCAGACTATGTATCTCAGGGAATGGTTTTCATTTACCTTACCAAAACATGTTGTGGTATTGAATGTTCCCTAATTAAAAGTAATCAAATGTAAACTTCAGTTTTAAAAATGACTGGAGACACAATTGACTTTAGAAAAAGATATATTTATACTCAATTGAGAATTTTACCAATTCCTATTTATTTTTTTCTATTCTTTTTTCTTTTTATGTTAGATTTATAATTTGTACCTATGTGACCTCATTAGTAGACATTCTGATTCCTCAAAGCTTTAAATCAATGTTCTACCTAGCTCCTGATGGTATACATTCAGTCAAATATAAATTTAGTGCTGAGTATATGGAATATGTATAGGAATAAAAATTAAAAACAAATACCTCACAAAGATAACAAGATTAGGAGTCATTATCATAAATAAACACATGCGGGAAAAAAAAAACAGAAAAAGGTGTGAAATGCTCTTAGATAATTCAGAGTATACATGAGTCCAGGAATCAAATTGTGTTAAAAATACTAACACAAAAAATATTTGAGATTAGCTACAAATCGAAGCAGAATATTCATAATAACTTGGAGCGTAGTAAGGTCAACATTTATATTATTTGAAGTAAAAATTATTCCTCTTAATGGAAATTAAAACAAAAATTCAACATCAGGTTTCTGAAACAGTTTGGAAATTTCCCTTCTGGCTACGCTCAAGTCTCAGCCATGACCTAGGTTAGAATTCAGGATAGACTCATCTATTCATTTTATGCCCCCACTCAAAATCTGGGTGGAAACTATAGGGTTGGTGCCATGAGATTAGAACCATATCTCTACCACTAGCGTGAATACTCAATAAGGTCCAGAAACTAGAAATCACAAATGTAATTTACACCCAGCTCTTTCCCAGCTGTGCTATACCTGACCATTGGATTGATTCATTTTATCATCTGGGTGCCCGTCTATATATAGACTTTCTCTACTACCTTGTTCTTTGAAGGCAAAGAGGGCAGCTTTTATTTTTTTCATTATTACATCTTGCATGGTTCCTCACAATAATATTAGCTGCCATTTATAAATTCCTGCCGTGTGGTGTCTGATCTCTTTTCCTGTGTTATTTCAAGCCCTCGCATCTTTGCAAGTTTTTCATCACCATGTTTGTTGGGGATATTAAGGAAAACACCCCGATAAAACAAACTTTCCTTGTGACCGCACCCAGGATGAGACCTTTTCCCATTTTCTCCCTAAAAATTCCAAGCAGTCTTTCCTGGATGGGGTTCATCCTGTTCCCCTCAAAGACCTATTTTAAAATGTGTGTGCTCGATTCCCGTGATAACCCCAGGATGATCTTGGTATGTAATGGGTCTCTCTGTAAAGAACAGTTTTATCCCAAATGCCAACTAGACCTCATTGAAAAACACTGGCGGAAGATCTTTTATTCATTTCTCTTGAATGATCCTCTCTCTTTTTTTGTGGTGAAATATCTTAAAAGAACTGCATCTAGCTTCATTTAGGCTGCACAGCATAATGCCACTCCAACAAAGCAAAGCAAAACAAAACAAAAAAAAGCCTTTAGGAGAAATAAAAGAAATGAAGACAGATTAGTTTCATCTGGACTTTCGCTTCCTGTCTTCAGCATCATATCTTCCCAGAGAAATTATTTTCCATCACTTAGTTTAAGTGGTTCCCCCCCCCGCATTGACCCTATTAGTTAACTGATAATGCAAAAGATGTTAAATGTAATATGACTTCTCCTTGACACTTCTCACGCCGTGAACAAATTAAGAGAGTTCTCTTTACAGCATTGTTTACTATGGGAATAATAAGGTGAGGGGCTCAAAATGCATTTTTATGTACGTTACGGCATAAATCATTCACAAGTGATATCATGTCCGGATCTGTCTCCTCTGACAACTGAGTTGTTTGCAGTGCTGCAGACTGGAAATGACACTGAAAACATGCAGTGATTTAAGAGGCTGGCTGACTCAGGCACTAACAATGGCAGAATCGACGGGGCGGGGGTGGGGGGTGGGGGGGAGAGGAAAGAGATCTTGGACTGTCTGCGTATTTCCATCGCCCTATGAAGATTAAGTAGAGAGGGTTTAAAAGAAACTTTTGTGCATCCAGTCATTCTTGACTTTATAATAAATAAGCTTAACACACAGGTAACCCGTGGGCCTTATCGTTGAAAACCCATCCTTATTTTTCCTGTTTCGACAGCAGCAAACTTGCCATGAGCTGCGTGAACACTTGGTGGTAAGAGAGTAAACAGTGCAACAGATAGCAGAAATCCCCCCAGAGACAGCAAAGTTTGGAGAGACAGAAGGTCATTGGGAAAGGAAGCGATGTTTCCTAAATTCCTGTCAAGTTGCCAACCAACGCCTAGGCTCTATCACACCCTCTGCTGGCTGATGGAAGAAACAGCCCCGGATCTTGGTCCAGGATTCACTCCCATCAGTATCATCAAGCCACTGCTTAGAGTAATTGGTACCCACTCAGTCAGGTCTGAGACCAGCCTTGGGCAAGGTGATGTTAGCACGAGCTCTGGGTGTCCTTATTGCATCTTCTGTGTCACATTCACCTAGTTCTTGACGCTTGTTCCACCAGACTTCCTAGTGTAAAAAATCTAGTGTAAAAAATCAATTAGAAAGCTCATTGCTGCTCTTTGCCTCCTTCCTTCCTTCCATCCATCCTTCCTTCTTTTATTTCTTTTCGATGCATTAAAAGTCACAAGAATAGTGATTTTGCTCATCATACTTATAAACAGTGCCACATCCGTCAAGCATTCTGTGCTAGTGCTGGAGAGAAAAATTAGTAAATTTTATCACATTTCAGTAGTCTGATGTCAAGTACAACCAATATTTACTGAAAGCAGACGTGTGCCAAGGTCCCTGTTAGACATGCTTCATCATCAATATGACATCCTCTTAGTGTGGGAGGGCTCCATTCTAGAAGGCAGATAGGGAAATAAAGAATTTTGAAAGAGTGGAATAAATGGTATAATAAGGCCATGATCACTGTCCAGAGGAAGCCCAGTGAGCCCACGGGGAATGGAGGTAATCCAGGCAAGCTTCCTGGAAAAGGTTCCTGTTTGAATTGGTGTGAAGGAGTTGACCAGATAAATAAAGGGTAAGGGACTCCAGGTAGAGGCAATAATTTATATAAATGCAGAGGTAAAATAAGTACAGTGTGAATGGGGCGTAGGTGAAGTTCAGGGTTGCTAGCTGAGCTGTTTTTCTTTTTTTTTTTTTTTTTAGCTATCTCACTATTTTTTGAGAATAAGGTGTGGCAAGAGAGAGGTCACAATGAGTCTAGTGATTTGACAAAGCTCTTGCTTCACCAAGTAGGCCATGCAAAATCACTAAGAATTTTTGACCTGGATGTGACTTCACAAGATTTGTATTTTAGCTAGAATTCCTTAAGAACAGTGTGGAGGCAAGCTCTGGAGAGAAGCAGAGAGACTACTAAGGAAGCTCCGCAGTAATTACAGTGCAAATGATTAAAGTCTGGATAAGGGAGGAAATGCACAGATTCTCGAAATATTTCGGGTTTCACAATTGACTGGGCATGGAAATACTGGAGAGAGATAGGTCTCAAGAACAACTTCCAAGCTTCTTACCCGAATAAGATATTGGTTTTCACCTGAATAAGGTATTGGTTCTCACCCGAGTAAGATATTGGTGACAGGTATCATAAGAAAACAAAGAGATTTAAGGAGAAAGATGGCAAATTCAGTTTTGATCCTTCAGAGTGGAGAGTCTCATGCAGTATTCATGTAAAAAGTGAAAAAGATAGAGGAAGAAATATGTATTGGGACATCATTCTCATTTAAAGATAGATCATTAAAACCACAACAAGTGGATAGCATTGCCCCAAAGAGTGTTATAATAAAGAGATAGAAATTTGCTGATATGATCACATTTGAAAAATGGATAAATGGATAGAAGAAAAGGACCACGGGAGAAGGAAAGACATAAGTAACACTTCATAGAAACCATAAAACTGGAACACTTTGAGAAAGAAATGAAAGATTCTTTTCTACCTGTGTATCTACAGATACAGATAAGATAAGTACTATACATGTTGAATTTCAGACACTACTCGTGTTTTGAGTCAGAACAATTGACGCGACTGAGTATGGGGGTTGCAGGGGTAAAACCACCTGAGAAGTGAATGGGAAATGAAGAATTGGGAAGAAGCCAAAAGCCAAAAAGGAAAAGACTCTGCCACGTGTGAATGATTCTCTAGAACGCTGCCGGAGAGAAAGATATGACAACAGCACGAGAAGATGTCAATTTGAAAGATATTTGTTCCATTTCGGTTCATTTCATTTTATTTTATGTATTTTATTTTAGAATTTGAAGTGACCAGAAAATGTTTAGCACTGATGCAGTATGAAGGCACAGCCATGGCTGCAGAAAGTTCCACTGATGAAGGAAGTTCCCAGAGAGATGGGAGTGCTGGGTACATGAGTAAAAGTGAAGGAGTTGGCTTCAAATAGGGTGAGCAATCCCTCTTGCAATTGAGAAACTCAGCACATGAGATTGATGAACTTCCCCTAAGGCCTCCATTTTCTTTCCGATACCAGTGCCAAGGTTTTCAATGCTTATGATGGTGATGGGATAGGAGAGCGGGCTTAAGGAGATCAACTGAGGTTTTCAGTGGTCATTATATGAAGAGTCAGCAGAGCGGAAGCCAGACTGCTCATCAGCAGCATTGAGGACCCAACAGCAAGGAGAATCTATCCATTTCTAGAGACACCATTTTAACCAGCTGAGCCCCTGTTCACAGAGCTCTCAGAAATTCAGATTTAAGTCAAGGAGTAGATGGCCGTATTGATTCCAGGCTTGAAGTATTGTTGGCTGGAAATAAGTATAAGGTTGCTGATACACCTTCCAGGACGGTGAACTTTACGTCGTCACACAGGAAGTGCAAACAGGAAGACAGAAGAAAGAGGCTTTTTCAGGGAGAGAAAAGGAAGGGATGAGCACAGGGCAGGCTAGAACCCAGGACCTAGCAAGAATTCATTGGGCACTTCTCTTTTCTGCTCTGTTTCAATGACCTTATGTGGATGGTTTGACAAAAATCTTTGCTGGGAGTATTTACGCCATGGAAATTGGCCGGCACTTCAAATTGGGCCCCAGGTTGCCAGCATGTCTCTGGATGAAAGGGAAGAAACGTGGGCATTAGTGATTTAGAAGCATGGGAGGCCACTGTCAGAGTGTAAAATGTTGACACTTAATATCTGTGACATAGGAGGTAATGAAAAGCCAGGCTGTTTTTCTTTTGTTAGTTTATTTTAATAGGTAGAAGCAGAGGTGAAAAAGAAAAAACCACACACATCAGTGGAGTTCAAGACTCTTGTAGTCGATGGTTCATAAACGGATTTGTTAAAATTTCCTGGGTAGAGGGCAGAAGTTTGTTCAGGCACCCAAATCCTCCATTGATTGGATGGGACAATCTGGGATTATAGAAACACCCTCTATGAGGAAAAGGACAGAAAGTGATATTATGAACCATGGGGACTCATTTTTAGGCAAGAGGTTTCCTTTTGCTGTTATAACAAACTACCAAACTTTCTGGCTTAAAACAACACACATTCGTTATCTTACAGTTCTGGAGTCCAGAAAACCAAAACGGATCTCACTGGGCTAAAACCAAGATGTCAGCAGGTCTGTGTTTCCTTCTAGTGGTTTTAGGGGGGAATCTGTGTTCTTGCCTTTCCACTTTTCTAGAAGCTGCCTCTATTCCTTGGCTCATGGCATCCTTTCACGTTGAGAGCCAGCAATGTCGAGTTGAGTCTTTCTCATGGTGTCAGCTCTCTGGTTCTGACTCTACTGCCCCCCGGTAACACACTTAGTGGCCCTTGTGATTACATTGGGCCACCCTGAATAATCCAGGATACTCTCTCCATCTCCAGGTCAGCTGACAAGCAACCTTAATTCTTCCTGCAACCATACTCCCCTCTTGCCTTGCAATATAACATACAGTTTCCAGGAATTATGACACGGACATCTTTGGGGGAGGGGACTATTATTCCGTCTACCACACAAGAGAAGAGGACTGCTTCTTCTAGATTTTCCTAGATTTAATCTATTTAATAGGATTCAACTTAGTGGGTATTTACTGTCCACAATATTCTGTTAGATATGATGATGAGAAGGAGCACTTGATAATGAATAATTTAAGCCTTTATCGGGAATGTTATTTTATTTCTCTTATAAAACATTTAAAATGAAAGGTTTAGCGGCAAAAGGAAGACACTGTTTCTTAAAATTTGGTTCTTTGGATCCCACTGGTGAAAGCTTGCTCATTTGAAGGTTGCTAGGGAGTTGCTAAGGGATATCGTATAGAGAAATTTAAATTTTGCATTACCTGTGATGCTCAATGATGAAAGGAAAGGAGACTTATTTCTTTCTTCAAAGAGGGTTAAAAACTCACAGACTGAGTGCTTGGTGTCCAATAAACATTTATTGAATCAAACTGAATGTCATTGAATATCCTTCTCACTGAGCGATTTTTTTAAATTAGCCTTTAGTAATTTTTCTTAATTAGATTTAATTTTTACTTTGTTGTGATGCAGTTACCTTGGCTGTGACCATTCTCTCTTTTCTTTTATGTGGATAGAAGGGCAGGAAAACTGAGCAAAGAGGAAGAAGGGAGATAGCGTCCCTTGGCGCAGGAAGAAAACTGTAAATGCCACCTCAAATGACAACATGCTGACCCTTATTTTATTGTATCTAGTTAGAGGGTTTCCCTCAGACCAGAGGTTCTTAATCTGTTTTGCAATGTGCATTAATTTAATGACACAAAGAATATTGTTTACCCAACTCCCAGTAAAAAATAATTATACATGTTAGAGGATAGAAAAAACTCCTTCCCTTGTATGGGTTAGCCTTCATCCATTCTGCCCTTGCTACTTCAGGACTTATCTTAACTCCTGAGCCCAGGTCCATTCCTCTCCTCTTGAAGCCACTTGAAGGCACTGCTCCACATTGCTACTGCCTTTGGTGTCTTTTGTATTAACACACTGATTTCCACATGACAAACTCTAAGCAGCAGACCCTCTAGGTGCTAACACATAGGAGTTTCCTCTGCCAAGATGTCAGCCAAGCGTAGGATGTCACAGACCTCCCTCTACTCTCCCTCATTAACATGCTGTCACTAAGAGCCACAATGTATCTGGCTGAAGGCCCTTGCCTCACGGTTACCCAGTGAAACAGTTACTTCAATGTCTGCTTCACTTGTCTTCGGAGAATCAAGGACCAATATCTAAGACAAACATCATTCTATCCTCCAACCCCATCTTTTCCCACAGCACTCCAAAGATATTTCTTTTTTTTTTTTTTTTAATATTTTATTTATTTTTGAGACAGAGAGAGACAGAGCATGAGCAGGGGAGGGGCAGAGAGAGAGGGAGACACAGAATCCAAAACAGGCTCCAGGCTCCAAGCTGTCAGCACAGAGCCTGACGCGGGGCTCGAACCCACAAACCGTGAGATGGTGACCTGAGCCAAAGTCGGACGCTTAACCGACTGAGCCACCCAGGTGCCCTGAGACATTTCTACCTCTTACTTAAAGACCCCAAAGATTCCATAATTACGAAATTGAATATGAATATGAAATTTTCATGTGTGAAGTATGAGAATGTGACATGGAAAAGTCCAAAGATAAACATAAACATACAGGAGAAAGGTTTACTGAATTCTTAAAAAAAAAAAAGTATGCTTCTATGGAGATGAAAAGCCTAATCTGAAAAGCTTGAAGTACGTCCTAAATTAGTGTGTAAGGCTAATATTGGAGTGAGCCATGTCGAGCAAAGTCTCAACAATATTTAACAAAATCACTCTAAATTTTACCTAGAACTTTAAGCACTAATAGATATCACCAAATGGGGAAAAAAAATGCCATGAAGAGAGAAGACTTGTTCTACCATACACATAAACCTTTGAAAATGCAAAAACCAAACACTCTCAAACTTTTGCCCGAGTCTTTTGAAAATGAGCGAGAGGTAAGCTTACCTCCATTATGTGAATTTCAGGTGAATTATTGATGAGAAAAATAATAAATTAACTTATAATAGATACTGTTGGTGCCTTAGCCTATCCTCTCCGCCAACACGGTTTGCATAAAATCTGAACAATTTCTGAAGGTCAGCACCTTCACCAAAGACTGTCTCTCTTCTACCTGGTGATGGATGGAAATCCCAGGGGATAAAATCCAGTTCCCTCAGTAGCCACCAGGTAACGTGTAAATGGGAGTTTGTAATTACCCCAGCTCTCTAGTTTTGTGGGTGGGCTAACTGTGAATGTTGCAGTTCCACAATAGACTAAGCTCCACATACCTTGTGTTAATAACCTGCCTCCAAAAGCACATGTTAGAGGCTTTCTTTCTTCTCTCCCCGTCTCACTCTCATACCAGTGTTTTCTAGGACCATCACCTAAATGAATTACTCATTCTCATATTCTGTCTCATGGCAGCTCCTGGGGAACCCAGGCACACATTCCCTCACCCCCAAAAGGGTATGAAAACACACGTCATAAAGAAAGAAAATCTATCAACATGAAAATATCTGCCTCCCCAGCTACCAAAGAAATAACCAGCAAAGGAAGAACTAATTTTTTTCTAACCTATCAGATTATCCAAGAGTAAGAAATCATCTTCCACATTATAAGAGGTATATGCAGAGAACCCTCCCAGACATGCCAAGGAAAACACAAATTGATAAAAATCGGGGGATATTTGGCAAAACACATAGTTTTAAAATGTTTACGTCCTTTTGCTCATTGGGTCTGCTACGATTGCTTCTTTATTAATTTAGTCACTGGTTGAACTTCAATTAATTACAATGTAACCAGACTGAGAGTGTAATTTTTGTTAAGTTAAAACAAGAGAGGCGGGGCACCCAATGACAGGCTCTCAGAGTGTTCCTTATGTTACAGGAAACTGTTAAGAGTGGAGGAGGTGGTCTGAAAGAAAGAATTCTCTTACCTTTCTCCTTCAGCCAGTCCTCTTGGCTCTGATGCTGCACTGGCCTCCAAGCCCTGGCTCTGATGCTCACCGTTGCTTAGGTCTTGGCATCTCTTTCTCTTGGCCTGTTTCTGAATCTTAACTCTTCCTGAGCTATGATATCGGATCTGGCATTAACTTACTTACTCGTTCCTTAATATTTGACTTGGACTTCATCCAGTTCTGTCACTACTCCCACACTTCAATGGTCACCCATTCTATTTTGTGACTCATTATCACCCAGACTGTGGCTCCATTTTTAAGAACGCACTCCCATGTTCCATGTCTAAATATCATGTGCCAGATGCACTATTTTGCAATTCATGTCCTCAGTGGTAATGGAAGAAAGATAAGACTAAAGGACCTCACGCATGTATATTTCAGAGTCTAAGAATTAGTTTTTCTAAAAATTTTTTAATGTTCATTTATTTTTGAGACAGAGACAGAGCGTGCGCGAGGGAGGGGCAGAGAGAGAGGGAGACACAGAATCCGAAGTAGGCTCCAAGCTCTGAGCTGTCAGCACAGAGCCCGATGTGGGGCTCGAACCCATGAGCCTCAAGATCATGACCTGAGCTGAAGTGGGACGCTCAACTGACTGAGCCACCCAGGCACCCTTGAGAATTAGTTTTTCTAAAACACTAGGTGTCAGCTTAACTTTTCTGCAGAAATTTATTCTGAACCATGAAAATCACCAATAAATGGTAGGAGCTCAAGACTTCTTTATTTGTCTTTTAATCAGGCACTTTTTTGTTTCTCAGAGTGGCACCTTTCTGTTTGAATTTTCTACACACAACAAATGATATCAATGAACAAAACTAAAATGTTTTCTGCCATTCTCCAACATTAATTATGAGAACTCTTAAAGATACTTTAAAACTTTTCCAGGTTCTCATGTAGGAAAATGAAACTTCACTGAGTCCCAGGTTTTTGAAATGATGAACTCACTTGTGACAGCCACATAGCCCAGGGATTCACTAGTGCATGATCAACTGACCACCTGCCAAGATGCTCTGGTGTCTACAGAGAGGTTCAGAAAGGTCACCAGACAGATTTACAGATGTAATCTCAGCTGATGATTAGAGCTGCTGCTGAAGTTCCAGTCAACAAGATGCCAGGGATCTGAGTGCCAAGCTCAGACTCACATCTTAGTGAACAGAAATGTCTCGATCAGTCAGAGAGGGTATTAATTCCACAAATGTAAAAGAAGAAATAAGTACTTCATGGAAAATCAGGGTTTTTTTTTCTAATTTATTGCTAGCTATTTAAAAAAGAAATTTACTTTCCATTAGATGTAAAAATATGTGTCGCATTTAGCAGTATATAAACTGTGCAGTAAAGTATACCTATATTCCTGGTACAAATATATTTAAATGATCTCTTTGAATTAGTGATGCATTTGTGGGACCAAATTTCTACTCCAAAAGTGTGTCGTTCTTGGGGAGCCTGGGTAGCTCAGGCGGTTGAGCGTCTGACTTCGGCTCAGGTCATAATCTCCCAGCTCGTGAGTTCGAGCCCCGTGTTGGGCTCTGTGCTGACAGCTCAGAGCCTGGAGCCTGCTTCTGATTTTCTGTCTCTATCTCTCTCTGCCACTCCCTCACTCACACTCTCTGTCTCTGTTTCTCTCAAAAATAAATAAACATTAAAAAATAAAAAAAATAACAATAGTTTTTAAAATGCCATTCTGACTTAAATTAACAATATAAAAAATCCCAAGGGGCACCTGGGTGGCTCAGTCGGTTAAGCGGCCGACTTCAGCTCAGGTCGTGATCTCGCAGTCCATGAGTTCGAGCCCCGCATCGGACTCTGTGCTGACAGCTCAGAGCCTGGAGCCTGTTTCAGAATCTGTGTCTCCCTCTCTCTGACCCTCCCCCGTTCATGCTCTGTCTCTCTCTGCTCAAAAATAAATAAACGTTAAAAAAAAATTAAAAAAAAATCCCAAAGTGTCTAAAGACTGCACTTGACTTCATGCTTTTTTTTTTAATTTATCTAGGTCCTGTATTTTCTTTAAAAACTTATGTATTTATTTTGAGAAGAGGAGTGAGAGGGGCGGGGCAAAGAAAGAAGGAACAAAAATCCTAACCAAGCTCATCACTGTCAGCGTGGGGCCCCATGAGGGTCTTGATCTCACGAACTGTGAGGTCATGACCTGAGCTAAAATCAAGAGTCAGAAGCTCAACCGACTGAACCACCCAGGCACCCCTGACTTCATGTTTCAATATATGATGCTCCATGTATGGGAATTTAGATCTTTTCCATTATACCTATGATAGGACTATATGGTTGGAGTGGCTTGTAAAGGTTAAAAATGAGAGGCACTTAATATTAGTCATCAAAGAAAGTATTTTTAGAAACTACTAGAAATAAAATGGTCTGAGTGTCCTATGTTTACATAGATTTCATGCTTTCTAGGTATTTTCACTGAGCTATTTGCACTTTATGTCTTACAAGATATTTGTAAAGCAAAAGGAGTCAGAATACCCAAAATTCCACTTTCTGAATGGGCCAGAGCAGAGTCAGGAATTTGTTAGAGGTAAAACAACAACAACAAATTTTGTGGTTCAATTTGGACCTGAATGAGTGTATCTCGGCTGCCTCTTCTTTGTGCGTTTCAGTGCAGGTGACCTTGAAAGAGGTAATCGTCTACTGACAGAATTTTGTATTTAATATAAATAATGAATATGTATTGGTTTTCCAGATAGTATTTTAGCAAATCAGCTCTGAGTGAGACAGTTATTTACTTTACGGTGGAGATAACCTCTGCATGTGATTTATCATGCCTTATAATTACAGTCTGCATATAATGAGTTCATTTCCACGATGTACCATTGAGCTGCTTATTCATAATACTGTTTTAGTGCAGCAATTCAATTAACTATACATATCACTGCTGATTTCTAATGATTCTCCACTTTTAAAAATGAAAAACAGTAGTTCTTTGTATATTTTAATATATCAGCCGAAACGAAAAGGTTTTCTCAATGATATTAGTCAATTTTCATGCAAGGCAGCAAGAAAGGAATCAAATGCATTTATGATCACTTGAATCAAAATAAATGGAAGCTCTACCTTATGCCCAACATTATGAAAAGTTGTTCAGCCTCTCTCTAGAAAATAGAATGGCCACACTGAACTCAGTAATATAGAAAATATCACAAGAAATCATCTACGGATATACTGATGCAAAATTTGCAGAACACTTTTGCATGGTTAATTTCATCAAAACTTCACAATAGCGGAACAAGTAGCCAGTGAAGGATGAGGGGCAGTCTGTCCTGGTACAGGCAATAAGGATCCCCACCATTTATTGGTGATTTTCTTGGTTTAGAATGAATTTCTGCAGAAATGTGAAGCCAATATCCAGTGCTTTAAAAAAAAATCCACTTCTTACATTCTGGAAAATATATGCATAAAGTCCATTCAAGTTACAGTCATCAACCCTTAAACCACCCCAAAATCATCTACACCACTAATCGTAAAATATTGAAATGATACATGATAATCAGACATGGAACATGGGAGTGCATTCTTAAAAATGGAGCCATAGTCTGGGTGTTTTGAGTCACAAGATAGAATGGGTGACCACTGAAGTGTGCGAGGAGTGACACTGAAAACTGGACAAGATCCAAGTGAGACATTTGGGAAAGAATAGGTAGGTTCATGCCAGAAATTCAATATCAGAGCTCAGGAAGAGTCAAGATTCAGAAACAGGCCAAGAGTTTCTGATGCCAAGATGCCAAGACTTAAACAACGGTGAGCACCAGAGCCAGGGCCTGGAGGCCAGCACAACATCAGAGCCAAGAGGACTGGCTGAAGGAGAAAGGTAAGAGAATTCTTTCTTTCAGACCACCTCCTCCACTCTTACAGTTTCCTGTAACATAAGGAACACTCTGAGAGCCTGTCCTTGGGTGCCCCTCCTCTCTCCTTTCATACTTAGTACAAAGGATGCAATTAATCAAGGTATTTTCCAATTTACAAGGTGCCATTTTTGAATAGATCGATAAAGAATGGATAGAAAATGTTCAATTTTGAATTAGATGGCACAAATGTTTTTGAAAGTATATGTATACATATATTTTCCAAATCTCTTTCTTTGATAATGCATTGTATTTCCATCAGCATAGTGTTGGTGAAGTCTTTAAATATACCCTTTTTAAATTAAAAAAAAAATTAACATTTATTTTTGAGAGACAGAGAGAGACAGAGCATGAGTCACAGAGGGGCTGAGAGATGGGAGACACAGAATCTAAAGCTCTGAGCTATCAGCACAGAGCACAATGTGGGACTTGACCCACAAACTGTGAGATCCTGACCTGAGCTGAAGACGGACACTTAATTGGCTGAGCCACCCAGGCACCCCATGAATATGTCCTTTTTAAAATGTGTTTAATTTTTAAAACAATTTTTATTTTCATTCTAGTTAGTTAACACATAGTACAATATTAACTTCAGATGGAGTATATGGTGACTCAATATTTTCATACTAGGTGATATAGGGACGTGTTTGAATAGATCCTTTGTAACACGGAGTTTTGCTTCTTAATCTAAGAATCTACATGGAAACTAGAATTTTCCTTAAATGTTCATTTCTGGAATAACTGAGAAGAAAAGGTTTTATTTTCCTCCTCCTCCTCCTTCTCCTCCTCCTCTTCCTCCTCCTCTTCCTCCTTCTCCTTCTTCTTGTTTTTTACTGGTCTGGTGTAAGGAATGTCATATCCAGACAATAACCTGTATGCAGAGCACAGCCAGCTTCCTAAGGCTTTAATCAAGGTAGCAATGTGGTCAATATTTGGTATTTTAATATTCATATTAATATATAACATGTGACAGCTGGACAGAAGATGAATTACAAATCAGGGGTGATAGTAAGACCAGGTAACAACAAATTAAATAGGCTGCTATTAAATTTAGCGAGAAGGGGGTTCAAAACAATGTTACATATGGTAGGTCAAAACCAAGCTTTGAAGCACAGGGAGGGGAGAGTTGGGTTTTGTGACTTGTTCATTTACCTTTTAAAATGATTAGTAAGGTGAATCTTCTCTTCGGATCTCCCGGGAACTCTTCCAGAAAGTGGTATTTGCGGGGAAGCAATGGGTTTGGTTGGTAGTCTAGGGAAACCCTGGTGTGAGGGAGGGAAAGTGAGACAGAGAAGTGAAGCGAGCTGATAAGGAGCATGTTCCCACTACAAATTATCCCCCCCTATGGACTAGGGAGCTGGGATATTTCCACCACAACTCCTACCAGTCTGTGATTAGGGGTTGTAGGGGGTTGGGGATTAACTCCCAGGCACTTCGGGCCTGTCTTGGGTGCAGTGCCCAGGTGAGGAGAAGCCGGCTTCACTCCAATGGTGCCAGCCAAGCAGAGGGGGGCAAGGCCGCAGGAGTATCTGCTAGCAGGTAGTTTGTTGTTTTTGAGATTGTGTGAAAACCTTTTAATTTTGAAGACTATTAATTCTTCATCATTTTCATGGCAACTGTTTTTCCTAATTTACGTTTCTTTCTTTTTTATTTTTGTGGAACTTTTCATTGCACAATTTTAACACGATGTGATCCCTTTCTCTTTAGTTTTCTCCATTGCTTTCATACTGAACGGTCTTTTCCCATAAAAGATCTGATCGATATTCACCAATATTTAAAATTCTTTTTTTTTTTTATTTAGTGTCCAAAACACCACAGGAAAACACAAAATAACTGGAAAGTATAGTATTCTGGCTGTAAACATTGAATATATACTTATATGTTAGGCATTTGTTGGTTGGGTAAACTATAAACACTGTCCCCCTTTTCCCTTTCTAACACAATTTTCCTTGTTAGCTTTTTTGATAAAGCAATGCCCTCTCCACAGGGATGGGTCTGAGGCAGCCATTAACTATCCTTATTCTTTGTACTCATCTTGTATTTATGGTAAAGCACAACGCACACAAAAAAAGACAACCACGCCAAAAGAATTGAAGATGAATGGACCCAGAGACTCAACTGGGTTGTGGCTTTCACATTTTTTTTCAATAACGTCATCCAATAATTCCCCTTCATTATTTGGAGCATTTTTTAAATTGCATCAGAGTTGACATATAACATATTAGTTTCAGGTTTACAGCACGATGATTCTGTTTGGAGCAAATTTTGTTTAGTTCTCTTCTATTAACAACACAGAGTCCTGATTACACTGAATAGATGTACTTTCTGTTAATATTATATTAGATTCATTTTTTTTAAATGCTTTTAGCACGAGCGCAGGAGGGGTGGAGAGAGAGGGAGAGAGAGAGAATCCCAAGCGGGTTCCGCATGGCCAGCTCAGAGCCCGACCTGGGGCTAGATCTCGGGAACCGTGAGATCATGACCTGAGTGGAAATCAAGAGTCAGATGCTTAACCGACTGAGCTACCCAGGTGCCCCTAGATCCACTTTCATTTGGAAAGGAAAATCCTTAAAGTTAGCTCTTTTTACTTGCATGCTACTTGACTCGCAGATATCCAGGAGGGACTATGTAAAGAGAAGTTTGAAAACAGACAGAGATGGAAACACAGTGTTTGGGGAGGTCTGCGAACAGCACTTTGGTCTGGCAAAGAGTTTTACTTCATTGTGCCATCGTGTGACCGAATGTATTCCCCCTTTGTCACCGGTCAGCCCCTGTGTTGGTTTTCTATTGCCGTATACCCAATTTAGCAACTTAAGACAGCACCCTCATAGTTCTGTGGGTCAGAGGTCTGACCCGGAGAGACTGGCTTCTCTGCTCAGGGTGTCACAGGCTGAAATCAAGGGTCAGCCGGGGCTGAGGGCCCCTCTGGAAGCTCCTAAGAGACATCTGCTTCCCCGCCCGTTTAGGTTCTTGGTAGAATCCAGCCCTTGCTTTTGTAGAACCAAGTCTCACACTTCCTGGCTGGCTGCCACTCAGGGTCTCGCTCAGCTGGAGACCACTCACCCTCTTTGCCCTGATCTCCAAGCCAGCAGCAATGCTTCAAGCCCCCTCAAGCTTTAGCTTTTTCTGACCTTCTCTTCTGCTCGCAGTCGGAGAAGATTACCCGTGCTCTTACATCTCCAAAGGAAAAAGTCCACCTGCAGAGCATTCCTAGTCCTCTCTCCTGGATAGTCTCCTACGGCCATTATCACAGGCTACGGGCCATTAGGACAGGACACAGTGACTTCCGGTGGATGTTCAGAAAGTGTTGGGTCGATCTCGCTCCCCGCTGAGAGGTCCTTTTCGAAATGCGTTGTCACCCGCACCAACAGCTGGGTATTCTGCTGTCCCACTGATCTCGGTGCCCTCGCGGCCTCCTTTTATTTTGCACTTGGCTTCAGAACTCTGGGCCACAAAGCCCCTGTGTCCTAAGCCAGCAAGAGCAGGTTGAATGTGAGCAAAGCCACGCTGCTCTGGACTGCACGGTCCTTCAGTCTTCCCCAACACCGCCCAAGTTTCCAGGCGTGTGTCGGAATTTACTGAAGGATGCAGGCACTTTCGGGGTGAGGACATCTGAGAAGGGACTCCCCCGCAACACAGGATTTTCAAACACAGGTCTGGGATAGGGTGAGCCAAGGGAGGTGCTGTGGGTGCAGAATTGAAGACCTTTGCTCTCAGATCAGCCCAGTTCTGCCCTTGTAGGACCTGAGTGCCTTCTGAAACCTTACTCCCTTCATTCTCCCCTCAAGGAAACAGTCACTCTAGCTTATACAATGCAGGGCTTTAGCCCCAGCCCTTTTCCTATCCATAACACAAAATACATGGCATTACCAAGGAAACTGAATACATTAAGGTATTATTAAGGTAATAAAAGTAACACAAAATAATTGATATCATAATATATGTGTTTATATTATGAATACAGTCAATAAAAAGATCTTATCATTTTGAAATATTAATGAACATGAAACTTATTTCAAATATCCACAAAAATTTTATATAATTCAGAAAATATCTATGATTTCTATTAGTGGCAAATGTTTAGAGTTCATTTTACTGTATTTGGGAAGAGGCTTATATTTGCAAGAGAAGGAAATGCTAACTTGTCATTGAAGATTAGTCATAAGAAAGAGATGATATTTTTTCACCCAGGTTCACAGATCCCTTAAATTCTCTCTATTGACTCCAGTTTAGAATTCCTGTTCCAAACTCAAGTCCAATGTTCTGAATATTTAGAGCGGTTGGGGACGGAGCGGGGAGAGAGGTGGAAGGAAAAAATCATGCTTCCCCATGGTAGAGGTTTCCTGAGGACCTACTATGTGCAGGACACTTGTCAAGAAACATGATCTAGGAAAACACAAAAACAAAAACAAAAAACTCCCAACAATTTTGTACTCGGTCATATTGAGGGCTTTGCAACAGGATTTCAACTGCTCCCAGAAGGAGACCAGCTTCAATTATTTAGACTTGTGTTTGATCTAGTTTCCCTAACCTACTTTCAGTGGGCCTGGGGTTGGAAGGAGGAGAGAGATGCGAAAGATAAGATCGTCCTAGAGGGCACTTTTGTGATAATTCAAAAACACATAACCAATTCATCAAAGATTACCAAAATGCAAGATTCCTAAGCGGCAGTAAATATTTAAAGCTCTGATGGAAACGGAATTAGAAGTAGGAATTAAGTCATCTAATCCTTTCACCTGCTCTGATGCACTAAGAGAAACCCTTGGATATTTGCTGATGGCACACTTGTGCATTTTTCTTCCATTACCGAACACGTGGGGAGCGTAATTTTTCAAACTGACATTCACTTTTGAAAATGCTTTCATGTGTCAAAGTAAATCCAACAAATGTAAAGAACCCATTATTTTAAGGGAGAATAAGCTGATTCATGCCATGAGAATAATTTTCTCTTCGCAAATGTCTCCTGCATATCATCTACAAAGAGTTGCTAAAAATACACTTTTGAGGAATTAACCCAAGCTGCTTTTCTCCAACATGTAGAAATCTTCAAAACACCAGAACTAAAAAGGGAATTGGACCAAGGTATTGGTCACTTTGTTCTTCTCCAAGTTGAGGTGCCATTAATTTGACAAATTGGTTCACAATTCGCAGACACAGAACCCAGGGTGGATGCGTTCAGCAGAACCTGGCGAGTCAGGATTATCGACTCACGAATGGGGCGCATCTCTTGCGTCTCCATCACCAGGAGGATAGGAAGATGCTGACCCTCCAGCCCTAATTCCTTCATTGACCACCAGGGTGCGCTATGGCGCCAGGCAGTGGTGCTGGCAGAGTCCACAGAATCTGGCTCTTCCTTCTACCGGCTGGATGGTCTTGACCAACGGTAGCTTTTCCTCACTAAAGTCTCAATTTATGCATCTGTCAAGTGGAGCTAATAACCTCACTTCAAGGGCTATCCAATAGGTATCAAATGAAACAACATATCTGGAAAGATTAATACCCTATACATTGTAAAATCAATCGACCAAGTTATCTCATTTCTTTTTCCAACTTTTTCATTTTCTTTTTTCCAACTTTTCAAATGGATGCTTTGGGTAAAAAACAAAATCTAAAAGCTTAGAAAGGACAGACATTTCTCAAGTATCATATATTTTATCTAAAGACACCTCTCAAGCATTGTATGTTATACATCTAGAGAGCTCTATATATGTGCTTCCAAGGATGATGAAACTCATTTCAGAAGAAGTGAGACAGTAGGCTAATGGCAAAGGGTTTGTTCATCCAAGTCAGAAATGCTCACGAGTGGTTGTATGATGAAACGGTGCATTGAAACAAGCCAGTTGCAAACACATGTAACTGGCAAAGAGCTGGTGCCCGGGATAAATAACTCCTAGGGGCACCTGGGTGGGTCAGTCAGTTAAGTGTCCTACTTCGTCTCAAGTCATGACCTCCCAGTTCGTGGGTTTGAGCCCCGCATTGGGCTGTGTGCTGACAGCTCAGAGCCTGGAGCCTGCTTCACAATCAATGTCTCCCTCTCTCTCTGCCCCTCCCCCTCTCATACTCTGACTCTGTCTCTCTCTCTGTCTGTGTCTCTCTCTCTCTCTTTCTCTCTCTTTCAAAAATAAACATTAAAAAAAGTTTTTTAAAGAACTCCTAGAACTCAGTAATAAGAAGACAAACACCAGATTTAAAATGGAGAAGAGATTCAAACCAACTCATCACCAAAGAAGATACACAAACCCAAAGTAAAAACAGAAAAACTCCAAATCATTAGTCATCAGGTACATGAAGAAATATACATGAAATAATGCTAACTGGCTAAAATTCATCTAAATGGCTAAAATTCCAAATGATGCACAACACCAAACTCCGGCAAGAATATGAAGCCACAAAACTCTCATACATTGCAGGAAAGGACATGAGATCGTAGCATTTCCATAACTTGCGTTACAACTTGCAACCGGCGTTTTTAAAGCTTGAAACAATCCACATGTCATCAGCAGAAGACTGGATAAAATGTGGGATAATCATGTAATAATGAAAAGAAACAAACTACTGAAACATATAACAATAAAGATGAATCTCGAAACCATCATACTGAGTGAAAGAAGACAACAAAAAAACATACATATTCTACGATTCCATTCATATGATCGCCTGAAACTAATCTATGGTAAAAAGTAATCAGAACAGTAGTTTTTGGTGGGTGTAGGGCAGAGATTGACAGGAAAGAGGCATGAGAAAACTTTCTGAGGTTGAGGACTATGATTCACATAGATGGATGCATTTGTCAAATGGGCCCTGAAGATTTGTGTGTATCATTGCGTCCAGAATTTACATCAAGATAAAAAAAAAACTCAGGGTACCTGGATGGCTCACGTGTTTAAGCATCCAACTTCAGCTCAGGTCATGATCTCACAGCTCATGAGTTCAAACCCCACATCAGGCTCTGTGCTGAAAGCTCAGAGCCTGGAGTCTGCTCCAGATTTTCTCTCTCTCTCTCTCTCTCTCTCTCTCTCTCTCCCCCCTCCCCCACTTGTGTGCACTCTCTCTTTCACTCTCTCAAAAAAATAAATAAACATTTAAAAAATAAAAAAAACTCTAGTAGTAAACTGTCATTAACATACGAGCAGCAAAGTATTTAACGAAAAGTATACCATCTGTAATTTATAAGAGGAGACAGATTGGCAGCTGGCTAGACACATGGATGAAGGTGACAAAGAAGGATGACAAACTGCAGTCCTGAAGTTTGGTATCAATGCTCACTACCATTTGCTTTTCAAATTTGGCTACCTCTGCATTTGAAAATTTTCATGATAAAATTTTGGGGGAAAAAAAAACCCTAAAAACACATACAGCTTTGTTACCATTTGTGAATACTCTTCTAAGAAACCCAAGGTCCTTACTTGCAGGATGTGGTATATCCTCTGCCTCTACAGCTTGAAACAAAGCCAGATACCAAAAACAATGAGGAGCAGTGCCCCTTACGTTCGATTATAACCAACTTTATATTTGAACTGCCCTCTACCTGAATATTCTCGCTTGGAGAAGTTAAAAGTCATGGAAAGGGCACTTCACTAGAAGCCATGATAATACTTCCCTTAAATGGAAAGCTACACCTACTAGCCAGTGTGTATGGTGATCAAGTATAAAGTAGAGTGAAGTTGGTTGAGCAAGACTGAGTCTTGCATCATAGGGGGGTATGATTGCTCCTATAGACTGGACCACTGGTTATTCTCTACAGTGTATTTTGGGTCCAACAGAGAAAGGTAACAAAAACTACCACAATCTTAAATAGATGAGATAGCCCACCAGTGACTAGAGGTGCAAGTGGGGGTGAACACTGGGCTTAGAACCCCAGTCGAGGCAAAAAGAATAAGGAATGAATACAGAGAGGTATCTCTTCTGGCCCTATCATCACTTGCAGAAATGATGTCATAGACTTGTGCTGTATTTTAGCTTTCTTTTCCAGCTTTCCCCTGGAAATTCAGCCGAGTGGTCCATAATGACGGCCAGTGGGCTGAATCCAGCAGAAGATGGCCCAGGGTGTCTGGTTTCTTTTTAAAATTTTAATTTAAATGTCTTTCACTCAAACACCACTCTCCTGTTCAAACAGGCTGCACTTCTCACATTTGTCTTACACCTGTCCAGATTTACACACTTGTATTACACACTCGTATTACCTCCATGGCTTCCATACAAAATTGAATTTACTGTCGCTTCTTTGAGAAATACTTCCTCACCTTTTCTTTTAATTTTTTTAATGTTTTAATTATTTATTGATTTTGAGATGGAGCATAAGCAGGGGAGGGGCAGAGAGAGAGGGGGACAGATCTGACTCGGGCTCTTCACTGACAGGCTGACAGCAGCGAGCCAGGTGTGGGGCTCGAACTCATGGACCACGAGATCATGACCTGAGCCGAAGCTGGACGCTCAACCAACTGAGCCACCCGAGCCCCCCACTTCCTCACCTTTGTTCCCCTTATTTTTTTTCCTCCTTGTTTCACAGTAGCAGTTGATCCGGTTGTTGCGAACGTAAGTTTATCTTTTGTTGTTGTTCAGTTATTGGTAGGTTTAGATACACTGTTCACATCAAGCGTTACAGAACCCACGTGTTGTGAGCATCAAGGGCAACGTAAGGACCCTTCTGCAATGTCTCCTCCTCCAGCAGCAGCTGGTGTGCTAGGTGGGTGCCATCTTGTCAGAGCAGAATAAGTATGTTGGTGATTTGAACACATGAGTCTTGGAATGTGAGGGAGCTAGGTGGGTATTTTTGCGGTTTGATAAACAGGATGACCCCCTAAAAGCAAGACGTGAGATTCCTAAGTCCCTAGGCCAAGTCCTTAGCCGCCAAATATGCCCAATGCTTATATTTTCTTTTGGCTGGTGATCAATCAGTCCAATCAGAACTTCCCCTTTGGGAAATATAAATAAGTGACCAGAAAAAAAAGGTAGCTCTCTGGAGCTCATTTATCTTTAAAACTTCTGAGCTTTGTGTTTCTCTAAGAGGCTTGCTACATATCCCAGTCTTAGAAAAATCGGGACCAAGAGTGACTCATTGACTATTGAGACAAAGGGCCCTGCCCCTTCATTTACTAATATGCCCATGCACTAAAATGCCACCAGCAAAGATAATCTACATGTGCCTTTTCTTTGACCTTTGAACAAGATTCCATACATGCAGATGTGCATCAGTTTACTATCATGTCAATGTGTGACACTGCATCCCAAGAGCCAGGCAAAGTGCCTGGCCAGTTATAGGTGTCCTTGAACTCAGCAAATGTCGATGGAAGGACCACTCTGTCAAGACCATGGCCTAGGTTCCGGGGATACCAATACTCCCATACTTTCCATTTAGGTCTCATTTAGATGTTGCCCTGGACTTTATACTTGACTTTGTAAAGCTCTCAAAGACCCTAGGGGATAAATAATTAGAATTAAGGAACAACATACTTTTATGAGAGAAGTAGTCAAGGACATGGAGATCACTCCAACCACCTGACTTTCCAGATGGCAATTACCCTTTAAAGGCAAAATACCCCACAACAGATATTTTATGACTTCAAGAAAGTTAAGTCACCGGGCTCCTGGGTGGCTCAGTCTGTTGAACATCCGACTTCGGCTCAGGTCATGATTTCATGGTTTGTGAGTTCGAGCCCCTCGTCGGGCTCTGTGTTGACAGCTCAGAGCCTGGAACCTGCTTCAGATTCTGTGTCCACCTCTCTCTCTGCCCGTACCCCGTTCATGCTCTGTTTCTCTCTCAAAAATAAACATTAAATTTTTTTAAATAAATAAACAAAAGAAAGTTAAGTCACCAATTCTGTCAGAATGAAAACATTTGTCAGGCATAGAGAGGAATCCACATTTTTTTTTTTTTTTTTTTCAGTTTAGACGGTCGTGGTGGGGAGGGGATTGGAATCTGTCACAGAAAATATTCTTCGTAAATGTTTTCCTAAAATCTAATATAATGCAAGCAGGGTGTTATCTTGCTTATTAGCAAGCCAGGAAAAGGTTGCTGCTTAACAATTCAATTCAAAATAATTAGCCTCCAAGAGGCTGTGATTTAGAAATCTTGCTCCATAACTCCCATTAACTTTAATTGAGTTTATAGCTCACGTAAGGAAAAAAGGAAAGAATGGTACTGGCTTTTAAAATTAAATTTAGGGTGAATTCAAGAATTATAGCCTTGTTGACCCTCTTCTTCTCCTGCAATCGTCCCCACAATTTGTTTATGACCATTCTCACATCATTAACTTTTATAATTTTATTTGTATTTATTTATTTATTTGCCACAGTCCGTTTATCCTTCCAGGGCTCCTCATTGGTAGACTTCTAAAATTATCTTTAAATGGCTAATTAGTTCCCAGCCGCCCAATTCCAGCCTAAGTCAGGCTTCGTCATTATCGTTACTTGGTTGTACCTTCCAGTTCTTTCTCCTCCCAGAGTCTCACCGTGGGTGCTCACACTTCCTGTTTCTTTTTTTTCTCAAATGAGACCCTTGCCGCATGTTAATATGTAATTTTGCGTATAATTATCTATTGCTTCATTCTAGCTTTTCCAAAAAAGACTCGCATTTTTTTTTCACATAACATATAGGCTGCATTATGTGCCACAGAAGAAAATCTAAATTGAAATCTGGACTTTAACTCGGGGGAATTATCAAGGAAAACAATCCTGGGAAGACAAGAGGCTAGGATCAGACGGAAGCTGAACAAATGAAGGGGGTTGAGGAGAGAGAGGGTAGACCGGCACTTTCCATAATACACACGCTCTTCACCCAAATCCTGTCTTCCTCTTGGGTTCTCTACGGATGAAATTAATAAACATGTCCCCTCGATGTTAAAACGTCCACTTCCTTAAAGCAGTAAGAAGCTTCTAGCACGTGGAAATGTACAGAAAACAAAACCTCTTCCATTGCCAGTTTATCCAGTTTTAACATTTTTCCCCCATTATTACTTGCATTCATCTTCTGTTACCATGTAACAAATCACCACAAACCGAGTGGCTAAAAACAACAGAAATGTGTTATCTCACAACTTCTATAGGTTGGAAGTCTGATGCCATGTGACTGGGCTCCCTGCTCAGGTATCTCAAGGCTGAACTCAAGGCGACGGCTAAGCTGGGTCTTCATTTAGAGAATCTAGGCAGACTAAAAATCTGTTGGCCATGCTTATTCCTGTTCTTGGAATGTTCCTCATGCTTCTGAGAGTGAGGCCCCCGTTCTTGCTGCCTGTCAGCCAGGGGCTGCTCTCAGCTCCAGGAGGCTTTTGCCTTCACTGCCATGTGGCTCCTCCTCTTTGAGCGACTGAAGGCACAGAGAACCTTCTTATGCCTCCTATCTCTGACTTTTTCCATCTCTGACCCCTAGACCCACATTTACAAAGGGCTCATGCAATTTACTCAGACCCACCCAGGTCATTTCCCTTTTCAAAGGCGAATCTGTGCCATTTAGGCTAATCTAATCATGGACGTGGCACTCTATCATCTTCATAGTCCTGGAGATTATGCAGAACAGGAGTAGGGAAGGGTCAGCGGTCTTGGAGAACATCTTAGAATTCTGCTTACCACTTGACGCTGGCCATTTCTCATTGGGTCCTAACCGTGAGAGTTTGCCAGATGGAATCTGAAACTGGCTCCTGTACACGGAGGGCAGGGAGATACTAAAGAAAGAGGCAGAGCACTCCAGATGGTGAGATGGCAGTGCACAAGCAAAAGAACTTACTTATGAGGCTTGTCTTGGGCATCGTGTGACAAGTAGATCTTCACACCCACCTATCAGAATATTAGACGTTTTTCTAGGAGCCTTCACTGGGGTCAGTCATGTATACCATCCAGATGGCCTCAACGGCACCTTGCTCTGTTGAAGTTACGTCCTTGGAAATGGCTTTCACTGTGGGAGTGGTGGGCAGAAAGTACATCCCAAGGACAGAGGAGGGAGAGAGGAGCCTCCAGTTTCTTGGGTCCAACCTGCAGGTCAGCCAGTGGCTGTACCCTCTTGACGACCTCCTTCAACACTTCTGAATCAATATACTACAAATCTACAATAGCATTCTACCAAAATGGTTAAAACAGAGAAGCTCTAGATGGATACATCATAAAAAAAATGTAAGTGGAAAAAAAAAAATGTAAGCGGAAAAAGAAACTTCAAGAGAGTATGGACAGAACAACAGAATTTGTGTAAATTTTATGAATTTTATAAAACTTGCGTGAACAATGAACGAACCAAGTTGAGGATGTTGGTAAAAGAAAAAGAGGTAGAAAGGCCTGGATGTGCGTGGTATTTAAGGGTTGCTGAATACAGTTTCCCTGTCAGACTTTCCAACACGGTGTCCAGATTTCCCAGTGGCTACTGAATCTGTGTGAGCACTGCTCTCACATCATTCTTTTCTACGACCACAACTTCTAGAAGGAAGATGCCACACTAGCTCAGAATTGGCAAGACACAGGAAGCCCAGTTATGCTGGACCCCAATTATCTTGCTCTTGGGTAGAGGGCTTTTCAGCAAAGCCTTCCATTGATATGCCTTTTATTTCATTTCATTTTTATTTAGCAGTCTAAATGGGTCGAGGTTGATGCTGTCTTTTTCAGATAGATCTCATCCATTTTCCTCCTGGATTTTTTATCACCTCCTTATTAGAAGCAGAAGATTCAGTCTCTTAAGAACTTCATCCCCTCATCATGACTCATTCAGAGGAGAGCTTGCTTCTCTCCGTACTTACTGTGTTTTATTCAGGAGATAGTTTTGAGCCCCTACCTCCGCCAAACTACCAACCATTCTTTTTTTTTTTTTCCTTATTCTGTTCTTTTTTTTATACTATTAGTTAATTGGAACTTTTACCCTTGTCCTAGACAATTGAAGAGCATTAGAACATTTTATTTTTATTTTTTAAGTGTATTTATTTTGAGAGAGAGAGAGAGAGAAAGAGAGACAGCCAGCAAGGGAAGGGCAGAGAGAGAGAGGGAGAGAGAGGATCCCAAACAGGCTCCACACTGGGAGCACAGGGCCCGAGGCAGGGTGCAAACTCACCAACTGTGAGATTATGACCTGAGGCCAAGTCAAGAGTCTGACACTTAATCCTCTGAAACACCCAGGTGCCCCAGAGCATTAGAACATTTAAATGTTAATTAGACCATTCTTCCTTATATAGAGTCAATTGTCACCTGTTCAAATTCTCTATATTTAAAACCCAGAAGATGTTACTATTATTGTTTACAAAGTCAATATTCATGTACACTTATTGCCATATTTAGCATTTTACTTGCTCTTCACTTCGTGGGTAATTTTGATCTTTGTATACGAAAAAGAAGAGAAAAAAAAGTTTTCATGTTTGCCCTCACGTTTCAATGGTAATTAGGCTGAAAATAGACCAAATTTCATTTTCCTTCAGAAATTAAAGACATTGTTTTATTGTCTTTTAGCATTCACTGTTGCATATTAGAGATCTAACGGTAATCTGATTTTTCTCTTTTCTTCTAAGGACGATTTTAGGATTTTCCCTTTTTATTTAGAGGTCTATGATGTGTCTAGATTTATCCACCATTCTTTAAGGGCTTGAGAATTCTACATTTTACATTTATTTGTGGAGCATAAGTGAAATCTAAGTAAATAAATATAGTATGCTAGACAGTATTAGTGCTGGGGAAAAATAGAAATAAGGAATACAATATGGATATTGGGTGGTGGAAAACTGTATCGTTCTTTACTATTGCACCATTTTTACTGAAAAGAAGATATTTGTTTTTCCCTCTACTCTTATTTTTGAATTTGAACCTAGTCTCCATGTCTCACACTAATTCCACAAACATTTATGGAGTTTTCACTGTACCATGTAATAAGGAATACAATAGTGAATAGATATGCAGCCCCCCCCCCACCTCAGAGCCTCAAATTTTGAAGGGAATGATGGCATTAAGCAGGCACTTCCAAGTGCCATACGTGGACATTCACAAAAAGATAGTTGCATGAAAGGGAGATGTGGATTCTGAAGGCATTCTTGCTGCTGTCCCTTGTTATCCTTTTTTCCTTGGCCATGAAAATGGCCTCGTCTTCAGCTTCAGCCTTCTTGTAACACATACGCCAAGCATCCTGGTGTCCGAGCTACATATGGTCTGAAATCCACTGAATTTTTGGTGTCCCCTTGTTGGTGGTCCCATAGTAGAGACTCAATAGACAGAGTGGAACATCGCATTGCTTACGGTTTCCTAAGACAATAACTCTAGCCTCCTCTTACCTAATTATCATTTCTGGACTGCCATATTTGGTCAGTTGAATTAAAATAATAACCATCTCACTGTCACTGGCATGCTCTTGCAGGGAAAGGAAAAGTAAAATTTAACAATGCTCACTAAATGCTGCTGGTAACTGAAACATAGAGCAATTCTGGGAGCCAGCCATGTGGCCAGGAAAATCTGAACTCTTTCGTATTTCCCTTACCTTGCTCAGATTAGTCATGAAGCCACCTAGTACCGCAGAAGCTTTGGATCATCATTTTGCATCTGAAGTATGGCACACGACTACACACTCATTCGCTATAACTTAAATTATTCACTATTACTCCTGGGTGCCTAGATGGGCAACTAGCATAGTGCAGGCACTTAATAAATTGATCCCATTAATTAATAAGTGAAATCACAGTTTTCAATGGTTTATGTGATTTCGTATTTTTAAAGGGAAGACAAGTATCATTAAATATTTTTCCACCAAATAAATAATAAAAACATTATGTTTTCTAAATAGGAGATAAGGCACTGTACATGTATTATATAAACAATATAGTATCTGTATGTATAATATAGGTCTTCACTAAATATTAGCTTTCTCTTTTTTTCCTAATTGGAAGTATTTAATGTGTCAAAAACATAAGTTCTCTCGCTTTACATTTTACTCCATTTTCGTTTAATTACAATGATTTCTTTTCCTCTATGGATTATAGTTTTCCTATTTTCTTTTATTTTTAAGTCCCTGATATGCTTTCCAAAGCAAAGTCATCAAACTATAATAACCCATTTGCAAATGGGGTAATTAACTTGGTTTATGATTTCAGAATGATTTCTGGTATTCATGTCAGTTTGCTTGTCTTATTCAAATTGAATTCGGTTTTTATTCACGAAATGGCTATACAGAGGATTAGATTTAAGTTCCAGTTCCTAGTAGTGGTAGAGGGAGCCAAAACAGCTATGATTAAAGAACAGAGTAAAATTAAAAATGCACACTTTTGTGATTGAAGAGTGTTGTGTGGTTATTGGTAACTTCCACTTAACAATTAGGGAATAAATCATTGTATTCAAGTACACTCAGCAGGAATATCTGATCTGAAACCGAGAATTTTTTACATTGTGCAAAAAATACCACGGTATTTATGGGAAATCTTGTTTTTCTGTGCATTCGTATAACTGATGAACCTCATAAGCAGTGGTAATAACTATCAAATTGGAAGAAACATACTTCTTGATTACAATGTGGTTCCTCTGTTACATTTATTTCAAGATATCAGTATCATTCATGTTCTTTTCTTTAGATGTTTAGCATTTCCATTTTAAGATCCTATTCAGCCACTAATACTCCATTATGAAGAGTCCTATTGGCTAAAATTGGTATTTATATAGGCAACAAGCTTAGCAGCATATTTTCTAAGTGATGATCAAATTTAGTCTGTTTGAATGATACCCTTCGATGGCTCCATTCTGCCTCCTTTTGCTAAGGATTCTTCCTATTATGCATGATTACATCAGCAAGCAAATGCAAACACATTTCCAAGTCTCTGAATGAGTGTACTTATTAATGAGATTGCTGCCATGTTCCTTCTCACAAACCTAGGCATTTTTATTGTTATGCACCTTAACTCGCTATCCTACGTGTCGCCTCTCAATGTGGCACACCTTTTACTTGTAAAGAAATCATTCGTTATCTGATATAAAAAGCAGTGACCCACTCTCAGTGCTATATTTCAATAACACCCAATCGATCGCTTAAAATAAACTCCTGCCTATTACCAGAATGTGATTGGAGAGAGGAAGACAAAAAGAAGAAAAGACAACAACAAAAGGGCTAACGAGGCGCCCTTATCCATTGTCCATAGCGTAACTACCCCTGGCATCCATCACAGCGTGGGGGAAGAGTGATTTGAGATACATCTCATTTGTGATTTTCTACAAGGTTGGAGGTGGTAAGAGGAAATCTGTGGGAGGGAAAACCCCAGAGAAATAACGAGAAAGTTTTCACTTTAAAAAAACAAAACAAAAAAAAAAAAAAAAACAGGAGTGAAATTCAGCTCTGCTGACTTAATAATCAGCTACTAATCATCTAGTCATGTTTTTAGCAGGTTGAAACTAAAGCATTGTAGGTCATTCACGTGGTAGATATTTTCTAACAACCAGTGTATCTAGGAATTGCATGAAACACCAGAGATAAAATTATGCATAACCATCACCACCATAATAATAATAATAATAATAAAAACAACTTGATATCACTTATTAGACCCTTCATAATTGTCTGCCACATCGTTTCCTTGCCTCTCAAAACCTCCAAAACACCTAGACTTAACTGCATCTTGCAAAAGAGGGAACCGAGTTTTAGCTGTATGATCCTAACTGTTCCTTACTTTGCTCATCTGTGAAAGGGGAGTAGTGATATTGTCGAATTCATAGTCCTGTGCCAGTGATTAAACAAATAATGAAAGTACTTAGAACGGTGCTCAGCATACAGCAGGCGCTATATTAGGGTTTAAGTGTTATGATGCTATCATATGAAGTGAACAGGTTAGGGTACCATGCTCAAAATATAAACATAATTTGTTTTCCACATTCAGAGCAGGAAACTTATGTTCAAAATTGTTCATGTTAGTAATCTCCAGATGGGGAGGTGAGGATAAACTACAAGTTATAGCCAATTTCTTCTTAATGTTTTCTATATTCTCCAAGTTTCATAAAATTAACATGAGCTTTTTGACTATTAAAGATGGACATTTTTAATAAAATAAACTGAAAATGACAGTAATTTACTTTTTCCCTTGAATCTGGAAATAAAGTTTAAAGTCCCTTTAAAAGAATATTTTGAGGCGGGGAGGCACCTGGGTGGCTCAGTTGCTTGAGCGTCCGACTTCGGCTCAGGTCATGATCTCACGGTTCGTGAGTTCGAGCCCCGCATCAGGCTCTGTGCTGACAGCTGGGAGCCTGGAGCCTGCTTCCGATTCTGTGTCTCCCTCTCTCTCTCTGCCCCTCCCCCACTTGCAGTCTGTCTCTGTCTCTCAAAAATAAATAAATGTTAAGAAAAAAATTTTACAAGAATGTTTTGGGGGCACCTGGGTGGCTCAGTCGGTGAAGCATCTGACTTCGGCTTAGGGCATGATCTCATAGTCTGTGAGTTCAAGCCCCGCTTCGGGCTCTGTGCTAACAGCTCAGAGCCTGGAGCCTGCTTCAGATTCTGTGTCTTCCTCTCTCTCTGCCCCTTCCCTGCTCACTCTCTGTCTCTCTCTCTCTCAAAAAAAAAAAAAAAAAAAATTCCTAAACATGAAGCAGTTTCATAACAAGTTTCTTCAAATCACCTACTCTCCCATTTGCCTGAGTTTATTTTTCTAACATAATATGTGAAATGGCATTTTCCACATTATCAGATATATTGTTGAATGAAATAGCATGCATCTCCAAAATAAAAGTTTTCCTTATGAAGTTAATTTGGAAAATAAATATATGTTCTTTATTACAACTCATTTCCCCTTAGGTAATGCAAAGATGAAGAAAGTTTTATTATTTCATGCCTACAAGATTAATATCTCGGCAATGACGGATGTTCCAAGAATGACTGTAATAAACCAAAATGAAAAAGGGGGGCCGATAGCATCTTTCGTTCACCTCTGAAGTGCATGCCAAGCCAAGATGAGTTCATATCCAAGGTATCTTCTCTACTGAACACAGTGGCACACTCAAGAGACAAAGTGAACCTAAATTCAATAAACACGTATTAACTCTCTGGCCAGATGTAAGAATCAGCTTTCTCAAACCATCTCACACTCCAAGGCGCTGTGTCAGACCCGGTGTGGAATTTGACGACCGAGATTCGTCTTCCACGAAACCAATAATCACTTTGGGGAATTGGGACTCAAACATGTAACAGACCCAGCAATGAAAAGCAGTAAGTATGTGGTCACTTTCTACGCAAAGGAAATGGCTTTAGAAATTCATAAAAGTAGCCTGGTAATCTATCCAATACTAGATCGATTCCATGGCATCAGGTGTAACTTTTGGGCCGTGCGTTATTCTTTTGTATGTGTTGTGCATATCTGGCTATTAGAGTCTCCCATACTCCTTCAAGAATTAGGATACCATTCTTATATGAAATATATGATGTGTGGCCAAAGTAATTGTGTTGAAAGCTAGTGAATGATCGCTTACTTGAATTACTTTCTCTTTTGTAATGCGACTCAACACTTAGTTTATAGATTAATTTTGGGGACACTGGTTCAATTCTCTCCACCCAAAAAGCAGGGCAGTATAAATTTTTCATATGCAATATTTTATTGGAGTTGGCAGTACATAATCTGGGCAGACAGTTTAGAACATTTTTATTTGGCAATGCTTTCCAAATTTATAATAATATAGCATAGTTTGATGAGGAATTTAGAATGCGGGGCTCACATCCACCCACAGTCATTCATTGAGTTCACACACCAGCTGTGTGGGATGGGTATTATCCTATAGCCTCCAGTTTACAAATGACGAAAAGGTGGTTCTGGGAGGGGACTGGGCTTCCTCATGCTCACAGACTGGGCCACAAACTCAACTGTTAGCAATGCAGTCATGATCATTGGGTAAGCAACTGAAAGTTCACATTTACTGGCATCATTAGGAATTTAATTTAACATGTTTTTTTAATGTTTTATTCATCTTTTAAGAGACGGTGAGAGACACAGAGCACGAGCAGGGGAGGGGCAGAGAGAGAGGGAGACACAGAATCTGAAGCAGCCTCCAGGCTCCGAGCTGTCGGCGCGCAACCCCACGTGGGGCTTGAACTCATGAACCACAAAAGCATGACCTGAGCTGAAGTCGGATGCTTAACCGACGGAGCCACCCAGGCTCCCTAAGGAATTTAACTTCTTAAAGAAAAAAAATATATGTATGTCTCCAATTGCCCTAAATGTGTTTCGAAGCACAGGCTGTAATGGCAAAACTACTATGTGCTGACACACCATTGGTTTACAACTTTCCAGGTTTTTCCTCAACCTGACCCTGTGTCGACTCCTAAGCAAGAAATTCTGTAAATACAATGTCAGACCTTGGATTCTACAAATATGATTATTTGGAAAGCACTAGAAAACTTCAGGAGCTAAGGAAATCCCTCAGTCAAGATGGTATACTTCATCTACCCTTTAATGAGAGAAATTTTTGGCAAATAATGCTATAACACTGAGGCTCAGCTGTTGATAATCTTAAAATAAGTCACATATCACAAAGGTTCTTCCATCATTATAAATAGTAAACATCTGAGTATTGACCCTGATTATGACCAATACGTCGGTGCCTTATTCACAGTGCTCTTAGAGTCTCGATGATGTGTTTTGTTTTTCTTTAATGTTTATTTATTTTTGAGAGAGAGAGAGAGAGAGACAGAGTGTGAGCAGGGAGGGGCAGAATGAGAGGGAAACACAGAATCTGAAGCAGGCTTCAGGCTCTGAGCTGTCTGCACAGAGCCCGACACAGGGCTCAAACTCATGAACTGTGAGATCATGACCTGAGCTGAGGTTGGATGCTTCACCGACTGAGCCTCCCCACCCCAGCTGCCCCCTATGATGTGTTTTAATGTGCCCTTACATGCTTCAGCATCAGCAGAATTACTGCTATCACCCTAGAGTCCATTACATGCGCCATATTGTTTCGATGTTGGGGCCTTGACATAAGCTACACCCCTCCCCGCACATTCTTTCCCCTATTGTGATTAATAAACTCCTTCCCCTTAAAACTCCAGTTCAGACATGTCTTCCTCGGAGCAAACCCTCACCATTGTTGCCTGGACTACTGCTGCCCGTCTATGCAGCCCTCTACTTTCTTCGTTATTCACACTACATCCACCCATTCAGGATTTACCTACGTGTTTTCTCCATGCCAGTTCCTGCCCTAAACACAGATGATACAATAGAGAACAAAGCAGAGAATGTGGTCGTCCTCATAAAACTCAATCGTGTAGTGGAAGAAGATATCAAATATATAAGAAAAAATAATAAATCAGTTCCTTAAAATTGTGACAATCATTAAAGGGAAATGAAGGGTGATGATGTGATCTGTGGCAGAAAACAGTGGATGAGGGATTATCTGAATGGTGTTATTAGGAAAAACTATTCAAGAATCAGTTTGAACTATGAGATGTGAAGGATGAGATCCAAGCAGACATTTGAAAACCTGGGCCAGGAGCAGTCCATTCAGAGTGGCCAACAGGCACAAGAGCCTCAGATACGAATGAACTTGGCACTGGCTGAGGACGCAGAGAGCCCTAGGTTTTCAGGTATAGGGTCAGACCTCTCTCTGGGACACTGAGCAGGGCACTGAGTTCCCTAAGCCTCATCTCCTCATCTGTGAAATAAGAGTAATTCATTCTTAATCCACAAATTGGTTAAGGGGATTAAAGGAGATAATCCAAGTAAGGAACATAGCTCTTTTTGCAACAGATTGCAAACATTCTGTGAATACTGGTTATTGGTAAAATTTAACACAGAAAGTGCTCCATGAATATTAGCTATTACATTAACCAACAAAGTACCTGTCTTGTTTATTTGTGATATACCGGTCAACTGTATGGGCAGAGGCTTCATGACATTCTCACCCTGGTATCAGACAGAGCTGCTCTGAATCTCAGCTCAACCAGTCCTGCTGTGGACCCACTCCTTAACTTTGTAAGCACTAATGTCCTCATAGCTAAGTGGGATTATTAACGGCACCCACCTCACATGGTGACTATGAATATCAAAAGAGAGAAAGTCAGAAAAGAACTTCATATAGACCTTGTACCTAAGAAGCAATCACAGGGGCACCTAGGTGGCTCAGTAAGTTAAGGGTCTGACTTTGGCTCGGGTCATGATCTCATGGTTCGTGGGTTCGAGCCCCGCATTGGGCCATATGCTGACGGCTCAGAGTCTGGAGCCTGCTTAGGATTCTGTCTCTCCCGATCTCTCTGTTCCGCCCTTGTGCACACTCTGTCTCTCTCAAAACTAAATAAACATTAAAAAAAAAAATTTTTTTAAAGAAGCAATTGCAAAATGATTATTATTAAAATGATACCTCCATTTACTCAATTTCTGCTAAGGATCAGACCCTATGCCAAGTCTTTTTGTACATGATTTCCTTTAAGTCCTAAAGCAACTTGATGCATTAAAGACTGTCATTATTCTCATTTCATAGTTGAGAAAGCAAAACTCTTTAGTGACTTGTCCAAAGCCACAGTTACTAAGTAGAGGATGGAGCCTGAGGTCAAGCTCCCAAGGTCTAGCACACCAGAACCTAGCTTCTTACACACCCAACCAACCGTACATAAAGCATTTAATAGACTACAGTAAAATAGGCTGTCTGCCCCTGAGCACATTCATGAGAGATCTGTTCTAGACACCCAAGGCCTCATGCTCAGGGAAGGGTCAGTAATCCAGAGAAAGGACTTCTGAGTGAGAGGTTAGAACTTGCATCTGATGCTCTAGGGCTCTGCAGAGATTGAAAATGAGGCAGAGAACGGCTCTGAGCAACACAACCAACAAACTAGACATCAAGGGAGAAAAAGGCAAGGACTCGGTGTCTCCAAAACAAAGAAACCTGAGTTCAAAGAAAGAAAAGCTGCAAGGTCACTTATGTGAATCCCATGTCACTTCTCCAAACACGTTAATTAGATGATCTCTCCCCTCAAGGAAACTCTCTCCGAACTTACATACCATGGAATAGGTCATTTTTATAAAAATCAAAATAATATGTAGGGCATCTATACGTAAAACATCAACAAGAGAAGTTTTGGAGGATTACAGTATTTTGATTACAGATTTAAAGGTTGTTATTTATATATTTATACATATATAAATATATAATATTTAATAATATAAAAAATATATATATATTTATATATCTTCAGGCTAAAGGAATAGGAGACAGAAACATGCTTGCAATTTTGAGTTTCTTAATAAATGCTAATCAAGTCTTATTTGTTAGATATTAAATGGAGATAAGCTTATTATCACAGACATCAAAAATATAAATCGTACAAATCCCTCTTTGCTGTTTTCCTTGAGCCTTATATTCCATTCTGAATTGTATATTGACAATCGGAAGACCAGCTCCTATTTATTCACAAACTGGCATTTTCTTTCATCAAATTTCAAACTCGTGTCACCATCGCACTGTGTAAGAAGCCCTGAGAATACTCCCTTTGTTAATTTCTAAAGGCAAGACTAAGTTTCCCCGTACTATCTGGCACCAGCTGAGTCACCTCCAAGTACCTTCACGCAGTTGATTCCAGAGCCTTCTATTCATAAAAGCCACCAAAGACATCAAGCAGCTATACCCTGGGAGGTTGCCATGGCAACGTGTGAGCATGACCCCACAGATGCAGATGCAAGTTTGGTCACATCCGCACAGTCAACCAAAAGGCATCACATAGCACCCAGCTGCCCGAGTATAGAGCCAACGTGTAAGCTTGGAAGAAACATCAGAGGTGAGCAAAACACATACCTCACCAACTGTGGGTTTCGGTAGCCTGGGATTATCGTGAATCTCCTTTTTAGTTTGCCTCAGTATCCGATTATTTCAATGGCCACATATTGGCAATTTCCATATATAATTAATATATCCCCTTATACATAAGATATGTCCTATCTTTCTTTCTCCACTCCCACCACCTTGAACCAAACCATTGTGATCTTTCACCCAGATACGATAGTCTCTGGTCATTTACCTTCTATATCCTACAATACTCTATGCTCCTCACACAGCTCCAAGGATGAGCTTTTTCATCCAGATGTTGATTTCAAAGCCCCACTCTCTACTAAAGGAATCAAGCTTGGGCAAGGAAAACAAGGTGAACCTGGGGCATTTGTGCCAAAAATGAAGCAAGTGCTCAAAATCTGATGGGGACATGTTGAAAGGCCAAGGAGCCAGTTTGTTTGAAAGAGCTCTCACTGGCCAATTATGGGACAATTTGAGTTTCAAAATGAATAACAGCACAAATTGTAAACCATTGATAAAACCAGAATCTGTGAGTTCACACTGAGAATAAATGAGCAAAGACATGAGTAAACATTTCTTAAAAGGACAAAACAAGAAGAATGGATACTAATGTAAAAGGTATAAAAGAACTATGAAAACCAACCGTCATCATAAGAATTGATTCAGGTAACAATTGTCATTAATGATAAATGTTACTAAGTATAATAGAAAACAGAATATTTACAGATTCTTGAAAGCATTTCCCAGGAAAGAGAAAAATAACTTTCCAGTGGAGAAATCTAGCAGGTATCACCTTAACCAAACAGTCAAAGCTAGCATCACCAATTAATAAGGCAAAGTGTGATCATAGATCTGCTGATGTGCTGTAATGAGAAGGTCATAATTTCTATATTACTCCTGTGAAAGAACATCACTTCCGTGGGATTCCTGCCAAGAGTGCATTACCTGAATCTAACCAGGCCAGAGTATCAGACAATTGAAGGGACTGTCAACTGCCGGTACTTTTCAAGACATCAATGTCCTGAGGACAAAGACCAAGACATCCGTTCCAGACCAAGAGAGACTAAGGATACATGGCAACTAAATGCAGCATGTGACCCTGGAAGCAACCCTGAATCCAAAAGTACAACTGATTGCTGTAAAGAGCATTAGAGAGACAGATGGAGAAATCTAAATGTGCTCTGTGCATTAGGTATTAGTAGTGTGTTAACGTTACGTTTACTGAATTTGGTGATTGCATTTGATTGTCTAAGAGACAGTTTTTCTTTGGAGATACTGAACTACCTAGTGCTAAAACGTTACATAGTTTATGACTTAACATCCAGATGATTCAGTTGTTACGGCAATAATAAAATTTATACAAAGAAAGAAAGAGAGAACAAATATGGAAAATCGCAAATCTAGGTCAAGAGTATAGAGAAATTCATTGTGCCATTCTTGCAAATTTTTTGCCTGACTTTCTTTCGAAATAAAAAGTCAAATATTTGAAAACCAGTCTTGTTAAAACGTGAATATTTCTGGTTGCTTCTCTTCAACTCCTTCAATGGCTTTCCATTTCTATTTAAAGCAAATTAATTTCCTACAAGGTTCTGACTACCACTCCAGCCTCATCCGACAGAAAATCTTGGGATCACACTGGGTTTCTTTGATTTTCAAGAAAATGTTAAGGTCTTCCGTCCCTCACAGATGCTCTTTTCTATATTAGCAGAACCATATCCAGTTTTGACCAACAGAGTCCCTTTCCTATTTCCTTGGTACTTAGTGCTTCACCTATCTCCTTAGCACCACAGCGCTTCCAAAATTGACAATGAGTCTACTCAATCCTCTCTTTACTGGTGTATCATCAAGCCCATTGGAAATCGTCTTTATGCTCAGAAAGATCAGGAACCATGACCACGTTGTTCTCTTCCTTATTCCTACCCTAGCGCCTTCCACAGAGCAGGACCATCTGAAAGAGAGGGCTCATTTAGATATCTGGTTGCCAACTGTTGGCACAGGAGTGGGTAAGGTGAGTATGTACGGACTCCCAGTCATTCCTTTCTATTCCATCTGTAAGAGCTCCGTAATTGCAACAGGGTTTCTCTTTCCAGCCATTCCTCTCTGGACCCTTAGGCTAATGGTCCCCAGAAGGTTATTCAGAGAGTTTCCTACTCTGCCTTCTAGGTCATCTTGAGAAATACAGTTCTAATGAGGTCAACCTTTAATGCTTGAATTCTCTACATGACAAAGTGATTTTGCAGCCTCTGACATTTGAAACTAACCCATCCTGGGATGGTTGATTCCATCCTTGAACAGCTTTAAGCGTTAGAAAGTTCTTTTCTCTTGGTTCCCTTCCATTTGTCCTTACACTAACCACATTGCTTGGCCCACTCAGAATGAGTGAATCCTTCTTTTATGTGATAACATTTCCCATATTTGTGGGTTGTTCTTCTTTGTGAGGGTTCTTTTCTCTGAGCTTTTCCCCTTCAATGTTTTCTCCTTTAGTCTAATGAAAAGCATATCTCTTTTCTTTTGGGGTAAATTAAGTGCATGTTGCTTCTATATTGGAATATTTTCTCAGATGTTTAAATGGGAAAAAATATTTTTTTCTCTGTGGCCCTGCTTTAAATTAAAGTAAATATGAAAAGAATGTGATATTTGATCCTTCTCTTTTAAGTTAGTCAAATAAATATGCTTTCTACCAAAAAAGCTAAGACTATATTCCCTCTCTGAGCTATTTTATGAAGGTTTACTTCAGCTACATTCTCTCTCAAGTTAAATTTTCTCTTACTGTGGAGAAAGTAAATAATTGTCCACATCTACAAGAAAGACACTAATATTTTGACAACTTCCTTTACATCAGCATTGCATTAAAATGTCATTTCCTCCTTCCTATCATACCTATCATGTAGGTATGAGTGTTCCCTTTTTCAGATTAATAAATATAGGGATTAAATAATTTTTTTCCTGGGCACACAGCTGATAAGTACCAGAGCTGTGGCTTTTACCTTCATTTTATAACAAGTTGATTTGAATGAAGTAAAAAGAGGAATTTGTAAAAGTACATTGTAAATAAATTAGCCAGATGCCAGTACTAAAAATTGCAAAATAGGATGGATAAGTTACAAACAAATAAAACAGATTACTAAGTGTAATATAGAAAAGAAGATCTAGAAATGATGTTTGATCACAAGTGAAATTTAGGCACATACTTTTCTAGTGATTGAGGGAGAATCGATGGTGGGTAGGATATGAGGAATGGAGGTAATATAATATTTTAGGTGGTAATAAAACATTAAAATGAAAGACAGCATCTAATTCTTTTGGCAAGTCAGATTCTTATTACAATAGTGTGTCTAATATTGGTCACCAGCCTCCAAAAGATTCTAGAACAACTGGAGAGAGTCCAAGGAATATAAACAAAAGTAGTGAAATTGACCAAAAAAAAATCTGGTATAATAAGGCACTAAAATTACTTGCTAAATGAATACACAAATTAATGAATAAAATTGGCTATTTAACTGGAACGAAAAATACTAAAGAGTGACCTGATTACAATCTTCAAGAATCGAATGGAGTTGTTCTTTGCATCTGTGGGTATTTTAAGAGATCCTAATAAAGGAACTTGTCATTAGATTAAGAATAAATTCTTTATCATCAGAGGAATGCAGTAGTGAAATAGATCTTCATATAAGTGGGGGTATTCATAAAGGTTAAGAAAAGAATAGAGAATCAATTCTTATAAACGATTTGGGCTTTTGGAGTCAGAATGCATAGGTTTAGACTACAAGTCCTATTGTGACCCTCTCCACCTCTATAATTCTTTAATTCCTGGTACAACAGCTCAGCCTGACTTAGAATCACAAGGCTGGAAAGAATCTTAAAGGAGCATCTATCTACCCAGCAAGTTCTCAGTTCTTTTCATCTTAATGATTTTGTATGGATCTGTTTATTTTTTCTCTCCTGTTCTCTCTTTCTCTTTTTTAGAAGCGGACCAACATTATTATTATTATTATTATTATTATTATTGCTTAGTTACTAAAGCTAAAAAGGACTAAAATGAGAAGAAAGTAAAAAATGCCACAGAGTGTGAAAAAAAGTGTCCAAGCTTAGTCTAAAAGGGAGAAGGAACATAAACCCAAGAAGAGAGAAAGACGAGCATAGTATAAATTGTTCTCCCTTCTTTCCCTCTCATCACTTTTTGGAGCATATCTACCTGTCCTTGAAACCACCTCATTCAATGATATGGTAATTTAATACACTCAGAGTCTTTAAAATACATCCCTCTGTCACTAAATATTTCTACAGAATTCCCATGGAATATATTCCTAATTTCAAGAATTACTGCCAGCAACAGAAATCACTGATGTTAATATTAATATCGATATCAATTATATTAATATCAGTGATATTAACAAATAGTTTCTGTGTTAGTCAAGGGCTTCCGAAAAGCAGAGGTCAAGATTGAATGCCGCGTGTGAGAAAATTTTAGGGACGACACCTCCTCAAGAAAATGGGAAGAAAATGAGGAGAGGTTGGGAAGGCCATCCGATGACAATGCATTTTGGATCCCAAATGAAGAAGAAAAGCGAGAAAGGCAGCTGGCATGGAAGCCCTTGGAACTGCAGTGCAGTTTTAAGGAAACTTCACCAAGGCTGTTGAGGAGTCCTTGAGCCAATGTCACCTGCAAGAGGGAACAATCTCCCCCCCGGTCCCCGCCATCTCCCAGGAGTGGTCCTGCCTTGGCACCCCCTGCCACGTTCAGTCACTGGCACTAACACAGCAAGGGACTTCAGAGCCACCCGCCGTGGACCCAGATCTTTTTTCACTTCCTGAGGCTGAGGTCTGAGAGGCACAATCCCACGTCCCCCAAGAACACAATGTCTTGTGCCCTGACTCCATGCCACTCACTGTGTGAAGTACTCTGCAAGCTCGTTGGATCTTCACGTGACTTGTTCAGAATCAACAGGGACTAAATAAATGGCAAAGAACGGATGCCAATCCACTTCTGGCTCACCAGCCTATTCGCTTAAACCCCGCTCTCTACCTCCCCCTGGACTATTCTACCTCTCTTTAGGCCATACCGCCCTGATTACACTTTTAAAACATCCAAAGTGAATAAGCTAAACTATAATTTAGAGCTATTTCTGTTTGCTTGTCATTGTGATGCAGAGGGAGAGAACAGTTCAGTCTAACCCTCCCAATGCTTCAAAAGTATACTTCGGCCATCTGTTCTCTCTGATGAACACCACAAATTCGCTTAATTGGTTTGCACAGAATTTGTGACCTTATGCCTGGATTACCTGTAGTTGTGGATTCAGCACCCCTTTTTTTCCTTGTCTTTTTTTTTTTTTTTACTTTACGAAAAGACACAGTCTCTTATTGCCACCCACCTCTACATTCCCAGATCATTACACTCTCCCATCATCCCTTCTGTCACCACCAGTTTCTGCTGCCCAGCCAGGCCTCCAGCAAAGGGAGACACCAGTCGGGCCCAGTCTTGTATCTGGGCACAGAGTCTGAGGCCCCTCCTTCCTTAGCAACAGACCCAGAAGTCTGATTATGGGCCCCGAGGCCTGGGTGCAGGCTCCTCCAAGGTTAACACAGCCCAGAGAGGAGGAGAGAAAAGAGTTCAGGCTGCTAGGGTGTGTGTGGCAGGGTTTCTTCCCTCTTATCTGTATTAACATGTGACTCTGCTTCCGTTTTTCCTCTACAGTGAACTCGGTGTGTTCCCGGAAAAGTTCCAGGAGAGGAGCTGCTCAGTGGAAGGGAGAGTGGCCAGAGCAGAAGGCACTGCAACCACAGCAGAAAAGCCCAGCAGAACGCCCATGCTCTCCCTTCTTCATTCTCTAGCTTCTTTTTCTTTCTTTTTCTACCAGGGAACTCCTCAGGGGCCAAAGTCTATGACCTTAGAGACGCAGCCCTGTGAGCAGAGCTTTTGGAACATTTAGAAAGTCCCATTTTCTGTGTCATCCCCATTACGCTGTAAGCAAGCGTGAATTTCAGAGCCATTGGAATGAGGGGATCATCCTTAGAGAAACTGAGAGCTCTTTATTCATTTTGTAATACATCCAACTGGAATGAACAACATGAGTGATATGGGTTGCTCATCTCAGAAGGTAGGTATGAATTTTAAGGTGTATTTCTTTTTTTTAAATTTTTGAAAAATATTTATTTATTTTTGAGAGCCAAAGAGTCAGAGTGTGAGTGGGGGAGGGGCAGAGAGAGAAGGAGACACAGAATTCGAAGCAGGCTCCAGGCTCCGAGCTGTCAGCACAGAGCCCGATGCGGGGCTCGAACCCACAAACCATGAGATCATGACCTGAGCCGAAATTGGACGCTTAACCGACCAAGCCACTCAGGTGACCCTCTTTTTTTTAAAACCTGTATTTTCAACATGTAGGGAATTTGGGAGTGGGCGGGAAGGGGATGTTTCAATAATAGACTAATTGCCACGTCAGATCCCCTTGACTGAGCAACTGTGTTAACATTTTTATGCTTTGTCCTTTGAAATATGCTTTTTGCTGAATCAGGCTTTTGGACATCCTCAGGTTTTGCTGTGAAAATTTCAGGAATAGACACCTGTTGTTCCTCTCCCTTCCTTTCTGAGGCCTTTCGACCATCTATTTCATCCAATAGTTCCCAGGTGAACATCAGAATATCCTAGAGAGCATCTTGAAAACGTAGAGACTTGATCTCACTCCCAAAGGTTCTGATCCAGAAGAGTTGGAGTGGGGTCCTGGAATCTGTATTTTTAACTAAGAACTGAGCGATTCTCCTCTAGCTGGTCCTCGGGTGAGCATTTGAGAACGGCCTCCAAGAAGAACATGCAAGCATCATGCGGTCAGAAGTCACCCATCTGAAACTAATAGTGTTACCCCATCTAGATGTCAGAATCCACCCTCCTAGACACAGTGCTTGGCTCGGGGACAGGCATGTGACCTAAGCGGGGCTGATCAGTCTTTCCTGACAGTTTCACCAGACCTATTGAGAAAGAGGCACTCTCAACAAACATCTTTGCGTTATGCGGAAATAAAGCTCTCCTTAGAATACAGCCAACATAGAAGGAAGCTAGACTCCCAGAAGGCAAAAGATAGACTCCCAATGACATCGGCTGGACTCCTGGATCCCATTCGGACTTCTCGGTTACTCGAGCCCAGAGATTCCCTGGCGGGTTTGAGCTAGATTGAATTATATTTATGCTCTTCCATACTGAGAGATGTTCATCCAAGGGGCAGACACAGAGGCAGCCGAGTCATCATACAAAGACCTAAGCCACTCTTGGGAAAATAAAGAAAGCGAAACATTTTGCAAAAAGCAAGCCAACATTAAGAATTTTACAGAACATAATAGAAGCAGAACCTCTGAAAACAAATTAAGCTTGAGCTTGTTCATAGGCACAGACTAAGACTTATATACACAGAGCTGTAAGTACCCTGAGAGCAGAAAACATCTCAGCCACGGGACAGGAACACATGGAGCACACATGGGATGAGCAGATCTAGAAATTAATTCCAGAACAGAACAAAGACACTTTTCTTGACCATACCTAAGAATTCTCTGTGGCATCTTGAAGGAGAAAGAGATATTGATTTTTGTAAGAACTGCAGTATGCAAAATGGTTTGTTAAAAATGTTAATGTTCTAAATGTTCTCTCTGGTAAATTGCAGGGAGTTTCATTTTGCCGGGGGGGGGGGGGGGGAGGGCGGGCTCATCCATTATCAACAAATCCACTTTAACTTCATAAAGTTTCCATTTAAAATGCCCCTCTGGATATTCTAGCGTATGGCAACCTAGCGGATCTTGGCTTTGAAAATCAGTAGCACTTTTCAATATCTATTATATTTGAAATGCTGACTTGTTGTTTCAGATTTATTTCTGGATGTCTTGAGCCCAAACAGCCTTTCCCTCCTGAGTAGATACTTTCCTCTTGCTGTCCTTAAGAGTATTTTACTTTTGCCTTTTTCCAATATTATTTCAACTTCTCATCTTATTTTTAGTGATTTCAGTTGCTTCCATCACTTGCATGCCGTCTTGATCCTGTTTGGGAGTTTTATGACTATTACTTCTGTTCATTCCCTCCGAAATTTTCATCTGGAAACAGAAGATCTAAGCACCACATTTGCAAGCAAAGACTCCTACTAATTAAATTCTTTTCCCAAATATACCTCTGATTCTCTTCTGGAGTGTGATTTCATCAACTGTCTAATAATCAGTTACTTAAGTGTTTTCATTCTTTATTTTTAAAAATTATTTTTAGTAAGATACAATCGACACACACTAAATCCATCTTTTTAAAGGACAACTTTGTGAGTTTGAGCACACAAATCAAGGCACATATACAACACCACAATCAAGATATAGAACCATTCAATCAACCTCAAAAATTGCCCTGTGGAACTTTGTTAGCCCTTCTCCTGCCATCAGCTCTCAGTAACTGCTTCTATTTCTTTCTCTGTGTGGTTTTGGATTTTCCAGACTATTATACAAATGGAATCATATGATATGTAACCTTTGTTTCTAACTCTTTTACTCAGTATAATGAGACTCATCTATGTGGACAGTTCATGATCAGTCAGGAAAACAGAAAATTAGACCCATTGCGTAAAGATTAATTTTGGTAAATTTATTTCATTTCGTATACAATCCTCATGATTATTAAAAGCTTACTGCTCCCATATATCATTCCATTTCATCCTTACCACAATCCAATAATGACAGTATTATTATACCCATTGTATTGATGATAAAACTGAGGATCAGAGAGTTCAAGGAATCTGTCTGGTTATCATAGTTAGTAAATGAATACAGATCTAGGACTGGCCAAATTCAAAACCTATGTACTTTTTTTATTACACTACTGGTTCAATCTTACTGCAGTTTAGAATATGATCCAAAATAACTTTCTTAGTCTTGCTATGTGTGTGGACTCACTTGTACACTAAACAGTGCAGTAATCGTATAGAACCTGTTTTTTCTACCATAATTGTAAACACTGGCAGGTTACAAAAATATTTTTATTCTGTTGTACACCATTTTCTGTATATCAAATGGCCTGATTTCTTATGTTTCAGTTTAAAAACATTCTTGTCGTTATTGATAGATTTGCCGTTTACAATATAAATCATAAATTGGCCAGCCCTCTTTTACATATGTGTTTTGTACCTATTTTAATTATATCAGCATCAGCATGAGAATAACACACAGATATTGCATGCATATATCAAAATGGTCTATTGTCTCAGCATTTCAATAACACAATATATTGCTTTGAATTGTGAAGTACCACGTTTAAGTCATATAAAGAAAACTTGTAGGTACGTGTTCAATCCAGAAATTCTTTTATAAATGGTGTATAAAATAAATATGGATCATAAGTTTCAACATGACCTTAAAGAAATATAAAGAAATAGCCTTGAATTTGGAAGAAACAAAGCAGAAAACCTTTGTACTTTCACAGCAAAGGGCCTTAGGAATTCACACAGATTTTCCTTCATATTCTCTACCCTATCTTATAATATGGAAATAGCTTTAAACAAACTATATCTGCAATCTCCATTGATAATATAGCTTGAACTTTGAAGTTAGGCACCATGGGTTTAAATCGTAGCTCTGTCTTCATTTTGCATCTTTATTTGTTTATAATGTACTTTATCTTTTTATATCCTACCCCCTGCCTCAACTTCTTTTCTTTTTCCTCATTTTTATTGCTGAACAAGTAATAAACTCTAATTTTGTGGTTCACCATTTGGGGACAAAATGAAGAATAAAAAAATACACACATATACGCATATGTTGTCTGAACTTTCCTCTTCCTCATAAGCTTTTGGGTATGTGATCTAAGGTGAAGAGTTAAAAGCAAATTGTATCAAGTTCCAGTCCACTGGTACACCCTACGCCTCTGGTTCCCGGGACCTCATGGTCTTCTCCAACAGCTCCGTGGATTCTCCAAGGCAGCATTACCCAATTCACGGATGAATATACTCTGTGCAATCCCCTGATCCATCATTTAGTCCACATGACCTGTGTGCTCTGCTATTGTCCCTTCTACCCCATGGTTCTCTGCTACTCCAGAGTTTCGCTGTTATCTTCATGCCGTCTGACAGCTTTGAAGTCTTCTGCAAAGTAGGAAGTTGGATCTCATCTTCTGTGAATGTGATCTATGGGGATCTCAACGTTGAGTTAGTTGGTCCCATCGTTGTTATGACATTAATTTCCCCCATATATATTCAGGTCATTATGAATAAGGTAATGGGATGGTTTGAGATATCATCAGTCTCCCTACGACCACAGCCACAATTTCCTTCCAACTGGAAGAACTTGTTGCTGAGCCTCATCGGCCCTGAGCTGGTACTCTACTGACTTAAAGCAAACTTTCAAGTAGGGAAACCTGCCATTCTGCATGTTAATATAGTTTTTGTATGCGCATCCCACCATCACTACCATAACCACTCAATTTAGCAGGCATATCTGCATATGTCTGAATTCTGATTAAGGACACACATTTAGAGTTTTTATTCGGTTTTGTATCTTTCTTCCAGTGACGTCTCCACCCACTTGAATTAACAGATACAAACAAGTGTTTGTTGAATGTCTCGGGTAGAGGATTACTTTTGCTCACAAAGTAGATGTAGACGTATTTAAATCCCAGCCCCATCCCAGTTTAGATCTCTTCTACAAAAACATGGGCTGAGAATTGACAATGTACATAAAATGATGGGCAATAGAGCTAACATTTAATGGGAATCCAATACATCCAATTTTCCTTTCTTTGTTTCTAGGAGGAAAAGGTGCTTCAACTTATAAGGCACCTTTTCTGATTTTTACAGTTCCTTCAGTGATCCCTTATCATGATACTCAAAAATACTCAAAAGGGTTGTTTACTGAGTGAACAACAAAAATGCTTGAGTAAGAGAGATAAATAGTATTTAAGAAAAGGACAAATAGAATTATACATACCTGAAAATCTCACCATTTAACTGCTGTGTGCCTTGTTTCCTAAGATGTGCAATGAAAACATCGAGATACATGGTACATTTCTAAGATTTCTTATTTCTCGCAAACTATTGGGTCAATTAGGTGTATATAGGTAAAAATTCAAAGGCAAAGTTGAAGCAATGACTTCCAAAGCCTGATCAAAACTTAAAAAAAATTAAAAATACATTTTTCAAATAAGGGCTGATTATCATTAAAAAGATGGAATTGTCAATTTCGTAAAACCTCCACACAAATTCTGATGTCTTCAAGATGGTGACATAGATTGCTCCTGCCTTTGCTCCCTTTCACAAGAAGAAAAACTAACAACAAGTCTTATTCAAGAACAAGACTGAAAAACCTCCAGAACATAAGGGTGAGGTTGACTCACCCCCTGCACCACATAGAACAAGACAGACTGCATTAAAAGGGTAAGATAAGTGGTTACACATTGACCACATGCCTCCTCCTTCAGGCCAGCCCAGCACCATGAGAGGCATCAGGAAGAGGTCTCCCCTGAGCCTCTGGTGTCTCCAGTGGGAGAGAAGAGCCCAGGGGAGACCATTAGCACCAACCCTAGAACTGCGACTCACTTTACAGGAGTCTCTCCTCTGATCTGATCTTGCACCACAGCAAATCTAAGGGACTCAACCATTGAGAATCTGATTGTAATGGAAAAGGGGGTAGGGGCTTGCAACAAGGAGCACATGAATCTAGGTAAACCTAGTTTACACCCCCAGAGCCCAAGTACTAATTCCAACCAGCAATTATGCTAATCTGCACAATCAAGTTGTGGGTGCAGTCTGACCAGAAAACGTGGTGGAGTGTAGATTCACTGGATTTGGATTTTCAGAGGAGTTTTGCCAGCCTCAGAACCCAAAAGGAGCTCCCTGCCCAGGTCAGGAGCTGAATCACAGTTCTACTTACTATGGAATGATCACCCATCTGATCAGAAGGGCTGGCCCAGCAGCACTCCAGCCAAGAGTCAGGCAGTCATAGCCCATGCCCTCAGAGCAAAGCCAGTACCAGATGTGGACTATTTCTGTGCTATGCACATGCACGGAGATGAATTCATAGCTAAGGCTGAGGGTAATCCTTGACCGTTCCCAAAATGATACCTTGTTTGGGAAATTAAGAGTAGCTGGAGCATCTCCTCTCTCTCCAGTCCAGGCAAAGGAGCTGAGATATAGCCCCTATCTGCTGTAGAGTGTCTTCTGTCCCCATCTGACCAGAGGGCTGGAGACAAACCCTAAAAGCTATTCAGCCAAGCAGCACCCAAATGAGCCAACACAGATGATAGTTTGCAGAGCAAAGCTAGTATTCCTGTTCAATCAGGGAACTTGGGGTATAGTTAGAGTTGTGTTAAAACAACAAACAAAGAGCTCATTCAACTGTCCTATTCAAACAGAGAGCACAGCCTATAGATTCCCATGTCTGAAGAGCAACCTGGGGGCCCCAAATGACCAGGGAATTCAGTGTATACTCTAGCCTGATTCAGGTCCCCAGACAATAGGCTGTATAGACCTTGGGTCCTGTCCTGCTGCCTGCCAGGGCAAGGAAGCTAATTCATAGACTCATGTACTGTTGAGTAGAGTAGCTAATCCTGACCATACAGTCCCAACCATTCTCCTGACCCCAGAATCCAGGCCACCACAGAGCCCATCCTACAACCTTACTTGGGTAGGAAAGCAAGCCAACAGTTCCATCCAACTCTTCTCAGACAGTGGCACACCACCCATCCTCATGCTCAGGACTCAAACAATTGCTTTGCTCCAACAGACCATAATAGCAGGCCCCGCTTTGCCCAAGGACATTACCAATCAACCCAAACCGAAGTGACTGATGAAAAACTGTTTCTGCCAAAGCAAATCTGTAAAGTCTGAAAAAGGAACCCAATTATTCAAATGCACAGATACCAATGTAAAAAAAATCAAGGATCACAAAAAATTGGGTGACTATGACACTAGCAAAAGAAACTAACAAATATCCAATAACTGAGCCTAAAATATGGAGATCTATGAACTTTCAAACAAAGAATTCAGAATAACCCTTTTAAGGAAGCTTAGTGTAACATAACATAATACACACAAGACAAATAAACAAAATTAGGAAAACAATGCATGAACAAAACAAAAAGTTGGCAGGGAAACAGCAGCCATCAAAAAACAAACAAATCCTAGAATTGAAAAGTACAATAACTGAACTAAAGAATTCAATGGAGAGTTTCAAAAGTAGACTCACTATGCACAAGAAACAATCAGCACCTAGAAGTTAGGACATTGGATGATCATCTCAATAGACACAGAAAAAGCATCCGACAAAATTTACCCTCCATTCATAATAAAAACTCAACAAATTAGGCATAGAAAGAACATATATCAATATAATAAAGGCCATATATGACAAACCCTCAGCTAACATCATACCCAATGGCGAAAAGTTGAAAATTCTTCCTGTAAGATCAGAAACAAGACAAGGGTGCTCATTCCACCACTCCAATTCAAAGTAGTGCTAGTCATCTTAGCTAGAGAAATCAGGCAAGAAAAATAATTTTTAAAGGTATCAGAATTGGAAAGGAAGAAGTAAAAGTATCTCCATTTGCAGTTGACATGATTTTGTATATAGACAATCTTAAAAACCCAACCAAAAAACTGTTAGATCTAACCTATGAATTCAGTAAAGTTGTAGAATACAAAATTAACACACAAAATCAGTAGTGTTTCTATACGCTAACAACAAATTTTCTGGGAAAAAATACAGAAATAGATCTCATTTACAGTAATATTAAAAACAATAAAATATTTAGGACTAACTTCAGCTGAGGAAGTGAAAGATCTCTACTCTGAAAACCATAAGACATTGATGAAAGAAATTGAAGACACAAGTAAATGGCAAGGTATCCCATGTTTATGCATTGGAAGATTTAATATTGTTAAAATGTCAACACTACCAAAAGCCACCTATAGATTCAGTGCAATACTATCAAGACTTCAATGGCATTTTTTACAAAAGTAGATAAAACATTTCTAAAATTTATATGGAACCACAAAAGAAGCCAAATAGCCAGAGAAATCCTGAGAAATAAGAACAAAGCAAGAGGCCTCACAGTTCCCGATTTCAAGCTATTTTATAAAACTATAGTCCTCTAAAGAGTATGGTACCGGCATAAAAACAAATAGACCAACAGAACAAACTCAAAAGCCCAGAAATAAATACATGCATATACAGTCAACTGAAAGTCGACAAGGGAGCCAAGAATTCTCAATGGAGGGGCATCTGTGTAGCTCAGTCGGCTAAGCATCTGACTGCGGCCTAGGTCATGATTTCACAGCTCATGAGTTTGAGCCCCACGTGGGGCTCTGGGCTGACAGCTCAGAGCCTGGAGCCTGGTTCAGATTCTGTGTCTCCCTCTCTCTCTACTCCTCCCCTGCTCGTTCTCTCTCTCTCTCTCTCTCTGTCTGTCTGAAAAATAAATAAACATTAAAAATTTTTAAAAAACACTCAATGGAGAAAACACAGTCTATTCAATAAATGCTGATAGGATCACTGAATATTTACATGTAAAAAAATGAAACTGGACCCCTATCCTACACCACTCACAAAAATCAACTAGAAATGGATTCAAGACTTAAATATACTTTAAACCATGAAACTCCCAGAAGAAACTTTCTAAAACTGTAGGGCAAAGTCCCTTGACATGGGTCTTAATAATGAATTTTTAAACAGGATGTGTGAAGCACACACAACAAAATAAAAACTAAACAGTGAGGCTACATCAAACAAAAGCAAAAGAAATAATTAAAAAAGCCGAAAGCCAACAAGAGGGAAAAAGTATTTGCAAACCATATATCTGATAAGGGATTAATATCCAAAATATATAAAGAACTCAAGCAACTCAAGAACAAAATAATAATAATAATAATAATAATAATAATAACAACAACAATAATAAAATAGAACTGTTAAATTAAATTAAATTAAATTAAATTAAATTAAATTAAAAATAGGCAAGGGACCTGAATATACATTTCTCTAAAAAATAGATATATGAAAGGCTAAGAAGTACATGAAAAGGTGCTCAACATCACTAGTCATCCCAGAAATGCAAATTAAAACCACAATGGGATGCCATCCATGCTTGTCAGAATGACCAGCATCAAAAAGACAAGAGAAAACAAATGCTGGCACAGATGTAGAGAAAAAGGAACCCTTGTGTACATTTGGTAGCAATGTAAACTGGTACAGCCACTATGGAAAACAATATGGAGGAGGCTCAAAACATTAAAACTAGAGCTACCATATCGTCCAGCAATTCCACTTTTGAGAATATACCCCAAAGAAATGAAAACACTAAATGGGAAAGATACTTGCATACTTACCTCCATAGCAGCATTATTTACAATAACCAACATATGAAAACAACCTAAGTGTCCATCAAGAGGTAAGTGGATAAAGGACTCTGATAACATAGAGACAATGGAAGATGATTCGGCCATAAGGAAACAAGGAATCACTCCCATTTGCAACAACCTGGGGGGACCTTGATGGCATTATGCCAAGTGAAATAAATCAGAGAAAGACAAATACTGTATGACCTCACTTATAGGTGGACTCTAATAATAATTATTATTATTGTAATATAAAATAAAAGCTACTAGAAAAAGAGAGAAGATTTGTGGTTACCAAGGGTGGAAGGTGGGAGAAGGGAGAATCAGAGGAAAGCGCCCCAAAGGTACGAACTTCCAGTTATAAATACAGGGGTTGTAATGTACAACACGATGACTATAGCTCTCACTGCCATAAGATATGGGAAGATTGTGACAAGAGGTTAATCCTAAGAGTTCTCATTACGAGGAGAAATTTTTTCATTTTTTTTTTTTTTTTTTGTCTTTTTATTCTATCTATACGAGAAGGTGGACATTAGCTGAAACTGTTGTGGCTCATTTCATGATATGTATAAATTAAACCATCGTGCTGTATTCCTTAAAAACAACAGTGTGGTATGGAATACCAAAGCCTAGAAGAGCACAGAGAAAAAACTCCACTGCATTACATGTGAAGTGTTTATTTCTATTCATTAAAGTAGTCTCCCCCACAAACCTCTACACAATACGTTCAGATAAAAAAAAAAAAAACAATAAGTTCTATTTGACTTTTAAAAATGAGTTTTATTCTTCCTTTGCCAAACCAAACATCATATTTGCTTTGGGATAACATTATTTCATTTTAAATTATTCAGACAGGCAAGATGTATCTTTGGCATATTTTCATTATAAGTGTCCAAATAACTTTGCCTTATAGGAAATGTCATTTTCAAATTAACAATTATAAAAGATGAAGGGATTTAATATTTCCATCTCAAAATTGGTTTAAGTATGCTGTTTTTTTATGAAGACTTTGGTATTATTATATCAAGTTTCTTATGTGATCATGGTCTCTTCATATAGGTTAATCACATTCCCAAGATCACAGTAAATTTCATCAATCTCCTAGAGAAGGAGAAAAGTAATAAATATTGTGACAACAAGAACATGTCTTAATATTCTCAGTAAGCAGTCTCGGGCTGACATTGGGTGACTTTTGGTCTCTGGTCTTCTCATTGGCCTGCAGTAGTATTTGCCATTGATCTGATTTATTCTGTCATTACAAGTTCAGATAAATCTACAGTTTATAGTCCTAATTGCATTGCTCAGTTTAAAATTATAAGAAGCGCTATAAAGAGAAGCCAAGTTATCGTTTTTAGAAAACATCTATGTGTTTATGGATAACGATTGGAGGTGTGAGGTGCTTTACCTCTACATAAATATTGTCTGTTTTTCAAATAGTCAAATGTCTTTGGAGGCATATTTCACATTGATTTCTCCTTTCCTGCAATCCTTCAGGATGTTATGACAGTATTTTAGTCTTTTTAAAAGCTGTCTAGAAATTCACACAATTAGAATATTCCACTTTAAATTCTATTATTAATTGACCCAAAATAGCATGACTCCTGGTGTCAACAGTTATGAAGAGGTAGCAGTGAGATGGTAATAAGGCTTTTTGAACAAGTAATTCCTGATGCTGGCTAACTAGGAAACATAAACTTCTTTTACTACAAATCTTGACTAGCCTCTCTCCACAAACCTGTACCTTGGAATAAATGATATTTCAGATGCCAAAGACCTTACCTAGATAGTGGCCCTATCCATCATTCAAGACTTTGAGTTACGACAGTCTAGATTTTTCTTTGTTTTCTTTTCCGGATGGCCTCTTCTAGAAAAGACATCCTAGAGCTCAGTGATGTATATATTTGCCCTGAAAGGGGGGACTTAAACCTCACTTGTTTCTGCACAGAAGGCAGAGTGATGTTTGTCTTGTTATAGTCTCGCTAGTGTCCAATATCCAATATTCATAATTTTATTTTGCTTTTATTTTCTGAGTTTTGTTATTGTTGTTGTTGCTGTTGTTATTGCACAAAGAAACTTATTTGCAGCAAATAAGGAGATAACAGGAAATGGCTTCCAAACCCTGACTCACCAAGTGAGCGTGAGTGGATTTCTTTTATTTAGGGTTAGGATGAATGTTAAATAGAGAAGCCTTGTCATTATATGTAGAGGCAGGTATAAGGTCTTGCATGAGCCTTAAGGAAATACGCCTATACAAACATTGTATGTTACATAAATTAGGCTGAAGATTCTCCCTGGATGGAGATTTTAGTATTATAATGAAGTAAAGGTGATTGTAGGTCATTCTGGAGGTCACTCCCTGGTGCATCTGCACAGGGAGGCACAGTCAGGTTTAACTCAAACACTCTGGGTGGTCTGGGTCACGGGAGATTTTGTCAGGGCAGTCACCACCACCTGGGGAGTGGTTTCATGTTTCATTTGTCTGAGTTAAGGGGAAAGCCAGACAGATGAGGTGCAAGTCCATAGGTCATGTCAGTTTTTGGATTTACTTAATTAAGTGGCTTTGACTCCACTCCTCTGTGATTCTTGGAGAGGCAGGAGGAAGTATAAGAAGCAGATAAGTGAATTAGATTAAAGGCTACATGTCGCTAAGTTGAAGAAGGGAACATATTTTCAAATGCAAAAATGGCAGTAAAAACAAACAGGTCAACGGAGCAGTCATATGAAAATTATCTTCACAGAAATAAATTATCTTTTAACTAAAAATGATAACTACTGTAAACTTTTAAAATGAGTTCTATATCCCAAAAAACAGATTCCTTTCCTCAAATTAAGAATTGAAAGTTATTCTCCTTAAAGATAATTTTGAGCTATTTTAGAAGAATAATTGACAAAGTATCAAAAATTCTCTAATTTTTCATTTCTTTTTCTAGAAAAATATCTGAGAAAACAATTTTTCTATTAGGGATCACTTTTATCTAAGCCATTAAAAATTGTATCTTCCAAGATAATTTAGTGGTGTTCACGTAGAAATTAAAAAATATTTGCAATATTTATTTTCTTTAAAAATATTTCAATGTATTTTAAATATGAGAACCTTTGACTAAGAACTAATTTCAGGAGCTGGGGTAGCTGGGACTTTTGAGCTGTAAGTTCTTCATTTTTCATTGTTATTTCTTATCCCTTACTCTGTGAGTAAATAAGGAATAGCTATAAGACAAGAAAACGTATTTGTGTAAGACCTTTATATGAGGCCAATCACTGGGGAGTAGAAGGGATGGAAAACAAGACCTTTTGTTTAGATTTTGTTCAACATTCATTCATTCATTCATTCCCCTATTTTGTATTGAAATGTCTGCCCACCAGACAATCTGTTAGATGCTAAAGATTTAAGAGTGAATGACAAGGGCTCCTGGGTGGCTTAGTCGGTTAAGCCTCAAACTCTTGAATTCTGCTCAGGTCATGACCTCATGGTTCATGAGATGGAGTTCTGCAGAGGAACTTGCTTGGGATTCTGTCTCTCCCTCTCTCTCTGCCCCTCTCCTGCTCATGCTCTCTCTCTCAAAATAAACAAACATTTTAAAAAAGAGCGAATAACAGATTGAGTCTTGCCGCATACAATTATGCTTACAAATCATCAAAATACATCATGACTAATGATGTAAATACTATGTTGAAAATGATGCTGAAACAAGCAGAAAGAGCCATATATACTTTTAAGGAAAGACTTCATGGTGAAGAAAGACATTGGGCTGAGTATTTTTAAAGTACATTCTGTAGGCTTTGTAAATCATAAAAATAAGCAAAGCTTAGTACAAAATTGGAAAACATAAAAATATAAGAAGGAACAGGAAAATATAATCTTCAGCAGTTTGATATATTTAACCCTATGTTTTCAATGCAAGAAAGTTATATTTTATTTTTTATGTTGTATATAAAATATTTTAAAATAAAACTATGCCATAAGTAAGTTTTTATCTTGTATGGCTTTATAAGCATCATTTTTTTCCAGACCTTTTTTTTATATCATGAAGCAATTCATATATGTCGTTACAAAGTGTCAAAAAGCATCCTGGAAAACGAAAATCATGTGAAATCTTTCTAATGCTACAGTAATCTATTCTTTCTTATTTTTTTTCTACATTTCATATGATGTGTTGTAGCATAGGTTGTATAAAACCTCCCTCCGTTGATTTCCAGAAATTTGGCTCTTTTAAATAATTCAGAGTAGAACGTTTTTGTTCAGAGATATTTCTCACCATTTGGGATAATTTCTTGGGAATATATTCTAAAATTTAGAATTACTGAGCCACAGGGGGGGAAGGCCTGTGCAGTCCAAATAGACCTGTGGGTAGTTCAAGGAGGAGAGGAAAGCACGCGTCCCAGGGAAGGGAGAGAACAAACCTAAGTTACGAGGTGCTGGTCTGTAGCCCTCAGAGAGAATCCAGAGTACAGCCCCATTTCTGATTGACGCTCTCAGAATAATCCCTCCTCCAGAACCAAATGTGTTTCATTCTGTACAAGAGTACGAAATGACATTACAAGTGCTGAGAACTGTTGCATCGTCTGCAGGCAATAGCACCGTAATTACTGATAGTCGCCTGGGCTGCTGAAAATGACCTATAAGCACAGCTGCAGTAATAAGGATACATAAAAATGTTCTGCTGATTATTAAGAAGGCAAGAATTTTCGCGATAGTCTCAAATTATGATGACTAGTCAGGTGGCCTCATTAAGGTCACGGAAAACGATGGTCTCGCCAACTCTCAAATTCTGTGTGGTGACAGTGTCTTCTAATGGTTCTTCCACTGTAGTTCTGTTGGACACCCGGCCAGTATAATTACTTTCACCTCAAATTCCTTTCTGAAATGAAGTTGAGGATAGATAGATGATAGATAGATAGATAGATAGATAGATAGATAGATAGATATGGATAATAAAGAGATTAGATAGATAGGTGATCGATAGATGATAGATAGATAGATAGATAAGATAGATAGATAGATAGATAGATAGATAGATAGATATAGATAGATAATAAAGAGATTAGATAGATAGGTGATCGATAGATGATAGATAGATAGATAGATAGATAGATAGATATAGATATAGATATAGATAGATAATAAAGAGATTAGATAGGTGATTGATAGATGATAGATAGATAGACAGATAGATAGATAACGATGAAAGATAACATTTTATCAGCAGAGGGGGATTTTAAAGTATTTCTTATAGTATGTATTTCTTCTAAAGAAAGGAGAAATTATTAGTTAGAACAATGTATTCCAAGCAGCAGTATAAAAATTCTAAAATCATACTGTTTTTATTTCCCTGCCACTTATATGTGCGCTGGAAGCTTCCGAGAAGCCCGTAGTTGTGATGAAGGATCCATTCATTGTTTTTTATGAAGTTCACACTTTATTTGCTAAATGGTAAACTGGGGAATAGTGACTACACGGAAGCAAATAGTGCTCATCTTACCCTGTAGACCATTCTTCCCCATTACCCTAGCACAGATTTGTATTAAGGAGTTTAATGAACAGAAACTTCTATATATAGCATACAGTTGCCAGGGAATACAGACTGTGTATGGACGCTGAGAACTACCAGGCAGCCTCAATCCTTAGATGCCCTCAAAGGAATCCTGTTGTTCAAGCTTCTCAGTTTCCAAGATTCCCTGCCACTTCAGTGAATAGATCAATTAAGACTTCCTCTGAAACCTATTCTCTTAGAGTTTCTGATAAGATCATTTCTGTAGAAATAGGGTGACCATTTACCCTAACTAATTGTTGTCCTGGAATAATTATTAATAGTGCCAGCTTCTCTAAAAAAAATGGATGATAAATTACATGCTCATCCTGCATATAAATGATCCTCACGAATAAGGAAGAAATACTGTAAGATAATGGACTGAGGAATGTGAGGGCCGCCCCATCCGCTTTATACATAGAGAAATGCTCAGTAAAATGTGTTTAAAGAATTAAAATGCGTAGACGAGTCCAACCCAAGAAAGTAAAATATCCAGGTGCCGAAAAGTGGAAAAAAAACTCATAGTCTTGAAGGTAAAGAAGAATTGAAACTTCATGGCTGGCTGCCAAGGTCCTAGAAGCAGATATAAATCTAAGAATTGGGGGGTTGATGCCTGCAATAAATGGCGTTTGGTATCTGAGATCCAGGATGAAGCTTCTTTCATTGAAACGAAACCTGGGAAAATATTGACTTGCCCACAAGCGGCAACTGGAAAATTTCTAATTGGTGCGTGTCTTTTGGCACACAGGCTGTGCGTGGAAACTACGTGTGACACAGCATTTTTAGGATGCGTGTGTGGGAAGTACATTTACAACGCCCATGTGGAACAGAAAGTCAAAGACATCAACGTGAAACCTTGTATCTAATGCCTTTAGGCATCCAGACAGAAGGAACTGCGAAACTGTCCTATCAGCGGATCCCCACAGCTCAAAAGACATTTCATTTTCAGAGGATAGGTTTCATATAAACTGAGGTCATGGGCAAATGTCACAAAATTTTTCACCAGTCTAACACCAACAAAGATTGGAGACCCAACAAAGAAGATAATTGAACTGAGAAATTCAAGGATATGTAAAGTGCTTGGAAAGTACAGTCATGCCAAGTAAGAGGACACAGAAACACTCAGATTGTTACAAAAGAAAGAAGCGTAACTCCTAGAAATTAAAAACAAAAATTGTGGGAATTACTAAAAAGTCAGCAAAGAAGAGAAAGAGTGAATTAGATATGGCTGAAGAGATACTGAATTGATGAAGACAGACAGGAAAATCTGGAAAAACTTCTTTCCGGGGGAATATGGAAAGTTATAGAAAAAGCAACACGGGATTCAAAGTGAAATAGATTGGAATTTGACCTTGACTTCACCTATGACTTTCAGAAAGTCTCTTAATTTATATTTCAGTTTCCTCTTTTGCGGATTTAGAGTAATCATGTATATATTATAGTGTAAGTTGAATTAAATATGTGTAGGGGCACCTGGATGGCTCAGTTGGTTAAGCGTCTGACTTCGGCTCAGGTCATGATCTCACAATTCAGGAGTTCGAGCCCCGCATGGGGTTCTGTGCTGACAGCTCAGAGCCTGGAGCCTGCTTCCAATTCTGTGTCTCCCTCTCTCTCTGCCCCTTCCCCGCTCATGCTCTGTCTCTCTCTGTCTCTCAAAAATGAATAAATGTTAAAAAAATTTTTTTAATTAAATATGTGTAAATTATACAATGCATTGTCGAGTACCTATTAGCTACTGAAAAAGTTTTTTGGTTTTTTTGTTTGTTTGTTTATTTTCTCCCTTCTCTTTTTAACAACTACTTGCTGGACTCTTCAGAATACTGGTAAATAAAGCATTTACAATATAATGCGTATTTACTATGCACACTGTACTTTACATTCATTTACTCAATAATTAAATTCCACAGCTTTGTATGATACATAAATTCAGTTTACAGAACAAAATAGTGAGACAAAACAATCTAAATGCCTGGGTCACAATAGACAGACAGATATTTGACCCAACACTATTGCATATCAAACCTCGTTTTATCAACTCCTGGCTCTTTTACATTTGTCTTTCGGGAACTAAGGAAGGCTATAAATCAATGAATCAGTTTCCCTTGATATAGATTACCGAGTATCATAAAATTTCAGAGATTCTAAAGCAGGCTAGGACTTAGGACCAGATTTCATAAATTCATGATCTTCCCATGTTCCGTCAGTAACTATCCTCACCCTGCTTTTAGGGACATCCAGGCTGAGGTATCAAATGTGAAGGGAAATGTGTTTTAAATTAAAGATGGAATTCTTTTTTTTTTTTTTTTTTTTTTTTTTTTTGGTCAATGAATAAAGGAATGGGGTGGGCAATTTGTTGATTGTATCTGTTTTTTAGTTCTTTTTATAACTGTGATAAGGAAGCATTTTATATTTTATGTTCTAAAAGGGCAGCATTTTACACAATAAAGTGAAATAGCACTTCATCACATCAGCTATTTTAAAGGAAAAACAAGGTTTTGTTTCTTTGATTTAAAAAAAAAAAAAAGCAATGACTCCCTAAGGACAATACTTTTTATGTTGCCATTTCTAGGAAAGAAAAAATGAAGGCATTTTAACTTTTTTTTTTTTGAAAATTCAAGAGAAAAATGAGGAAGTTAATAGAGTATGATCTATATGAAAGCCCAGTCTATGTCCTTTCCATCCCCAAACCCCTAACAGTGTGTGGTACATGATTAACACTCAATAACCCTTTATTAAATTATGTCAAAATAAGACTTTGTTCAATTGATTTTGAGGTTCTTGAAATTAAATTCTCCTAAAATGTTTAAAATATATCTGGTATTTCTCTTCTAATTTTAGTACTACCTCATAGTAATATCAGAATATATGTTCTGTCTATATTTTAAATAGTTCTTATATGTAACATATTGAATTCATTTTGCCAGATAATAGCAGCATGAGTGAGTTTGGGGATCATTTGCAAACCTCATCATAATTGCAATAGTGCTAATATTTATGTATCTGCTATTCATCACCTTCAAAGAAAGTACTAGACTGAGAACTTCAGATATATGAAAAAACAATTGTGAGACCTTTTATTAATAGTTGATCAAAATTGTTTCTCCTACCATGAATATGCTCAAGATATGTTTCTATTTTGGAAACATTACCTACAAACTGGTAAATGTAATCATTTGGTATAGCCTTTATATTTCTGACTCTGCATGTTAATTTCTGTGGATTCATTTGCTTCTTTAATGAATAAATACCTAACAAGTTGTTGACTATATGTGAGTCACTGAAATACACCGACAGATAGAAACCTGGTCCCTAGCCCTAGAGGATGACTGTGGGACAAATAAGGCAATAAGTTTCTAAAATAGAATATGCTCTATACTGTCCTAGGGGTTAGCACAGGATGCTCTCCAAGTGCTGAAGGCACTCATGAAGATATCCTGAGAGAAATGACATTTAAATCTAGAAGCAGACCCCAGAGGTAAACAATGGGAGTAAGCAGCTTGTATAAAGAAAAGGAAGAACAAACAAGACACACACAAGTGGGAGTTCAACCATGGCTGGAGCAGAGCTTTGATAGAAGCTCAAGAGGGCAGTGCTGACCATGTCAAGAAGATCCTTCTCATGACACTATAAAGAGTTTCAGAGCAACTAGGAAAACATTAAATCCATTAGGTAGATATGTTGGTCAGTTTTATGTGTCAATTTGGCTATAGTCCCTAGTTTTTCAATCAAACCCTAACCTAAGTGTTGCTGGGAAGGTATTTTATAGATGTGGTTGAAACCAATAATCCACTTATTTTAAGTAAGGAAGGTTATCCCAGATCATCCAGGTGGGCCAACTTCAATGAGTTGAAAGGTCTTAGAAGAAGAATAGGGTCTTCTCCAAATAAGTAGGAATTCCATGTGTAGACGGAAGCATCAGCTCATGCCTCGCTAAATGTGGATTTAGTGTAAAGACAGAAGGAAGCAAAAAAAAGAGCAAGAAACAGGTCAGTCACAGACAACACCATGGAGAATTTGGATGTCTTTCATTATGTAGCATAATGGTGGCACTTTAATTTTTATTAACACCCCCCCCCCACCAAACAGCAGGCATCCCCACTGCCCAGTCTAATGCTCCGCCATAAAAATGACCTGTCACTGGCTTTACTTCTGATGTTAATGACCTCTCCTATTAAGCTCTTCAAGACAGCATCACCAGTCAAGGTGATGGTCTTTTAGGGAAGCTAAAAGGTTTTTTGTCAGTTCCCTTCCTCCAGCCCCTCTTATGCAGTAGCCAAGAGAAGTAAGAACTTGAATGGCCACATATGAGGACAGAGACAGGGTTTTCTGGACTTTCTATGACTGAAACTTTTAAAGAAGTAAAAGATTAGCTTAAATTTGGTGTCGCCCACCATCTTTCTTGATCCATGAGGCTGACAATGTAGCATGGCCACTTTCTCTTGTAATTTTTCTTTTTCTAGCTCTTTTCCCCCACTCTGAATGAGTGGTAAGAGGCTCAGAATTGCTTCTAATTCAGGAATGTTTTCTTCATGCCCCTTTTGAATGGCTGTTCCTCTCCCATGTGGCCATACTTGGAGCTATTGGCTTAGCTGTGAAGGTCTGTATTCCTGGGCCAGCTGTGGTATGGACATCGAAACAGACATGCACTTCCTCTATAAATACATAACACTATTGAACAATTACTACGTACGAGGCATTAGGAATCCAGGCTAAATGTTTTACCTGAGTCTTCTCCTTTACTCTTCATTGAAACCCTATGAAATAGAGATTCTAATTATTCTCGTGGCAGGGGAAGGACGATGCTTACTCTGAGGCTATTGGAGCTTGCTTAGAAGCAGGGAAATGGAAACCTTCATGTGGTCCATTCTAGCTCCTTTCAGACATTTAGAAAAAAAAAATCTCTGGTTAATAAGGAAGAGTGATTTTACCTTTATTTTCTTGAACATGTTTTAGAACTTCACAAGGAGAAATAAATGTTCAGGATCTCCAGTTGAGTCGCTCTACAAAGCCTGTAAAAATACCTTTGCGGTGGCACCAGCTCATTGGTTTTTCAGTTTACTATTTCTAGCAAGAGACAACTTCATCCTGAAAGGAACAGAAGAGAAGCTGGGGTTTGAGATGGAGATATAAAGCTCCTGCCTACCAGTTAGCTATTGGCCTTTCTGTTTCCCTGATTCTGACTCTTCATGTAATGAGGATATTTTCCGAAGGAACCAGGGACAGCTTTTCAACTTGGCATCTGATATCTATTTTAGCCACAGGTCTTTGAACATGCTGAGTTTATATGGGCATGCCCTCTGTCTTTCTGAATGTACTAACAAGTGCTCTGCATGGAGTGTGGATAATTCACTTTTAAGATTGGACTGACCATCATCATCACCAAGGAGTTAGAACATATTCTAAACCACAATGATGGAGTTGGCTTCTTGTGTATGTTATAGAAAAATTCATCATTTTGGATAGAAAAAATATTTAAAACTGAATGCTGATGGCTTGGCTTTACTTACTAGCATGCCACATCTTTCTGCTTAAGTTGTCTCCTTACAGTATCTTCTGCAACTCCACTTGGAGCAGCAGGTTGTTCCCATAGGCTTTCAGAGGGCCATGAACTCCTTTCCAGGAGATTTGTGTGCTTGGGATTCTACCAGTCATGGAGAAACTAAGAAGATAAAGAGAGGAAGATGTTCCTACCCAAGTGGTGCTCCCAAGCTGGCTCCTATAGGCTTGGGAGAACTGATTGTCAAATCATCAGGAACTTTGCAAACTAGTTGTTAAATTAAACTGTAACAGGGGCCCCTGGGTGGCTCAGTCGGTTAAGCGGTTAAGCGTCCAACTTCCTCTCTGGTCACGATCTCGCAGTTCATGAGTTCAAGCCTCACATTGGGCTCTGTGATGACAGCTCAGAGCCTGGAGCCTGCTTCGGATTCTCTCTCTCTCTCTCTCTCTCTCTCTCTCTCTCTCAAAAATAAAGATTAAAAAAATAATAATAAAATTAAATAAACCGTAACAAATCAAATCTTAACAAAACAAATTACATCATGTATTTTAAAATTAAACAAGATATTAAAAACAAAGGTAATACATACCCCAAAGCCATCATTTACAAATTCTTTCACCACATTTACTCATATCTATGCTCTTGATGTTGTTTATTTATATCCCTTGTATCGACAAGGTGGAAATGTACTACATAATGGTGTGCACCTTTCCCAGTCAGGCCAGGTGCAGCTGGCGGTTCTCAACTTTTCATGTGCATCAAAAGTACCTGAAGGGATTTAGTTCTTTGCACATGGATCACTGGGCACCTGAACAAGAGTTTCTGATTGACGTGATCGGAGAGAGGACTCGAAACTTTGTGCTTTTAACAGGTTCCCTGGTGTTGCTAATGTAGCTCCTGGGATGGTCTTTTGAGAACTCTCAGTCCAAAGCCCAGGAGATAATCCTCATTGTCTCAAGTTAAAGATGAGGAAACAGATTTAGGGAGATCAAGCATCACAGTGCCAAGTGCACTAATTATTTAAGTCTTAAAGATCAATCTTCGTACCATACAGCTAATCATCCAGACAATAGTAAAACGTCAGTGTGATATTTTGATGACACAGAGACACAATTCATATGCTTATGTGTAAATAATTAAAGTTCGTAGCCGCTTAATTTGTCACCTATTGTGTCATCCCTCTATGTTAGAGGTTTTAAGCATTTGTAAGAGCTCTGAAATTCTGCTATTTCTCTCCTGTACAAATGAGGAATCTGAGGCACATAGACATTCACAACGGCTCAACACATGCGTTATATGATAACTATCCCAAGATGAAAAGTTATTTTTACATGGGCCTGCCACAAAGTCTAATTCATTTTTATTGTATTTATACTTTAAGCCCAAATACAGAATAAAATACATGATCAAAAACTCAGAAGGACTTTCATTTTGGGGGGGGGGGGGCAGCTACTGCCAGCCTTCGTGGGTGCCACTGGCCTTCTGTCTTCTTTCATGGAATCACCGTGTTATTTCTTGGCCTTTTTGTTTTTTTTTTTTTTACATGCCTGTGAATTCTTTTCTTACAATCATGGACTGACAGTTCAGTGATTTTCTAGCAGTGCTCAACAATGAAGCCTGGGTACAATCAAGCATTATTTAAATTCCTAGGGGAAAAAACATGTGGCATAAAATTCAAGTTTTCTTTTCCCACTCAGGCTAATGATATCTCAACCTTCAATCAGATCCCAGACATCGAAGACCAAAAGGGTGTGGAGATGATTTTCTTTTTAAAGAGATAGGCCTAAAAGGACAAGCTATAGAGAAAGAAAGAAAAATCAACACAGGTGCAATAGGGGGGGCTGTTCGCCTCACATGTTATTATTCAAATGAGGACAATATTAAAGGGTGAGATGCTCGTGTATACAGGACCACAGAAAGACAAAGATGAACAAGGTGATAACACTGGCCATAAGTTCCGAGCTTGTAGGTCTCTGAATACCAACCAGTCAGAGATCTGATATAGGGAGCTATAGGAAACGGGGCTGAAAATTAACATAGTTTTACCAAGACAGTAAAAATGTGTGCGGGCTTATATTTTTTCAACTCTTATTGCTCAGTTTTCTATTAAAGAAAAATGATGAGAGGTGTGAGATTGTGATTTATAATTAGAAATACATATTTTCCTTCTTCCCATTTCTGGCACCGAGGTCCTAAAACCATTCGAATTTCCCAAACGATGAGAGCAGAGCGATGTCTCTTATGGTATTAATGAGGTGACTTTTAGAAAGCACCTGGGAGGGGCGCCTGGGTGGCCGAGTCGTTTAAGCGCCTGACGTCGGCTTAGGTCAGGTCAGGATTTCACGGCTTATGAGTTCGAGCCCAGCGTTGGGCTGTGTGCTGACAGCTCGGAGCCTGGAGCCTGCTTCGGATTCTGTGTCTTTCTCCCTCTCTCTGCCCCTCCCCTGCTCACACTCTGTCTCTCAAAAATAAGTAAACGTTAAAAAAAAGGTTTTTTGGAAGGCACCTAAGAATAGGGGCTGGTTGTCAGGTGACCCTGTGATCAGAGGGTAGGAACTTTCTTTTTTAATTTTTTTTTTTTAACGTTTATTTATTTTTGAGACAGAGAGAGGCAGAGCATGAACGGGGGAGGGTCACAGAGAGAGGGAGACACAGAATCTGAAACAGGCTCCAGGCTCTGAGCTGTCGGCACAGAGCCCGACGCGGGGCTCGAACTCACGGACCGCGAGATCGTGACCTGAGCCGAAGTCGGATGCCTAACCGACCGAGCCACCCAGGCGCCCCGAGGGTAGGAACTTTCAATTCCAACCTCCTCTACCCCTTTGTCAATTGCCAATGGCGATGATTTAATCAGCCATGTCTGTGTAATGAAATCTCCATAAAACCCAAAAGGATGGGGTTCAGAGAGCTTCCGGGTTGCTATGTGGAGAAGCAGGCAGAGCGGGAGAGGGGTGCCCTCATCGAGGGCAGGGAAGCTCCTCACCTTTTCCGCATCCTTTCACCTGCCTGTTTCTGAGTTCCATCCTTTTCTTATAAACTGGCAATCTGGTAAGGAAGGAAAGTTATTGTCAGTTCTGTGAGCCACTCTAGCAAATCAACCAAACCCAAGAAGGAGTTGCGGGAAGCTCTGATTTGTAGCACGTCCGTCAGCTAAGGTGACAACTTGTACCTGAGACTGGCATCTGCGGCGAGGGGGCTTAGGCTTGTGGGACCGAGTCCTTAACCTGTGGAATCCGATGCTCTCTCTCAGTAGATAGTGTCAGGATTGAGTCAAACGTTAGGAAACCCAGCTGGTGTCCAAGAACTGCTCGGAGGTGTGTGGAAAGGCCCCTCTATTATAATCAGGGGCAGGATCATTAGTTGGTCTCATTCTCAGCACACAAGAGAAGTTGGCACGTGGAGACAACAGTATGGGTCCAGGGATGGTGGAAAAGCCCATTTTGCCAGAGCAGCGATCTCAAATTTTAATCACGCCGCTTACGCATCTCTGCCTCAAATTTATTTAATACCTCCTACATCGCTACGTTTTCATTTAAAAAGCATTTGAAAGGAAACATTGTGTCCCTAACATGAACTGAATAACTGTGTCTTCACATAAATAGGAAAGCACTCCTCAAAGTAAACACAATAAGAATTGGATGGAATAAAATGATGTCCAAAAGGCTCCCATATCCCGGCTTCTGGTGATGGTCAGGTTCACACCTTCTTCCCGCCTCCCATCCCACTTATCTGTTTTATGACAACTGCAAGATGACATTTAAAATTACGTTCCAGGTCAAATGTTGTTTTTTGCTACTAAGGCTGCTTAAAACCAGGCTTTCTCTTCTCACACCTCTACAACGCAGTGAACTGCCCACAAGTATCTTCTGTACAGCCAGTGACTCCATACCTCAGAGCACTGAACTGGAAAATCAGGTATGTGAATCAGAATTAGGAATCTCCTAAAATGACCCTCAAAATGATTTAGGGGGCAAATTGTCCACGACCTTCAACTTCTCATTAACAATAAGTCATCAAGTGTTTGCTTGTAAATATCCTCAATTAATCTCCACTTCATTTATAAATATATATATGTATATATACATATTTTTATATTTATATACATATTTATAAATATATATACATATATATACATATTTTTATATTTATAAATATATATATGTGTATATATATTCACTCACACATACACACATACATATGTGTGTATATATATATATATATATGTATATATATATATATATATATATACAAGTTTTCTTTAAGAAGTATAATGTATGTTTGCACATGAACTTTATATTACATATGTTTTATTTATATATCTTATAAAAATGGTTTTCTTAAACCATTCACTCTAGTGATTCATCACTTACGTACCATACCCAGTGAATTTAAATAATTTCTTGTTTTTTTGATGATAGCTATTCTGACAGGTGTGAGGTGATACCTCATTGGGGTGGGGATTTGCATTTTCCTGATGATCAGTGATATTGAGCATCTTCTCATGTGTCTGTTGGCCACCTGCATGTCTATGAATAGACATAGAAAAAATGTCTATTCAGGTATTCTCCCCATTTTTAAAATCAGATTTTTTACATTGAATTGTATAAGTTATTTATATATTTTGGACGTTAAGCCCTTGGCTGCTGTATCATTTGCCAATATCTTCTTCCACTCAGTAGGCTGCTTTTTTTTGTTTTGTCGATGGTTTCCTTTGTTGTGCAAAAGCTTTTTAGTTTGATGTAGTCCCATTTGTTTATTTTTTGCTTTGTGTTGTCTTTGTTTGAGTAGACAGGTCCAAAATATATTGTTAAGACTGATTTCAAAGAGCTTACTGCCTGTGGTTTCTTCTAGGAGTTACATTTTCAGGTCTCACATTTAAGTCTTTAATCCATTTTGAGTTTTGTGTGTGTGTGCAGTGTAAGAAAGTGGTCGTTTCATTCTTTTGTATGTAGCTGTCCAGTTTTCCCAGCACCATTTATTGAAAAGACTGTCTTCTTATATTCCTGCTGCCTTTGTCATAGATTAATTGACTATATAAGTTCAGGTTAACTTCTGGACTCTGTAGAGCATCTATTATGTAAAAACATATCAGTAGTTTATCTTCTGATGTGAGTACATAATTATTTAGCAAATCATTGGATTAGGTCAACATTTTTATTATCTTTGAGGAAAACTGC